>NC_083618.1:15603997-15930747 GCF_963584025.1 Labrus mixtus | reverse complement strand
AGCAGACCTCTTATATTCCAGCATCCAGCTTTTGTGGGGGGCTGCATGTGTATTTTGAAAATCGCATTAATGTGTGTGGGCTTAAAGCTCTGAGCACACCAGAGGCATGTGTACATATCCTATCTGTCCACACATCTGGGACAGATGTTTTAGAGCTTAATGGGTTCAAGATAGCTTTTACTCTTCCCAAAAAGAGAACTGCTCTTAGTCAGATGCCCCGTATTAGAAGTAGTTGTACAACATTGAAAGTAGTTTAGTTTATTATTATCTTCAGGTGTTGCAATGGATCAATGATTCAAGCAGAAATGCTGGTTCATTCATTCATTCAAAACAATCACTGGATTAATAAATAAGGAAAATATCAATAGTTGTGGTCCTTTATTACCCTGTTGTGAGGTTTTACTGTCACAGAGAGGAGGGGGTGAAATTGGCAGAAACAGTGAGTTGCATCATATTATTATGATCTCAATGAATCTGTCAATCTTTCTCATCCAATGTGTTTATATCCCCTCTCCTCTAACAAACACATTTGTTTGACTTAGACAGTTTTAGAGTGCAATCTCGTACCCTTGGCTTTGAAATGTAAAAACAAAACATGTAAGCTGCACCCTCACACCCGAATCATTTGGCAGTGACACGCTGTAGACCTATTTTCAAAGGAGCCTTAACTGGCACAGATTTCATTTGGAATCATCTTCAAAGCAGGCAGATTCTTTTTTTTTTTTCCTATCAGGGCATGGCCCACAGAAAAGCCTCGCATGGTTGCGTCTTCTGCAACCTGATCTGCTCCGTGACTGCTTGATTCACCTCTCTGAACGAGCCACACGTCTGTGAAGTGGCACTTGAGATTTCAGAGGTAGTAGACGTGGCTGCCAGGAGGACATGTTGTGTTAAAGCTGCCATATCACTGTTTGGTAACATAATAGAAAAAGCGTTGTGCCACGCTGGGGATCAAACAGAAGAAACAGGGAGCAGATGCCGGTTAAAAAGCCTAGGCAGTCTCCCACTGCACGGGACCATGTGGGATGCAATCTGTTGTTCAGAAAATAAGAGGCGTGGATGCCAAGGTTGTCACTTTTCTTTGCACTGTGACAGATTTTCATCCAATGCTCATTGGAGAGTGTTAAACCCGCTCCATCTTCAAAAAACAGATCTCAAATATAATGAACAGACCTACAGCTGTGATGTTGCATATTCCTCATAATCACTTGCTACACTTAAAAACACTTTTGTTGTTTTTTTAATGAAATTTTGCCTGCTTACTTATTCAGAAATGCACATTTAACCCAAGATAATAATGAGGCAGATGAAGAATTTAACTTTTTTTGTTTTGCAGAATTCTATTAGTTTCCACCATTCTCTGTCCTGTATGAAAATCGTCCAGAAAGCTGTTGGTACTTGTTACAATTGTGCAATTAATCACAATCAATATCACGTTTCAACTAATTAATGAAGTGAATGTTATAATATCATAATAATGCAGCAATTACTGATTGATTTGGTGCACTTCATTTCCCATTCCACAAACAGCAATAATGAATACAGATGATGTTCATTGTAATGATTGCACAACATGAACATGTTTATTTATATTATGAAGTGTAACACTGTGCTCATCTGAGCTGTTTGCTGTAAGGGAGGAGTTGGGATTTTGAAACATATATCCCTCCAGATGATTAGATAGCATGGCACAACATTTTTCTATTATGTAATCAAAGTACAGAATAGGTCTGCAGGCGGACTTTTTTTCTCGTCAATCCCAGAATAATGCCACTTTTAAAAGTTGCTATTACATTAAATCAACATATATGTTGGTGCATAGATCTCATCTGTTTATATACATTTACTGTCTCTTTACTTTGCTGCCTTTTTACAATAAGTTGATGTCCTCATTCAGAAACACTTAAAGTGATAGCATCACTTTGTATGACATCAGACCTCTATGAAACAGAGATAAAAAGGTTTGAAACCAGTTTAGACCAATTGATTTTATACTCTTAAGTAATGGATGTACACTAGTTGCTGCCAGAAACACATGAGAAACTCCATCCCAAGACCAAAAAACTGCAGCATGCTTTCCAAATGTTTCACAACTTTCTCATGCAGGCTGGACCTCTAACGAGGAGATGAAACCTACAAATGGTCGCTTTAAAGGTTGGCCCTGTTAGTTTGCAATGCTTGTGACATTATATAAATGTGAGCATGACACTGAAAGCTAAAAGGAGTGAGAGTAAAATCATGTAATTTAACAACCGTGAACCCAATGCTGCACAGTAGACCACATGAAACTCAATGCACTGTAAGCTCTCAAAGAAGACAAGTGTCACACACGTGTGAACAGTGTCAAGGGTCGGGGGTGGGGGGAGATGGGTAGAGGGGTTCAGTCTGTGTGGGGTAGTGTCAGGTCACGCTTGAACAGTTGACCCTTCACCTGACTAGGTCTGGGGCTATTTCTCCTGACTGCTGACCACATCCAACACAGCAGGGAGGCTCAGACTCAAACCTGAGGCGGCAGATCAGTTTCAATTGAGGAATGTTTTATCATTTTTCACTACTGTCATTTGTGCTACTGCAAACAGGCCTTAAACATCCACATGAAACTTTGAAAAGCTCTGCAAAGCTCCATAGAAACAATGATATATTTTTAAGTCCACGCATGACTCATTATGCATATGGCAGAGAAAGAGTCATAAAAATGAAAAACCTTAGCCCTTCCTGCTTAGAGTGATAAAAAAACGCTGACATGCCTTTGAGTCATCGTGTCTAAATGTTGGGTTCACACCTGCTTAACACCAGAGTTTCAGACACTAAAGCATAACTCAAACCTGTTGATGTCATCTCTGTTGATGCTTCGTCTATATGCATCATACTTCTTTCATCCCCTACCACACCTGAGGCACATTTCAAACACAACTCTCATCTCCCAATTCAACACCAAAGCCTGAAAGTGTGAGGTCATGAAATCTGTGCCGAATATACTGAAAGCACAGTGTCTTTATAGTTGCGTGTTCTTTGTTACCTTTTGGGCGTGGGATCAGAAAACTGAACACAACACAAAGCAGTGTATAGTGGTTTAACTCTGAGCCTCGTTTGTGTTGTGCCTCCCTCACGGCTCCTATTCTCTGACAGGCCCTTCCTTCCCTTCGGCTAAAATTGGCCCTGCTCTTGGTGGCAGCTGTGTGGTTTTGCATGGATGATCATTGTGTTGGAGATGGAGCCACTAACCTTTTAAAAAGCCTGTTTATCATTGGGGGGGGGGGGGGGGGGGCACACATACAGTAACCTTCTTTACTATGGTTTATTGTCTGGAAATCACTGCTGAAGACAGTTAGGATTTATTATGTCAAGAGACAGTTAAGTTGTTAATTACGCTGCAGCTGCTGTAAGCACACATGTGACTCTGCTGGTCTAAGACGTCTACTCTGTCTTTACTAGACAAACATGTTTATTATTTCTCATGAGTTTTAATTCAATACTTTGCTTGTTGTGATTTCAAATGGCTATCTCAGGCTAAAAGCTATTGGATTTTTGGATTGTTCAGTGACTAAAGTGGAAGATGTGTTATGTAATGCATTAAACAGAAGTAATTGATTTTTTTGGGGAAACCTGGGGGCAGTGGAACAAACTGTAAACAGAGCACTAACTAACGATCACCCATTAAGTTGTTCAGAGGTTCCAGTTTTGGAAAAACCAACAAATGTGTCCAATATTGACTCTCGTTTTAGCTCTCTTTTGGTCTCCACCAACTCCTGAGAAATAATATGGCTAAATATTCAACTTCAATGTGCCCTTTTTTGTTGTGTTTAATGTTACACCAGCCTCCTAATAAAGAAATAATTGTATTAACTGAACCAGAAGCATTGTGGGCTGTAAAACAAAATAATTAGCTGGAAGTTACCAAAACGCTCTATCAAGCAGGAAACTGATTATTGAAGAAATTATTCTCTTTTGATATGAAGAACATTTTCACATTCCAAATAGTCATTTGATGCAATGTATCATATGACAATAATCCAAGTCCATATAAAACATGGACGTAGTCTCAGTGACATCAACTAATGGTTTCGGAAGAGGCGTTATGAAGCCCAACAATGGTGATTGTCATATTCTGATTGCTGAAACAAACTCTCTTCTGGCTAATCAAGAAGCAGGCATATAACTAGCATATTCCAAACAATATAAACAACACAAACAAGGCCAGTAACAGGATTTCACTTTTGTGAAGCCTAACCTCCTGACAAACAGCTAATGTGACAGCCTGTCAGTACAGTACTCTCACCACCGTACAGTTTTTATAAATGAAGAAATAGACTATAGGGAGTTAAGCTGTTTTGGAACCAGTTTTTTAATGTTTATTTCCGCTGTAATAATCTCCATTTTGATAGGGGACCACATAGGAATTCCTTGGTTTTTGCAGCCTGCCTCAAGTGGACACTAAAAGAACTGCAGTTTTTTGCAGTTCATATCTTCATTTGGCTTCATTTGTCAACACTGGAGGTTTCTAATTGTAATAATCAAAATGCAACCTTAAAGTTCATTAAATCCCATTGTATTTATAATCCAAAACACTATAATCCCCATTGAAACACCAGCACATTAAAAAGACATGTGCAGTTTATACATATAGACATATGAGCTTCATAATGTAATGCATTGGAGCATACAGAGGCCCATCTATTTTCATCTGAAGTGAGTGGTCAAATGCTCTTAAGAGGCACCAACAACCCACTCATCAAGAAGGCTTATAGCAAACATCCATTTTCATCAGGAAATACTTCTCTAGTTTCAAACTGTGTTTGATGTGAGACTAAGAGGAGGGAAAGGACCTGGACTCTGCAGAATTATCATCTCACTTGATGTCGCCACTGTGGGCTGAAGAACTGGACGTGCACTTTCACTGCCCACACACAAGGTGCTGACGTCAATAGCGGCATTACCAAGTAATCTAGCTAACGGTCATTGCTTCCAGTGCAGATTTTTTAGACAAGAAGACAGCAACATGGCTGCAAGACTGTCTCCAAATTTGATCTGCCAAAGATAATGACATGGATCCTCATCATCCTGCCCCCACAGCAGCTTTTATGATGGCAAACCAGGAAACAAGCTATTAAACCAACTCCTTCTCTAGAAAGATGATGGACCTTAAGTCAAAGAAACAGTGGTTATTATACTTCAAAAAGAGTCTGTTATAAAGGGAAGATTGGCCAAATTCTCCAGTTACATCTTTTTGTAGATTGTATTTTCTCTGCCAAGCTTTTGTGATTTCAGTCGCTGAGATCTGAGACAAAAATTGAGGTGAATGTAATGTCTCTTTCAGGGCTCTCAGCATTGAAGTATTTAAATATGCATGAGCAACATCCCTTTCCAGAAACAAGGTTCCCATTGCTGTGGATAATCCACAGAACTCCTTCATAAGAACTCTTTTTTTTTCAGTATAAAGTAACACCAATGAGAGGAGTATAGAGTAAAGTCTTTATATTATTCAAAAAGTATTCCAAAATTAATGACAAACACATCGTGCTTTTCAAAATGACCTACATAAGCATGTTTTGATGGGAAGCCCCTTTGGGCAGGAGTTCACATTGTTTGTCATTGTCTTTAAAACTCATACAAATCACTGAAACGACTTGTGACTTTTAACCCTTTTGGTTGGTTATATTTAGGCACCGACAGTAAATCATTGTGCTCAACACCATTAGACCCTGTTAGAAGAATTCTACCAGTTTATGAATACAACACTCTTTGTAGAGCCTTTTTCACATATGCACTCCGGATCATATCTAGATATTTACTGGAGGACTTCTCCGGAGATTCTCCCGACCTAGTCGTTCACATATGCTCCTCACAGCTAAAGGGTTAAAGATTCAGGAAGACATGTAATTGGTGAAAATAACCAATAAAACAAAACACATCTCAGATACAGGAATAACAGCCCCTCGTGTCCAAGTCTGACAGTATGTGATCAAACATTAATGAACCTGCCGCTTAACAGATTCCGAGGCTTAGAGATTTGTCATTTTCCTGTCATTTTTCAAGTGGTATGTGAAGGAGAAATCTGCAAGACAAAGCTCTTGAAAAATCTGACAAATCAATCAAAGTATATCTGCCCAACTTCGTCTAGCAAAAGGTGAGATCATATTTTCTTTCTAATTTGGGCAACTAGACCCTTTAAAGTCCTACTTTATGTTAGGCATTTTGTATAAGTAGAACATAGAGAAGAGCTTGCAAGCACTGATAATTAGGGTCAAGAAAATGTCTACACTCAAGGACCTATTTGTCATGACGTCATATAAAGAGGTATTTCTGTCCATTACTCTTTTATTGAACATTATTCACACTTCTCTCTCCCTCGTCTAAACTTGACCCTGAAGGCATTTGAGCCAAACAGAGTCGCCATATAAACTTTTGAGTCAAAGCAGCATTCATTGCTGTGAGCACAGTAATTTATCTCTTTCAGTGAATTCTCCACAGCTTTATTGCCCTCTTGGTTTTGACCTCGGGGCTGTCCACAGCGCTCTGTGGTGTGTCCTGCAGTTTCCGTCACAGAGACCCTCTCTGTATCTGACCCACACAGCCCACCATTCATTTTTAATTAGGGTTGGACGTGGAGGGAGGGTGGAGTACACAAACTACTGCTGCTGCTGGCTTGCTACTTCTAAACAGGAAGACCTTTCGGGCCTGATAACCTTGGCCTGGTTGTTTCCTCCGCCTTCAGCCAATAACAAATAAAACAACAACAGTGAAAGGGCTGTGATTCTGAGCCAGAATCAAGCTGAGGTTTGTTTTCGGTTTCTCCTTTGTGTGCGTTACTTCCTATTTCTCACCTAATAGTGCAATGAATGTATGTCAGTGAACACAACATGCACACACACGTACACGTCGTAAATAAGACAGTGACTTCATTCAAGCGAGACATGTCTGGGCATGTGTGAGCGTAGTGTGTTTACACTGATTTATTTTCCCTCCATAACTGAAGGAGGTAATATCAAGGCTGCCATGAAGGTAGGGAGGAACACCGATTTATTTATTCTTTGTCGTATATAATTCACTAGCTTGTATACTAAATGGTCAATTAATGCATTTTAACTGTAGATGGATTTCAAGGTGAGACTATGAATTGGAGAATCAGCAATCTGTTGTCCAGCACTTTTTAATAAGCCTTTATTCAACATTAATTCAAGTCTGCCAGCCATTGTTCTTAAACTTTGAAGCATTCAGTCTTTAATTGGCAATTATATCTGGTTGGCTGGCATCTCTGCAGCCACAGAAGAAGAAGAAGAAGAAGAAGTGGGGGACAAAGAGGGGGGAATCTGGACAGTCCCCGTTGGTCTTTCTTTCATTCATTCAGCAGATTTTCACTTGGCTTAGTTTTTAAAGTGATCTTTTTATAGAAATGCACGCTTGATGGATTAAATGGATGAAATAGTCTGGAGGGCTTTAATTCAAAAAGAAGATTTAACTAAACTTCTAAAGACTGGGTTAATGATGCCAGTGTTTCTGGGCAGTACAGCAATTCCCTGCAGCCCAAATTTCATCCCAGTTGTCTTATTAAATTAGATTATACCGACCTTTTTTTCCCATCTCTCTCTCTCTTTCTTTTTTTGTACGGGTAAGACCTTAAGGTGCTTGAGTCGGTTGTGTCAGGTCAGCGTCCTGCGTGTCTTCTTTGCCCCTACTAGGCCCAGAGTGATTCACACATTGTTAAAATAAGACATCTCAGGATGAATAACATTTCTGAACTACAACATGCTGCAGGATATTACTGTAAAGTCACTTTAAGCATCCTGAATGAAAGCTGAAAAGGCTGACATATTTGGGCCACAAAGTTCAGCTTGAAATGGCAGTGCTGTAGCGCCTAGAGTAGGTTGGCATGGTAAAGGTGGAATAATGGGCTTCAGTTTACGTCTGTTCCTCTGTTTTTTTCTCCCAAAGGCACAATATGAATTATTTATGTGTCCTTAGAATAGAAATACCGGTAAACAACTCAGTGTGTTTTAAATAACCAGTGGGAATGCCTGTGTGTTCAGGGGGGATAATGGGAAAGTTGCATGAGAGAGTTGAATTAGGGTGTTTTTGGTGAGCATGTGCAAACAGGTGTGGCACTTTCAGACTGAATTAGAGTAGACTGCTTTGGGGATAATATTTCAAAAACAGATTTAATGCATGTGAGTGGTCCAGGTTTCAGCAGAAACTCAGAGTGTGGTAATCCTTTAGTCTGATCCCTGCATAAACTTACTAAAGCCACATGTCTGCCTCTGAAGACGTAACAACAATATGAAAATCTGCACATTATCTCGTCTTCAGACTATTTGACCTTTGATGTGGAGGAAAGATAACGTAATTATGCGCTCTTTTCCAGTCGCTCCTGGGACACGGGGGAATTACAACTAATGAAGTCAGCCATATGTGGAGTGCACAAAAGACAAGAGACAACCTGATTGTGCTAATTACTACCTTCACTGACTAATTCAGCGAGCCAACGGGAGGCTCATAGGCTTTTGTTCCCAGCATGTGCATTGATAGGCTTATTATCTGATCTTAGAGGATATTCACGCCCCTGTGCACCTACTCAGCCATATGTTAGAGACGAGTAGAGTAGCCCAGAGGTTAAATGTTAATGGTGTACGGTATTGGATAAGTGTCAAGGTACAGACCATGTGAAATGGACAGTGCTTACACATTATAGTCCTCAAATGATTGCACAGTAAATAGAACATTAATCAGCAACACTTCTAAAGATCAATTAAGTCATTTATCAAAGAGGAATGGAACATTTTCAGGTGCGAGCTGCTTGAATTTAATTTTTTTCTGTGCTTGATTTTACTTCTTTTTTTTTTTTTTAAATAGAAAAGCTTTTATTTTAGTATAAGAATGTACTTCAACATTTAAATTCATTTCATACACAAAAGTGCTGCTGTTCATAGATGTGAGTAAAGACTAAGAGTCTACAGCATGTGTTCTTGCAGCTCTGAGATGTACTTCACACAGCAAAAGCTTAATGCTAACATCTGCACGCCATCATTCTCAAAATGACATTGCCAACTTGCTGACTTAAGGCACGTTTAGCTTTTGCCATGAATTACATCTTAGCTTGTTGTGTTGACATTTAAACATTTGCTTATAAACCCTTAATAGTATGACTAAGGCTTTAAGTACTGTTGATTAACTAAAGTAATGGATTAAATAAAAGCTTGAAATTGACCCAATAATAGCGCTAAATTAAAAGTAAATAGGATCACCAAAGCAGTATTGATCCTCTGGGGACAATGAATGTTGGTACATAATATCATGGCAATCCGATCAATAGTTGTTTTTATATTAATTTACCAAAAACCCTAGCTGTTAACCCCATGCGGTGTTTGAGGCAAACTCTGGAGATCAACAGAGTCAGTTCATTGAAGCCTCAGAGGACAACAAATGTTAGTTGTTGACATAATCTGGACTGAGTTGACATTAGCTTTATAGAGCCAAATAAAAGTCTAAATTTCACCTTAGAATTATACATTAGAGAGATCTGAATATTTGCCTATTTTATGTAGCTATACACCTTTAAACTTACAGTAAATGTAGCGCCAGAACGTTTTTTATTTATAACAGTTGTCGGGTTTCCCAGAAAAATCCCACATTCTGCAACCTTTCCGTCTCTCACGGTGCTTATAGGTAGCTTTGTTTATGATGTTGTCAGTTGCCCTGCACGGCTACTTTTCCCACAAAACAATCACTGCTCCCTCAAGATTAAGTAGCACAGCCTGGTGTAATGTACCTCCGACAACTCCCCCTCCCTTCTCTATTCTATAACCCCCCTCATGTGTTCTTATGGTGTCATCTATAATTAAATCCATCAACAGTTTTCTCTTGGACATCTAAACATATGTCGAGGGATTCCCTCCCCTCTTTCCATCCCTGATCATCCGGCTGACTCTCAGCATCCCTCTCACTCGCTGTTTCCCCTTCTTGCTCCTCTCATTGTCAGTCTGTTTCCGCTTGAGTGACCCCACCCTCCCCCTCTACTGTTTGGGGGTTATGGTCTAGACGGAAAGCGCTGATTGGTTTTCACACCCAGCTGTGAACCCCCATTGGAGGGAGATACATATAGAGGCCGTCAGACTGAACAGTTTGAAAGGTGAGAGACAGTGACAGGCTGGCAGAGGTGCAGAGTAACAACGAGACAGACAGTGATATCTATACCTCTATTTTGGGGAAGTTTATAGAAGGTAAGATGCAGGTTTTCATTTCTGAGATTCATGAAATTTGTTTTAAAGTATGAGCTGTGAGTTCTGCAAGTTCTCGTTTTACATTATCAGGAGTTGTTTCATTTAAAGATAGTTTGTTTTTGTAAAAGAGGCCTGTTTTATTTTCAATACTCCATTAATTATTAACTGACAGTTGTCTCTTGTTGTGTTTTAGCTGACACATCTAGATAATATGCTTGTTGATCAGGGCTGTCTGTTGGAGGTGTGCTTTCAGAGTTTCTAGCCAAAATTCTCACACACTCGCACGTTTTCCAAAATTCCTTGCATGCTGCTTCTTGTCTTCCCATTGACTTTCAAGAAAAGAGGTTGACTCATCGTGCAGTGTCTACCTTTACAAATGTGAGCGAATTGACAAACCTTAACCTGTCATTATATTCAAAGAATGATTAAAAGTCTGGCTCAAGGTGTGAAAGGATTTAAGCCTACAAGGTAAGACACACGTCACGCTGCTGCCTCTGGGCTTCCTGTCTGGCTTTGAGAGAAGGTGGTTGGTCCAGATCACATGACACAGGCTCTTAAAAAGATGAGAGCAGAAACGAGACAGTGTAGAAGGCGAGATAAAAGCTGAGTGCATGATTACTGCTGTGCCGAGGGAAGTAAGAATGAAGACAAAGAGCTTGATGGAGAAGATTATGGACGAATGGAGGGTAAAATAAAAACTGAGATAAAAAGACTAAGAGACTGAGATAAAGTAGGAGAGTGAGCCTGTTTTACAGCTGTCATATGTTGGATCCTTTCTCGTACGCATGCCATATGGACCCTGGCCTGTCATCCAAAACTGGGTCACATGACCCATAATTAAACAAGGTCCTTGAAAGCAGCTTGAGGTTCACAAGAGAAGAGTCTAACTGACACAGTCAGACAAAAGCAGGAATGATACCAGGCTTTTTATTCATATATACACATGTATATAATTCTTTGGACTCTCCCAGCTTTAGAGGTTTGATTGGATTATTGCTGCTATAAAGATTATTGATTATCAAAATTGTGGAAATGTGTCTTTGATGGATGATGGATAGGTCTTGCAGGTGCCTGATGAGTGAAATGATTGGGTTAATGAGCTATACAAGGGACTTAAGCTGTAGTTCTTAACTGGAAATTTTGAATCAAAGTCCATCACCATAATCATTTTGCTCTGTCTCCTTGCAGGTGTCTATGAAAGAAGCCGGAGATGGCCTCCATGCTCAGATGAATTCAATGATGGGAGCCCTTCAGGAACTCAAGCTCCTTCAAGTTCAGACAGCGCTAGAAAGCCTTGATATTTCCGGCCGGCCCATTAACCGTGGAATCCCACATTCTGCTCCACCAGCTCAAGCATCAGCTACAGCAGTTTTAACCTCAGAAAAGGATCGCAGCCAAACCATGCCCGAGGTACGCAGTCCGAGTCCAATGCAAAGTCCAAGGCCATCTTTGGAGAGCAGAAACACATTTAGCAGAGATGAGAGGAATTTGTCACGAAACAGAAGCAGCATGGGTACCTCATCTTCCTCAGCATCCAGCCTTGAGAGTGAGAGCGAGACAAGTGAAAGAAGTGCAAGAAGCGGAAATGACCTTGACTCTATTCCCAAAAGATGGTCAGGTTACACTGCCCCGCAGGTGGATTTTTATGGACCAATGGTGGGGAACCCTCCACCAGAACTGTACCCTCAACCACAGGCTCCCCGGCGTGCACAGGCGGTGGACCTGCCTGGGATACTGTACAGCCTCTCCAGAGAGGGCCCTTCATTAGACAGTGACTACTCCCAAGATAGCACAGATGACGGGAGCGACTGGACGTCTTCGCTCATGAGCCGCAGCCGCAACCGTCAGCCCTTAGTACTAGGGGACAATGTCTTTGCCGACCTTGTGGGCAACTGGCTCGACTTGCCTGAGGTGGAGAGGGAAGACATCAAGGAGGAGGAGAGGAGGAAGACGAGAGAGGAGAGGACAATGGATGGAGGGGCAGACAGACCAGACACCCCAGCTCACCCTCTTCGCAACAGTCGCTCACAGGAGATCTGCAAGAAGTTCTCGTTAACCACAAATATCTTCAAGAAGTTCTTGCGCAGCGTCCGGCCTGACAGGGACAAGCTGCTAAAGGAAAGGCCTGGCTGGATGGCTCCTGAGTTGTCTGAGGGCGACATTGTCAAGAGGCCAAAGAAACTGGTTCCAAAGAGTTCCAAAGGCAGTTTTTACCTGCCATTCTGGGCAAACGGACAGCAGGGAAAAGGCAAGATGTGTCCGCATCTGACTGAAACAGAGAGGAACCACCACCAACACCACTTCCCCCATGTCCACCAACAGCCATTTGGTGGGATTTATTTAGACCGGAGACAGCCAGAGGCTGGTCTGGAGAAAATGCAGCCCTTGTTTGACTACAACACAGCTGTGTGGGTCTGACAGTGGGTCCAACAGACTGCCAGTGATGCCAGGCTGAGTGAGTGGCAGGTGCAAGGGGATTTTGGCTGTGCTGGAGTGGGGGATGAATGAAATGAACGAGAGGCTTTGACACAGTTATCTTCCAAAAATGAACCAATGAACTTCGCGCCCCCAGCAAAATTATCAGGGCATCATTTTGTCAGACAATCCAAAAAACCTAAACCTCGTTTGCTGTGCATGTATTTGAGTGAGTGCTGGAGAGTGTCTGAGACAGAGTTGGGTAGAAGCATTTTTGAGGACCTATACTACAAGTTTTGTATTATTCAAATTCCATCTTATGTGTGCATGTATGGCTGCTTCTTTGGATGTCTTTAAGACGGTACTTTGAAATGATTCTCAGAATGTCACCATCACCATCAGATCTTTAAAAAACAACCACAGACTTTTTCACTTCCAAACTACCAGACATACTCTTGTGTATCTCACTTCTTTGCATCTGTGAATGAAAACACCAACATTTTGGATTGCATGGTTACTGTTTTTATAAGTGATTCTAAAAGCAGCTGTTACTGAACGCACTGCCACTAAACACAGCTATAAGCTTCCTTTTGTTTCAAACAGGCCTTGGCGCCTTGGAAAATCAGGTTTAACTAAATCTGTCGGTTTCATTCACCTTTCTCAGGGAATGAATGTATCACAGGAGTAAACTATGAGACACTTCCTCAATTATATGGGTTTCAATACATTTCAAATAAGTCTTGCCTCATCTCATCTTAACAGCAATACAGTGCATGACCAGTTCAAAGATTGCACATCAAACGGCAAACAGCAATTTTTTTGCAAGCTGTTCTGTTGGAAATACTCGTTTTTCTTCCCTGCCATGCAGATAGGGCACATGTTGAGTAAACTGCCAGTCCTCCTGGCTTGTTACGCAGATTGGGGAGGAGGTAAAGATGCCACAGCCAATGCTGACTGACTGACTGCCATCTGGTAACCGGTCGTTATGTAAAGCTTGGTTTTCGGACTCAAAAAATATTCAAAAAACTGGCTCGTTTAATCCCAAAGCTGCAAGGATTATGATGATGGTGTTACATACTGTATATAGACACACAGGTGAATACATAACAGGGCTGTGACAGTGATGAAACAGATGAGGTAAAGACCTGTAGTCTCTATCAGACAGGATCAAGATTAATGTACAGAACATTGTACATATCTGTCATTGACGTCACAGCAGCAATAACACACATTTACTGTAATATCTCATTGCATGGTTTTCATTATTCCGCCCAGATAACTATGTCACAGTAATATTGCAGTTCTTACCATGACATAATGACAATGCTATGCTTGTATTAAAACCCCAAACTGATGAGTTTATCTCAGACTTACGGTATCTTTTCTCTTGTTTCATAATGTATAATGTCAGTATTATTCATTTCAAGCAGCATTAAGACAGTTTAAAACTAAACTTAAGCTTCCTTCAGAAATGTATATAATAATTCCCTCAGGATTACAAACAATACTGCCGGCAACGACTCAATAGAGTTTGATCTCATAGAGGACCACTGATACGCAGAGACAATCTAATACAACAACTTCTTATAATTAAAAAACTGTTAATTTCACTCACTTTTAAAAGAGATCCCAGACCAATCAATTCAGCCAGCAGGGATTAGGCCTTAGGTCTTTTGAGTGTCTTGGCCAGTTGATCCATATGGTGTTGTCTCAGTATTCAGGTCAATACATACTACACATTCAGAGGGTCCAACACACACACACACACACACACACAGTGTCCACTGAGGTGGCCGTGCCATGACGCACAGTATGAGATGTCATATCACACAATATGTGTATGTAGATGTTACAATTATTTCCTCCTATTTACAGTTGTCCAAGTGTTATTTTCAGCACTGTTGTTGATATTTTTCATCAGGGTTCTGCGAACCTTCAGTAGTGATTCTGTGTCATGTGAACTGTAACACTGTCACTGACTCTTTGTAAATTAAAGATGTTTTCAGAATGAAATGTTTCTCTGTGTCTTCACTTTGTGAATTAAAGCTGAGTGTGTTACTTTGTTGCTGTGTGGAGCAGTTAACACTTGTAGTCCATCCAGACAGACATCCCAGTATGGCTTTTATAGAGGGCTGAAAACAGAACAGTCGAGTGACCATCAGAAGTAACTACTCCCATTCATACACATGCATACGCTGCTGACGAAGCAGCGGGAGAAATTTGGGGTTCAGTGCGTTGCCCGAGGACACATCAGACATGTTTCTGCAGGAGCTGGGGATCGAACCCCCAACCCTCTACCAACTGAGACACAGCCGGTCCCTGTTTACATTAAAATATATGTCATAAAACCACATTGTTGTAATTTAATTTTGAAAGAGAAAAATGTTAATCTGAGATACAGGCGTTCTCACATGACTGCATCTTCTGGACGGTGCCATGGTGTAGTGCTGAACTTCTGCATTTTCAGCCTGATAGTGTAAGCAAGTGCTGATGTAGTAATCTCATTTTACTCTCAGCTACAGTGACTTTTCCAAAAATGTGAAATATTCCTCTAAAGCTTTTTGGTGCACCATATTATAACAAGATATTCATGATCAAAAAGGGATGCAGGGTAAGGAGGACAATCAATACACATTGCTACTACATTCCCTATAAGAAACACATTGCACTGTTAAAACAAATGTAATCTTTATACATTTATAATCCAGCATCCAAAATAAAAAAAATAAATTCCAAAGATAGAAAGAAAAATATCAGCCTGCTTATGCCCTCCGCTTAAGCTCTCAAAGTGATTTGTTTCCGCTCTGCGTCCTGACCACAGTAAAGTGCTGCTGCATGATGAACACGTCACTCCCTGCCTGCCTGTGCGTCAACTGTGCACTAAATTGATTCTAAATCTGTACAACTACTACATCAGTGTCATCAATAAATAAACAAGAACTCTGCAGCCCTTTAGTTCAGCACAGGCTCCTCATGACACTCAATCCCTGAGATGCTTTTTATGAGAAACACATCCAACCACATCAATCAGCTCATCTCTCTGTCCCCGAGCGCTCTGACCGACAAAAGAAAGTAATACCTTCTGCAGCCAGTCCTGCTGTGGCTCTCTAAGACATACCTGCACTACACTGTAAAAAAAAAAAATACCTCTCTGATCTTATCATGCCGTGATTTTTACAAATCATCAGATAATTAAAGCAGCAAAACACCAGATCTGTGTTGCCTGTCATTATTGTAAACATGAAACCTGTGTTTTGGCAAATGTTCTGAAGATGTCACGTGTTAGTGCAACATGTCAAATCATAATTGCATTACATCATTTTATCCTGTGATTGTAAGTCAGAGACAAAAGGGCCCCTCTGTTCTGTGTGAAGTCATCCGAGACATACTCAGTCACAGACGTACATAAATAAATGAACTTGAAATAAGCCGGACCTGCCAAAAATAAAACAAGAAACTTCCTTATTACACGATGCAGCGTCTGCAGGAACAGGTGTGACTGGAACATCAATAAAATGAATTTACATTTTTTACACAGACCACGACTTTTATGATTGAACAAAACAAGCAATGAGAAGATGTTTACCAGAGGTCTGTGCTTTCATGTCTTTCATTTTATATCATTTCAGAAGACGTAATCACAACCATTTCTCTAAAAGAAACACGTTAAAAATGTTTTTTTTAGCTGCAGCCCAAATTCACAAATGAAAGGCACCAACCTGCCTCCTTTGTAAAAGTGCATCTTTTGAAAGCTAAAGAGTTCTGTGTAATATTTTCCACACAGTAATGCATCATTAATCTGCTGCCAAAAGTGCTCTGATCAATATTCCCTCAGTTTAAGCGCCATCTCACAGGAACACATTAAAACTTTACATAACACTCTGCCAACGGGTCAGTGAGCATTCCAGATTAAAAACGACAGCGGGTTCATTTAGAGGCACTAAGAATAATCTGTGTGTATGTGTGAGCAACAACAGCTGCAACTGTAGTCCCTTCTCTTCTGGCTCAGTTTCCCCAGGGATCCCAACAGGCCGACCACTGACTGTCCCACCACCACCAGCACCTCCCCCCACTTCCTCCCCCCCCCCCCCTTCCTCCTCTCCCTCACTCCCCTCCTTCCTAGTCCCAGTTAGTCAGCTGTCGCTCTCTCACAGCCTCACAGATCTACTCTCTCCCCAAATCTGGGGCACGCAATCCATGAGTGCAGCAAAGTTGCACAACTTTACTGTCCGAGAGTCTGCAGAGCTGAGTCACACGCACACAAAGAGCAGGTCAGGTTTCTGAGCGGCAGTCAAATGTGATATATCGCCTGAACATAATGATGGGATGTATGTTATGGCCATGTAAAAAAAATTGGATCATCATTAGAATATGGATTGCAGAGAATGCATTGATGTATGTGCATGCTTGTTTCTGTGACCCCTCTGGATCTGACTGCTGGCTAATTTCCTGCTAACGCTTGTCTTTCAATAAGTCCTCAGCTGTGGAGCCACTCAGCTCTAACCCGGCCCTCAGGAATGCGCTCACGTTTCACTTTTTATAATCGTCAGCAACTGAACGTCCAGAATCGTCGCTCAGTGCGGCTTTCTGTGAGGAGTTCCCACAAGAAACACGAGACGCTCTCTCACATGCTAAAGCCAGCAAAACCGTGGGTCATATGTAGTAGCACATAAACACCCCCACTTTTTTGGAAATGAGAGACTACATCTTAAAGCCACAAAGCGGTGACAGATTTGGCAGAGAGATAAATGCAAGAGTTAAATCTAGGGCGCATTATTTGGGATTTAACATCTGGCCGCTTTACAGTGCAATGCTCATCATACAAGATAAGTCTCACACTCTCTACTTGTGCTAATGCATGCAAAGTGGAATTGCAGACATGAAAGGAGGTTGCATTAAACATTATTAACCGGGGCCGTATGAGGTGAGATGTGCACGGCTTTACACAAAAAGATTCATGAATAACACTTCAAAAAATGTTTACTGCATTAGCATATATGCTCATAATTATTTTTTGCATGCAGAGTTAAAATTCAAGCTTGAATGTAAGTTATGGGAGTGAAGTATACGCATCAGATAAAGTAAAGAGTTTGAATTTGTAGATTGATGAGGACTTGAAACTAAAGGTACAGCATTACATGTTATAAAGAACATGATGTGAATGTGTAATTCCTCATTTTAATTATCAATTAGAAACTATTTAAAGCGTTAATACCAACAGAAACATTAAATAGGTCAACATCATCTGAAGAGCTGCATCAACACTGATTTCTTTTTCCTTTTTCTTCATTGACCTGCTTTTATACACCAATATCTGCATATAAAGAAAATGTATTGAAATGATCCATGGATGTAGTAGTCCCTCAACTCCAACTTCATTCTCATGTCTCCAGTTGCTCATTTTGACAACGCTTGCTTTTCCTAAAGACCTAAAGAATAGGCCCTTCTCAGAAAGGTTAAATTATGGTTTCAAAAATTGCACATTTTCAAAGTCCAGCAATTCAAATGTGCTGATTTGACATTTCTCTTTGTGACGTGAAACAGAACATGTTCATGTTGGTTAAATAAAACTATGCTACATGTCATCTCTAAAACCAACCCCAGCACCCCAGAATAAAAAGTAATTCAATCATTTCTGAAAGTTCTTTAATGAAGAGTAGACATTATTTGATCATAAAATACAATAGGGTACAACAAGATCAGATCCGGTGCAATGAAATACGAAACACTCTGTTGTCCCTTTAGGACAATGTCTTGGGCTTCAGTGCTGCACACATATACAGTAGGTGGAGGCCACCATAGAATCAATAAATAACAACCACAGAAACAGACAACGATCCACATGTTAGCAGAGAACGTATGAAAGCTGCAAAGATATTTTGCACATTATCATATTACAAAAAGAATCGCATTTAAACACACACAAAAAAAACAACACCCCGACACTTTCCCACGACTCAGCAGTCTTAAGAACGTTTATTGGATATTGAAAGCAATCAAAAAGAGATTTTACCAACTTGTTAGTTTTAATAAATTACAAACAAAGTTTTTCTTTTTTTTGATAATGTATTAAAAGGAGGTATTCACACATCCAACTATCTCATGAAGTAGGTTCACAGGACATCAAACTATCACATTGACAATCATCCTGCACAATACTCTTACTCTGCATCAACAATTTATTAGAAAAAAATCACAGCGTTTCGTTCCCTCTGAACCTTTGTCAAGTGTACAAAATGTTAATTATCTCTCTAGTAGATCGGTACTATAGTAGATCTACAGAATGTCTTGCCAGGCTGCCGTTAGTGAAAGAAAAAGGCACATGATGTTGATGTGATGAAAAACGCACAGAAGCAGGAAAAGTTTCTGAACACAGAACAGAAGTTTGCAGAAGAATCCCCTCAGCGCTGAATGTTCCAACCTGACAGAACACAGCAGAAACTTCTTGTTCCGCCTGCAACGTGAAGCTCCCTGCAGACCACCCTCCTCTGAAGATGTGATTGATGCCACAAGGTCCTTTGGCAGGTGAACCCGACACACAAGAATGTTTCCACGCTTTGATCTTCACTCTGCCTGCCGGTCTTTTGTGAATCTGAGGAATGCGACGTGTATTTGTACAAATGTAGTCTGACGTTGCTGCAGCTCCACCACAGACAAGCAGAAGTGCTGTGGGTGCTGTTGTTTCAGGGTGCCGTCTGCTCTCTGACTCCTGTGGTGTGGTCTTCATGGGGGGTGGAATCAGACATAGAGATGGTTTGATCATGCTGCTGAGTCTGTAGTCAGGATTTACTCCAGAGATGAAGCAGTAAGTCGATCCCCCCCCCCCCAAGTCTGTTAACGGTGAATTAATTGACAGAAATCTGACAGATGTGCTCATCGTTTGAGTAATAAATTAAGAAATAATGACAATTACTGATCACATCCTGTCCAATGGGGGGCTTTTTTTCCTGCACGTCTCTGTTTTATATCATTGTTCAGTTATCACTTTGCGTTTGGACGACTGGTCGGTCAAAACAAGCAATCAGCGGACATGACAGTTAATCATCATTTCATTGTTATAACAATATGAGAGGTCACATTAAACACGTCACAGAACATTTATTGCAATGAATGAAGCTCTGGTATAGCCATCATCTACCTTTAGAGTAATGGTGCAAGTTTAGTGGTTTTTGGATTTATTCTGGACTCATACTGATAGCAAATAGAAACGCTTCTCTTGTCTTCTGACTATTCAAAGCGCTTTTACACCGCAGTTCACACCTACACATTCACACCCATTCACACACTGATGGCCGAGGATACTATGTAGTGACCATCAGAAGTAACTGATCCCACTCATACACATTGAGTTTACCTTTGTATGAAATGTGCTATACAAATAAAATTGAATTGAATTGAACTGAATTGATACAGCCCGCCGAAGCAGTAGGAGCAATTTGAGGTTAAGTGTCTTGCCCAAGCACATATCGGACATGTTGCTGCTGGCACTGGGGATCGAACCCCCAACCTTCTGGTTGAGAGACTGACTGTCCTTGTGAGCAAAATAAATTCTGCTGTAACAAAAATTAAAAGGCTGATCAGCTGTTTCTCCTGCTGTATTCTGATCCACACTCCAATCCCCAACCAGTCCTAAAACAAGTTCAACTTATCCAATGTACGTTTTGGTTCTTTGTCTTCACTAACCCTGACTAAAGCAATTATGTAAAGCAGTCACATGATGCTGGTTATCAACTGAGCAAGTCAACCCAATGTCTCCATGAGCGTGTTCATATGATGGAGATAGTGTTTGCAACGCATGACCAAGTACCTTACCAAACTAAAACGAAACAAATAAAATCATTGGCAACATTTTAAATTCATAGATTTGATATGTCTTCTGTAATATTGGATTAAACATATTTGGATTTTTGCCAGTTGTTGGGATAGTTCAATTGATTTGAATCAAAATCATGATGGCCAATAATGGACACAATCCTTATTTGCAGCCCTATAAATAAAGAAAACCATCATCTCACATTCACAATAGATGTGGAAACAATGAGAGAAAATACAGCGACTAATTTGTGTCTGTTTATTCTCTTTTCTGTCACCACAGGCAGCGTGAAAGCCTGCTGCTTCCCACACTGACAACATCACAACATATCATTAAGAGCTGTTCCCATCCAGCGATAATTTAGGAGATCATCTCATCTCTGCGGCTCCAGATCCGAGCGCCTGCAGAGCCACAGCATGCAGCCATTTTACCCCTTCTCTCTTCGGGAGCGTCAGATCGTTCGTCATCATTAAACAGGAGCTGGTTTCCTCCTCCTGGCCGTTGCCGCCGACACCAACATGACCAACATGCACTTAGATCAGAGGTGACCCCTGCTAATGGCTCAGCAGCCATCGTTTAAACTTCACCTCCCCCTTCACAACAAAAGCATCAATTTTCATGAAGCCCGTCCAATCCTCTTCAATTCTGCCAAAGCCTTCAAACAGTAAATAATTGAGCCTTGTACTGAGCCGGTCTTATCGCTGTAGGGTGTCGCTCTCATGAAGTGGCTGGCTATACACCACACACATACACACGCACACACACATTCATGCGCACACACACACATACACACATTCCCATTCCCTCCATCCTTTGCTCTATTAATTTATCCCTCTAGTTCTGTCATTCCTCCACATCAGACACACACACATTGCCACAGGGGGTCTGCCTCTTCCCTGCTTTCATTAAATCATAAACTGTAGGCCAATGGGAGCTCTTCGTCATCATTAATCCAGATTAAACACAAATCTCCAGTCCTGACTCACACCCACAGACATTTACTTAACGCAGCTGCCTGTTACTCAACAAAACTCATTATTTACATACATCTTGTGTGTCAGAAGTTTTAAAAAAAGTAGTTTCTTTCAACAACATGAAATCTGTTTTTCCTCAACTATTTGGCCCCGAGTTGATCGCTGCTATCTGACATTTGAAACATCGTCTCCAAACCAAACTAACCAGAGCGTCCATTCTGTCTCCCCACGTTTTCCTCCGCGTCTGTCCTAATGCCAGAGGAGATTTTTTAAAGACAGGAATGTATATTGTGGGTGAGTGCTCTTCAAGTTAATGCATCTCCTGGCTGAATTTAAATGCTGGAGAGGAAGAATCAGCGCTGTTTCCAAGTGTGGAACTACTCACACAAATGTTCACTATTAAGCTGCAAGCTAAGGGTAAAATTCATTTGATCGATTATCTGTAAATATTTACCTGTTCCTTATCAGCACACCTTGTTTAATAAACTGCTACTTGTTTGTGTTCAAGAGAAACATTTAAATAATTGATTATTACTTACAGTTTTACGATCATTGCATTTACATTATCTGTAGACAATTTATTCCAATTTCTTAAAAGAGTTTTAAAACAAATTTGAAACAAATAATCCACCAGAGGCCTTGTTCTTTATTTGGAGAAACAATTTTGGCTGATGGGCTGCTAAATGCCAGAAGAATCTGCAAACACACACACATCACTTTTTCAGGTGCCGAGTTGTAAAAAATAAATAAAAGCACTAAATTTGATGCACAAAGACTCGCAACACTATGTCTCCCCAAAACATACTTTTTTATTTGCTAAATGCATCAAAGAACACAACATTTGAGTCCGACCGCACTCTTCCTCAGGTGCAAACTTTGAACAAATAATCCATTAGAGGCCTTAGTTGGAGGAACAACTTATGCCGATGGGCTGCTATTTGCCAAACAATAAAACATGAAACTTGAATTTAGTCAGGTCACTCTGTTTCCAAAGAAAAGGACTGCTGGAAAAACACTTCCCTGGCCATCTTTTCACATTATGATGGAGAAGTGGAGTTGACCCTTTAGGTAAAAATCTCATTATTTTATTCTATAAGACATTTGCAAGATATTGTGTCATTGTAATTGTGTGAAATCTTGAGTTATGACCTGAAATGTCACTGTTAAAAGTCACAGTAACCATGACCTTTAACTCTTACCAATGTAAGCAAATATGAAGAAATTCCATCCAAGTGTTCCCAAAGATATCACATTGATGAAACGGTATCAACCTACGGGCGAATGGACAGACACGGCAAACCCATGGCGCTGCATGATGGCTCAGGGTGAGAATGAATGATCTGTATACATCAGTATTTATTTAAGTGAAACATTCAGTGCTGTCAGTGTAACATTTGAATGTGTGTGAACAGGGAAGGAGTCTTGTGTCTCCTCTAATCTTTGCATCATTTGTGTTGACCTTATTGGATGCAAAAATCTAAGCCTGAAATGTGAACGTTTTGTGACAGATCCATGAATTTTACTGTTGATCAGGGTCTTTAAGAAAAGCAGCAGCAGTATTAACAGCGATCTAATTGTTAGTAATGTCTTTTAGAATTTCTTAAAGCAAAGGTAACGTGTGTCTGCTGGCTCCTGAATGTGCTTTTTCAACAGCAACACTACGAACATATGAGGATTTTACTGTGTGACGGTCACTGCCCTAGTTTATGAGTTGGCTAATTGATTCTGTGTCTGATTCCTAGTGTACTGGGACAGGTCCAATCTGGAGCACCTGGGCCGGTAGCTCTAAGGGCATCAAAAGCCCGACCCCAGGGTGGAGCTCCCTCTCTCTTGCCACACACACATCCACATTCATTCCCTGTTTGTTTGTGCTATAGTTGTTGTTGGTGAGTTGTTCTAATAAATCATTGTTATCCCAAGTTAAGTTGTGTTCTCCCTCATATTTGTCACGGCCCCGGAGCCAGGTTATGTGATGCATTGCGGCTGAATGAACCACCCGACATTGTATGAAGTAGTTACAATAAGTACAACCTGACCATCTTCAGCAGTCAAATTCAAGCAGCAGTGACAGTTATAAAAATATCTTAAAGAACTGACAACCATGTTACTGAACAATAAGCCTCATATATGTACTTTGATACTTGCTAGACATTTTTTCTAAAACACATACACACACATATGTTTAAATAACGGGGCATTTTAGTATTGCTACTTTTCTTACCTAACCTATATACTATACAGAGTACCAGATAGCGTAGCAGTTATGCCACGCATCCCATGTATGGAGGATATAGTCCTCATGGCAGTAGCTGTGGGTTCAATTCCAACCCCGGCCCTTTGCCCACCTCTCTCCTCCCAACATTTCCTGTCTCTCTTCAGCGGTCCTATCTAATAAAAGCCAACATCTCATAACTCTTACATGTAGCCTATTCCCTTTTCCTCTGTTGGAAAATAAACAACATGAACGCAACAGAGCTACATTTACCTTAAAGAGCCCATATTATGCCCTTATTGGGGTTCGTATATTTAATCTATGTACCTACTTTTGTACGTTCACAATAGCTAAAGTCTGAAAAAAGTGTCTGTTTTCATGTACTGCTCCTCCTTGCTCCCTCTACGCTCTGAGTCCGTCAGCTACACTCTGCTGAGCCCACACTGTTAGACCCCACGTGGGCCAAGTCTGCTCTGATTGGTCTGCCGATCCGCTCTGTCGTTATTGGTCAGTTGCTCAGCACGCGTCTCGGAAATTTCAACATGAGCTGCTGGGCTTGCCACAACGAGCCAATGGGCTTAGATCAGTGATCTC
The DNA here is from genome assembly GCF_963584025.1 of Labrus mixtus. Lineage (NCBI taxonomy): Eukaryota > Metazoa > Chordata > Actinopteri > Labriformes > Labridae > Labrus > Labrus mixtus. The sequence goes on along the minus strand of NC_083618.1, from coordinate 15,906,525 downwards.
ACACTGACAATGACGCCGCACTGACAATTTTTTATTGAGGGGGGCTAGAACCGAGCGTTACATGCAGCTAATGCTACAGCTAACAGGAGGAGGTAGGAGAAGCTGCATTTCTGCAGACTTTGAATTTTTGCACATAGATGTGCCTAAACATGCACAGGACACTTGGAAAACACACTAAAGGGCATATAAAACCAGAAAAAGCATAATATGGGACCTTTAAACATGAGGAAAGAAAACTCAATCAGTGCAAAGAAGCTGTCCACCATTGGAAGCCAAACCCACACGCCAACATAAAAGCACCAGAAGAGCAGAAATTATCAGCCAGCAGAATCAGCACATTAGCTTCCATACAAAACGTTTGATGGTCATATCACAAACTTAACAAAACACAGCAGCTAGCTCTTACCTTTGAGATGTGAAACAAGGGGTCATCCACTGCTGACAGCTAAACTCCACTTCCAGGTTTAAAAAGGTACATTTAATACACAAACAGCGGGCTTAAAGACAGCAGCAAGAAGCACACATATTGCTGCACAACATTACCCAAAAGCTACATTTTTAACGTGTTAGCTTACTGTTGTGGCGCTTCATTAGCATCAGGTGTTTCAGGTGTAACTCAGCAGTTAGCAGACTAGCAGCACAACAGGCAACATGAACAGTTTGAACCGCCCGCCCACAGATTAAAGGGTGCGCTTGATTTATGTCTAAGCAGGTAGAGGAAGTCATATGTGAGTGGAGCAGCACAGTCTTTTTCATTTTTCAAATGCATCTCCAATATTTATTCTAGTTTTTTCTGGTCCTGGAGATTATTCGAAAAATACTGAGGCTTTTTAGGTTGGGTAGAATATATATATCTGAACCATTTCACTTGCTCACTTCCATCGCTGCAACTCCTGTTAGTTTGCTGTAAAAACATAAGACTCTTATCTGGAAAACAGACAAATACTGACTATTCAGGACATACTGGCTGCTGCATTGTTGTCAGAGGAGCCAGCACTTCAACATAGCATGTTTCCTTTATGTCTGGTCATTAAGGTCATTTTATGACCCTAATTCAGTAGATATCTATCATATTGCTCCTTTAAGGACTTAGCAAATGTGAGTTTTGTGAGTTTTCCCCATTTCTAAGTTTTTAGGTTGTTGTTAATTTCATGGATTGTTCATCAGAAGATTTCAAAATGATAGACATACACACTGCATGTTACATCAAGAAATAGTGTATGGCTTTTTAAATAAGATTATCTGGTATTTTAAGACTTACCACTTTTTAAGAAAAACATATGAACAGATAAACTTAAGTTGCAGCTTGATTGTCACACAAAGTCTGAGCCAACTATAAATGCTAAATGCATTTTTATTTACTGATGATGCATCTGACAATCACTTGTGATCAACAGCAGACTCATTTTCAAGGCTTTGCAATGTTTGACTTCCATCCTCTACGCGACCTCAAGGGAAGGACTCAATCATCATGGCCTCAATCCTGAATAGTACCACAACCACATCCTTCTCCCAAGGATACATGGCCCACAAAACCCAAAGTGTTCCTCATCGTGCATGCTGGAACAATATTTCTGCATCACTGAATCTCCTCAGAAAAGAAGAGGAGGAGGAAAGAACAGGAAGACGGGAGTGAGAGGAGCCTCAGAAACAACTCCTCTGTGATTTCAGGTTGAAAGGCAACATATTTAGAGTATTTTAGCTTAGTTAACTTGTTTTTCTGGACCAAGTCTTTTCTAGTTGCTTCAAAATGTGTTTAAAAAATGGTCTTGTTTTTATCTTTAACAGTCGCTGAATTGTTGGTTTTCTGCCTTCGAGTGGTTGATCCCCTCTGCCCTCTATAGTTCAGGGCAAAATGTGAAGTTTATTATTCATAAAGGTGAAAGCTTGAATCATATTTTTAAGGTCTCATCCGTTTTAATAATTAACAAGTTGCCGAATTAAAAAAACAAAAACAAATATTCCACTCTTCTGAAGCTTTTTTAGTTACCTTATCCTACTCCTAAACCTCACAGCTGACCCACGTCAATACATCTTTCTGTCATCACCCACCCTTGCCCCCATCTATCAAATCATCCACCCCCTTAGTTTCCTTCTACAGATACAGCCCATCCCCTCTGTTTCTCATTTCTCTTTTCCTTCACTATCTCCCCCACTCTTCATCACGGTGACAGACCATTGTGCTCCGCAACTCTGTCGCCTTGAGTCAAAACAACATACAGAGCATCCTTACTGCAGTTTGATGCTCACTGATGAAATGTCACAAGCAGCCGATGCTTACTCTCCCCACATTTTTCCTCCACACTTAAGTAGAAGAGAAGAAAAATTAAGCTTAAAGTAAGAAGGGCAAGTTTTGCTGTGAGAAGTTCTGGCTCTATTCCATCCAAGTATTAGGATGATGTATAAAATTAGAACAGCTTAGTGGGAGCTGCAGAGTTTGATAAAAATGTCCTTTTTTATTCTCAAGAAGTATTCACACTGAAGCAGACGCCTTTGTCTGTAAATGAGGATGAAAACACATTAGTGACATTCAATAATGATGCTGCTCATGTTGCCTGTCAAGAGAACAGCACTAATAAGGAATAAGCCTGCCAATAATGGAAACACATTCACTTCTTTATTTCCTTGCATTTCTTTTTAGGTGATTTTTCTTGTACTAACCAGCTGGTTAAGTATTTTCTGGCATAATGAAACCTGGAGCTGTTCGGGTGATGCTGTTAAACTATGTCAAAATATAATCTGTCTTTTCTCTCCACCCTGATTGAACCTAGGGTAACGTAAACCTTCATTGCACTCAGAACAAACAGAAAATGTGATGATTGCAAATGTGCACATGGTCTGAGAATGAAAGTATTGCTGACAGAACCTTTGCGTTACATCAGTTCAGAAGGTGAGAAATCTGTTGCAATGAAGTCACAAACTTCAGAAAAAAACGCTAGCTCAAAATTAAACACTCCATTTTTTTGTGTTTCTTTTTTGACACCCCAGTTTTTTAGAACATCTCTACCAGTTTGCTGTAGATTTTGTAACGAGTGCGAGCAGAAGTAAAGGTTATGAGGAGAGGAGTGGAGAAGGGGGGGTGGGGGGGGGGGGTTTCCTGCCCTTTATGTAAGTCTGAAAATGAGGAGAGGAGCAGCCCGAGGACAGTAATGGGATGAGAGGAGACGTTCACTGCTGCCCCTGAGGAGGAACCGCAGTAGTGGAGAGGCCTGATGAGGAGGGAAGGCAAGAGTTTTTGTGTCGTTTTATGTTCTTATAAAATGTTAGTCTTTTCTTAAGTACATGAACACTAATTGCATCAATGAGGCTAAATCAACATTTTTAAAATGGACAATACAGGTTGCATGTACCATTGTCCACAAATGTTAGCACAATGCATGCACATTTGCACATGCACATAGAGTTTGTGTTCATGTTTGTGGGTTTTTCTGTGTGTGTTGTTCATGTTTGCCCAGAGTTAGGTAATGAATGGCCCACAGTTTACCTCAACCTCTCTCAGGCCTGTGATTATGAACCCCTGATATATTCCAAATTAGAGATGTGGGTTTCTACTTTAACCCCCATGGAGCGGTTCGGTACAGCATGGCCCCGCCCAAAGCCAAGAGCAGCTGTTGCGGCTTGGCGATTAGAGGGCACTCTGATGATGATCCAGGACAAACCCAGTGTGGTGAGGCTGAGAATAAAGTGAGAGAGGGATACAGCTGCACGAAGACCCCTATAAATATCACTGTACACTCTGGTGACCCTCTGTATGGATGGACTTTGTGCTGTTGGCAGCAAAGTTGTGGTGAAAATATTGTTTTACCCAGTTACATACCGGCCACTAACCTTTTCTGAAGTAAACAAAAAAGTTCATACAGCGATGACAATATACAGGAAAAAGATATTTTGTTCATTTGCTTGGATGCAAAAGATTTTGCATGTCATATTTGAATGTCGATGGATGGAATAACACACAACAGAAACAAGGTTGCATTTTGTCCTTTGATTGGAATCGACTAGAACTTGAAATGTGGAGACTTTTCCCGCCGTATATGTTCGACGTTATGGTCATTTTAGTTAACGGCAAATTGAAATGGGGGGGAATTAGTTCATGAATTCATATAAGTAACGACCTGGAGGAACCCACAAAAACACTTCAGCATTTATCTCCCTAACCTTAGCCTAACATCAGAGGAAATGGTCCATGGACAGAGAAGATTTAAATTTCAGACAACTTCAACAGTTTGTCATTTCTCAGACTAACCTCCAAAGTACAGTACATCCTTCAACATTTAGATTCATTCATGTGCAGCTTCATTTGTCTTTGTATATTGTGCATATAATTATGATGGTTCAAACAGGGACATTTGGGTCTTCGTCTTGCGACTCCTTCACCATGTCTCCTTTCAGCTTTATAAAATCTTTTCCCTCGTCAGTACCTTCATCTCTTCATCCTTCATCCTGAAAGTTCAGCACAGCAGATGCTATTAAACATTTAATGGCTGACTTTTACTAGTTCCTCAGAGCAACAAAATCCTTTTCCCTCAGCGCATGAATATGCAAGGAGTCTCTGTCGACGCATGACAGATATGAAGGCAGACCAGGGCACGGTTACACTGCTGAAAGCCGCTGTTGTGTAGCCTTACATCACATCATCTCCTGATGCAGAAAGACACACTACTGGAACACTAACCCATTAGGCTACAATCTCTGCTTGTACTGTATTTTTTATCTGTGTCATGGCTTCCTTTCTGTGTCATCACAGCTGAAATTATGCGGTTGGTCCCCAAAAGGGAGATTCTCCTACTTAGGTCCTTGAATGTTAATTTCTGTCACTGCAGTAATTTTCAACAATCGGAGACAGTGATAGGATTTTCCAAAAATAATTTAAAGTCTGTGAAGACTACATCTTTTTTTACATTAGTATTGTGGCTCCAATGTAGCTCATAATGTTTTTGACAAAGTGCAAAAGTCACAAGACAAACTGTTGTTCAAGGTAAAGACATCACAACAAATACACTTCATTTTTAATCTAGCTAATGTCGCCTCAAACTATTTAGGTGCACTCTTTAAATGCACATTGATCTGCAGCGCAGTAAAAATGAAAAGAGACTCAAGAATCTACCGGCATGCTGCTAGCTCTGCAAGGCAGTAAAGCATTTGCTTCAGAGGTTTTGTGCTAAATGCTAACGTCATAGTTCAAAATAATAATAAAGTACAGCCGAGGCTCATGAGACTCCGTGATGTGCCTTCTGCAAGGTTTGGGTCAGAAATAGAAGTGTAGAAGTGTAAGTGTTCATGTTTAACCTTATCTCTATCGTTCTATCAGATGTTTTCTGTTTCTGTGAGGCACAGTTTGGGGAAGCTGTAAAATATTTACCAGCATTGTCTTTTGACCTATTTGCTGGGCAGATAGAACTTCAGTCTTTATCAGCTCTTAGCGCTTTAGCACTTTCTGCCATGGCTTCTGTTGCAAACTATAACTCTAAACCAGGAACAGCAATAATGGCATTACAAAATATTGGAGCAAAAACATTGTTATAGACAAGGACACATGTTACCTTAATTTGGCAGACTTCAAGATTAAGCTGACTTTATTAAAAGCTCAGTCTATGGTAGAAGAACAGCTGCCAAGTGTCAAAGTAGCAGCTGCTTGTGTTCAGTGCATACTGAAAAACATATAGGCACAACTTCACATCTCCATGAGCTATAGAACTCAGCTTTCCCAGTTAGTATATCGTGCCCTGAGGAATTTGTTCCTTCAGTTGACTACAGTGACGATCCATGATGACTAAACATCATAATAAACATGAAAAGATTTTCTTTCAGGGACTACCAGTGCTGTTAAAGTTGACCCTTAGGGGGGCATTTATGTTTGTTCCCAGTTAAATTGTAAACAATGCAGTCATAGTCAAGAAATGTCCCTCAAGGGTCGCCGGATAGTCTAGAGGTTATGTTGCGCGCTCCATGTACAGATGCTATAGTCCTCATCGCAGTGGCCATGGGTCCGAGTTCAGCCTCAACCCTTTGCTGCATGTCATCCCTGTCTCTCTTCAGTTGTGCTATCTGATAAAGGCAAAAAGGCCCAAAACATATCTGTGAAAAAAAAAAAGAAAGACAGAAACTTCCCTCAAAATTAGTCAGTAAAGTTTTAACCTCATGTTGGCAGTAGAGGAAATATTGTATGTTTACCACATCAGTCATTAAGCTACATCATGAAAACCATAAATGTTGGTATTATTTCTTATTCCAATGTATTAGCATTGTTTTATGTTTTAGACTTGATGATACTGATCGGCACACTTCATGCTCAAGTAGAGCCCATTGCTCTGTGATTGGATTTTTTATTTGTGACCCCTAAAATACAGACAATGAAAAGCATATACTTATCGGTGTGACAAACTTAATCGACACATTGTCAGTCCCAAACAAATGTCATGATTAATATATGGTGCTTTACAAAAAAATGAATCAGGGGATGAAGTAGCTTCATTTGCCAAATATATTAAAATATCCCAGTGACATAGAAGTCAAATGACATTTCAGGATGAATTAAAATCAGATACAAACATTAACCAAAGGGATCTGCCCAGTAACACCACAGAGCTTTTATTGTGTGACTTGCTCAAAGGCAGCACAGTAGTATTCCCTATGAGAGGTCATTACTAATTCATACACTCCCTCAGTTACTGCCAGTTGGCATAAATGTGTCCAACCTGTAGGCTCATGTTGCCCTATTTGCACAAAATATAGAGTCAGGAAATTTGTGTTCCTGCTTGTAGCTGAACTTAATTAAATATATAAAACATAAAATGCTGTGTGCGTAGCTGCCACCAGCAAAGAGCCCGATGACAGCAAACTCACAGCTCAGTGTCACGAGTAGGCAAAGAAAATCAGAACAGGAAAACGTTATACTGTAGCTTTCACAGCCAAATGAACTTTTGAATTAAACTTGAGAAATCATCGGGTCAACATTTGAAGTATTTTAGTGGGTGAGGAAATTCCGTTATATTAGCAACATAACCATTAGCCTTAGTAATGCTTATTCTTTAGAGCCAATGAACTGATGTTAGCATACAAAATATGCTAAACCAAGAAGATACTAAACATTGTTAACATAATTAAGACAATGATCTCAAACCACTTTCCCACAGTGTGTGATTGTTTCTACTGAGAATCATCCTGACCTGTCATTGTTGTTTCATTTTTTTTTATTTTTTTGTTTGTTGAATTGTATCTCGACATCAGTGTAAATGAGGGAGACCTCAATGACTTTTAATGCTTACAGTAAAAAAAAGGTTTGAAATGAAATTGTGTGGTAGTGGGTTTTTTTCAGATTAACATCATGATGGTAAAGCCAAAAATCTGCTTTAAACATTAATTTTTCATACTTTGCTTTCCTTGAAACATTGATGTACATATTTGAAATGTATGTAATTTAGATAAACTTTGCAAAGAATTAAAAAAAATTACAGTTTTCCTCAACTAACTCCTAATAATCGCATATCAATGGATAGAAATGTGTCTCTTGCAGATTGATTTAATACTCTAATACAATCCAGGTTACATTTGGATCTGTTCTGAGACTGTTAGCATGCTGATTTTAGCATTTAGCCAATGCACCATTGTGGGTGGCCTCACAGAGCTGCTAGTCAGGCCGAAGACTCGTCCTTTTCAAAAGCAAACATCCTATTTCTGATAATATATAAATTAGAAGTACTGACTTTAAGGAGAAACATGTGCTTCACTAAGACTCTTACAGTGCTAAAAATAGCTAGATCAGGTGACCATGAAGCACTTGTATTATGGGATGAAAACAGCTCAAAGGCATTTTTGTGTCTCAGGAGCTGGAGGGAGCCTCAGAGAAGTCAAACATGTAGATTTTCAAATAAAATCCCTCACAGGTTTCCTTTTCTCTATACATCACTTGAAGCCAGGTTTTATTTTAATCCCTCTGTGAACACAAATAGAAATATTTAGACCTCACCTGGCCTGAGGTGCTCCAGGCTGCTTGCTGTTCTGTTTGCATTTCTGTGTATAAAAGAGAGAGAGGGAAAGAGCGCTTTACCCATTTGCTTGCCTACATTCCCCCGGGTTGTGTGACCTTATAAATTTGCAAGTGCACGACCATTAGTGCATGTGTGTGCGTGTGTGTGTGTGTGTGTGTGTGTGTGCGTGTGTGTGTGTGTGTGTGTGTGCATGTGTGTGCGTGTGTGTGTGTGTATGTGTGTGTGTTCCCTGTATGCTCATGTCTGCATGTATATATGTGTAAGAGGAGTCAGTGTGTCCTCAGGGGACTCGTAGTGTTGCAGACTCTCCTGGTGGTTTTATTAACCAGTCGCTCCTCGTGGCCTCATGAAAACACAGATCAGCTTGTTTCCAGCAGACAGAGCGTCACAGTGTCGCTGATGTCCAACCCTAGGGGGTCTCATCACCTCAAATCATCCATCTCGAAAGTCAGCAATGGTACATTTTTACAACGTATGATTTCATTTTGATATTTTTAATATTAGACACTCATTGCTTTATCAACATCTCCGATCTCAGCTTCCATTGGGCGATTCCAAACATCGGTTGTTATTATTACAATGTGCATTGATAAGCCCTTCATGCAACACTATTAAAGACGATTGAGCTATCCCTTTACTATATTTGGGTTTTGGACTGCATGCAGGGCACTTTGGTCAGTGGCAAACAGGGGCTTGTTTTAACAGTAGAGTATTTGAAAAACAAAGTGTGTTATTGTTCCATCCAATCCAACGGCTGTATTTGAAGCTATTGTGTTAAGGCATAAGTAAGAGTAGCAATGTTATAAAAGTCATCGTGATTATGCACAATGAAATGCACAAAAGTATTTTTTAAGTATCTTTTAATGAAGAGGTGTATCGCACATTTTAACTTCAGTAAATAATCTTGACCCTGCACCACTTTTCTACTCTCACATTATCTAACATGCACTGTATGTGACACCTTGCTGCTAAAAACAAAGCTGACCTAATTAATGACTAGTGAAGCTTTTGTTTGCCTCCTCACAGCTTGCCATGTATAATTAAAAACTGGATTCATCATTGATAACGCTGTCTGATACCATTTATGCATCGTATTTGGATGAGGCGGCAGACAGGCTGCTCCCAGCGCTCGTCATGTCACAAGTGACGCTTAAGGAGACGAAGACGATTGTAGCACATGGTACAGAGAGGACATGTGACAATGTGTAAAGACCCTGTGGCTGCTTCCTCCCCCCCCCCCCGAGCTCCTTCAGACTCTCTGTCTCAATTAAATGGAGCCTTGTCCTCTTCCTCACAGCTGTATCTGAGGTGTAACACTGTAAAATGAGGGGCAAACACACACATTGTTCTTCACTCTGAGTGCTCCCTGTTGTGCAGAAATGTTGTGTCATTTTGACATTTTCAGACAAATCAAATGAACATAGATGGTAAATATAGAAGTTCACTGACAAATGTAATAGCTGCTATGTTGATGTTTCTCCTTTTGTTAAACATAAGAGATGACTGAAATATTTTTAGCCCTGTCTTTGAACATAAATGCATTATGTTAAAAGGAAATTACACACACACACACACACACACACAAAAAAAAGGCTTGCACACAAACACGCTCATAGACGCATACGTCAACTAAAACACTAATTAGACCCACAAAAGAAGTTTGTGCACGAGCACAGATTCACGTTCATTAAACACACAGACATTCCCTCTAATAAAGAAAAAGCAGAGCAGCGGCTGTTTGGGGTTTATTTACAAAGAAGGAACTCAGAACTCCATAAACTCAAAGCCCTGAGGCGCAGAGAAAATGACGAAGAGTCTGTGTTCCTCTTTTGTTTTTCAGCCAAACCTCTTCCAAGCTCTTGTGTTCTTATTTAACGAGGGATATACCAAGCAGAGGAGGTGATTCAGGCAAACATTCGATGGTGATTTTAAGTAGGAACTGGATGGAATGTTGCTTTCTTTTCAAGCACAAAGTTTGTGGTTGGTAATGGTCGCTGCAGTTTCTTTTTTGCTCTGATGATTTCAGCAGATGACACAGTTTAAGTGCATCTTCAGCAGACACACACGTGCACACACTTTAAGGCAATGAAGCATTCATATGCATATGAGGGCCACTTTAGCCCAAAAAGAGGAACGAAAAGCCAAGTTTCCTCTTTCCTCTTTCATACTAGCCACTCTCATAGCCACTCTGGCCAATTTTTGATATCATTACACCAGAAAAACACAGACACTGATCACAGATTTCCCCCAGCAGAGCCAGAGCAGATTTATGCTCCAACATCCAAATGAGTTTTGCTTGTTACAGAAATGTCTGACCCAGCAAATGTCAGATTCCTCTTAAATTCGCCCTCAGCAAGTTCACTGCACTCATTAAATCTAGCTACTACTGTGGAGCAACAAAGTTTGTCGCTCCATTTTTAATTTTTAAGTGAGTCTGACTTTCAGCTGAAGGAAAAATGTGCTGATGGTTGCTCCGGCTAAAATGTATACTCTTGATCCAAAATAATGTCCATTCAGCGTCAGCGTTACAAGAGTGTGATCGTGTTTTTTTTTCGGTAGGTAAAGAAAATCATTTTCAAAAACTATTGAATGGATTTCTGTGACATTATGCTCTGACATTTGTAATGCCAAGACAACAAATCCTGCTGCCTTCTCTTTAGCAGCAGCTCAAGGCTTACATTGTGGTTGAGCCCTAATGTCTTGACAATGATTGGATGGAGTCCCCAATCAAACAGATTATAGTCCTTTGTCTTAAATCATGCCCCTAGCTGTTTTAAAAATAAATTGTGTTGCATCACGCCCATTAGGATAGACTTCACACATGTTCCTGTCTCTATTAACAAGCATGCACGCATTAAAAATATTAGGGTAGGGAAAAAAGGTCATCGCTTATATCTGGATATTAACGAGCGCGTCACAAGGCCCAACATACCATCTCACCTGAACTTGTTTGATCTCATGGGATCCGGTGGCGGAGCAGATGTTTAAAAATAACAGCAAAGCAGAGGGCTTCACAAGTGGGACTCACAGATATATCTGTAAATATTCTGATTAACTATGTAACTCAAATTACGGCTGTAGAAAACATACACAATCATGTCAGGGCTAGTCAGGGCTCTTTTTAGTGTGCGACTTGTTCAGGGAACGTAGCCTATTTCCATCAGGAGAGGAGTAGTAGAGGAGAAATAAATAAAGCAAAAAAATGTTGTTTTTTTTACATAGATGATGTACTGATAAAGAATTGTGATGAGGTCTTTGGTGCTTAAACTGTATACTAGAGGTGGTGACTGAAGGATGTCTGCCCTGGACAGCAGTAATATCAACCCCCCCATGGAGATGAGACTCTGGTGGGTGGTTGAGGTGTTGGTGATGGGGATGGGGATGGGGATGTAACTGAGGATGATACGATGATGAAGCTGATAAAGTTGTGAAGACTGGGAGTTGATGTGGAAGTGGAGGAGAAGGGTGGCATGTAGCAATGGCATAAATGAACAGGGGGACCAGAACGCCATACTTAAAAAAAAGACAGCAGCAACAATGAGGGTGTGAAGCAGAGCTATTGGAAATATGTGAGCAGGTGATGAGAAAGGCTGATGACTACAGGGAAGTTTGAGTGAGCGTGTGTAGAGGAAGTGATTAAAACACAATATGAGAAATGAACTAAAGAAACCAGCATCTAGAATATAGTCTTCTTACCCAAACTTTCAATAGAGCTTCATAAGTATGTGGACTTTGTGTTGAGAATATTTTCCAGACATGTGCCACCAAGGCCAAAAATAAATCTCCCAAAGCATCCCCTCCCCCCAATCATTATTATGTGTGTGCATGTACTGTATGTGTGTATATCCTCATCTGCCTGCCATAGCGAGTGAATGCATCAGCGTACCTCATCATTATAAAGATGATGATTTGATAGGAGAGGACAGATTGACAGGAAGCCCTGGAGGCTAAAGTCAGACTCTATCAACCTTTAAACCTCACAGGAGGAGCAGCAAGCTCACCTGAACACCTGAACCTACACATATCTATGTATCTATGTATCTATCTATGTATGTATATATCTATCTATGTATGTATCTATGTATGTATCTACCTATCTATCTATCTATCTATGTATGTATCTATCTATCTATGTATCTATATATCTATCTATGTATGTATCTATGTATCTATCTACCTATCTATCTATCTATCTATCTATCTATCTATCTATGTATCTATCTATCTATCTATCTATCTATCTATCTATCTATCTATCTATCTATGTATCTATCTATGTATCTATCTATCTATCTATCTATCTATCTATCTATCTATCTATGTATCTATCTATGTATCTATCTATCTATCTATCTATCTATCTATCTATCTATCTATCTATGTATCTATCTATGTATCTATCTATCTATCTATCTATCTATCTATCTATCTATCTATCTATCCATCTATGTATCTATCTATCTATCTATCTATCTATCTATCTATCCATCTATGTATCTATCTATGTATCTATCTATCTATCTATCTATCTATCTATCTATGTATCTATCTATCTATCTATCTATCTATCCATCTATGTATCTATCTATGTATCTATCTATCTATCTATCTATCTATCCATCTATGTATCTATCTATCTATCTATCTATCTATCTATCTATCTATCTATCCATCTATGTATCTATCTATCTATCTATCTATCCATCTATGTATCTATCTATGTATCTATCTATCTATCTATCTATCTATCTATCTATCCATCTATGTATCTATCTATGTATCTATCTATCTATCTATCTATCTATCCATCTATGTATCTATCTATCTATCTATCTATCTATCTATCTATCTATCTATCTATCTATCTATCCATCTATGTATCTATCTATCTATCTATCTATCTATCCATCTATGTATCTATCTATGTATCTATCTATCTATCTATCTATCTATCTATCTATCTATCTATCTATGTATCTATCTATCTATCTATCTATCTATCTATCTATCTATCTATCCATCTATGTATCTATCTATCTATCTATCTATCTATCTATCTATCTATCTATCTATCTATCCATCTATGTATCTATCTATCTATCTATCTATCTATCTATCTATCTATCTATCTATCTATCTATCTATCTATCTATCTATCTATCCATCTATGTATCTATCTATCTATCTATCTATCTATCTATCTATCTATCTATCTATCTATCTATCCATCTATCTATCTATCTATCTATCTATCTATCTATCTATCCATCCGTCCATCTACCTTTCTACCTATCTTCATCTTATTCCATGTATTTGAGAGTTATAGCATTTTATCAACTCTAAACTAAACAGACATTGCTATGCATGAATGCACACTGCACTCTATTGTACACACACACACACACACACACACACACACACTGAGCAGCAGGGACCTCCAGAGTTATTACACACCCACTGAGGGGGCCTGATGTTGGCAGGTTAGCTCCAGAGGAAACAGATTTTCTGCACTTTAATGCGATATGTCCAAGCATTTAGACAACACGCTGGGATCTGACATCACAGCGAGGACTCGGTGTGTAACTGAGGGACGGCAACGCAAAACAGCAAGCAACACAAGTGTTACGCAATCCAGTGCAGGAATAGTGCAACGTGGTCTATGGCTGTAAGGTTTATCATGTTTGTTGTGTCAGAAAGGATTTGATAGGCTATACTTCTCAGTTCATAAACACTGATTGTTAGACTTTTTGTGTTGGAAAAGTTATATTTTTTATTTTAGTTTGATTAAAAGCACCGTCTTTGCTACACTGGAGCTGCAGAAACATGTGGCCTTGTGAACAAAAATACTTTATTTGAGCTTTATTTGAGGGTTTATTTATCAAGCTGATGACTCACACCAGTGATTACTTTGCCAGGTGTTGAGATGTGGAGCTTGCTCTGTTTAAAAACACTTCCATTTTATTTTTCTCAAGTAGCAGTGACTGTTTTATACATTACAGGCTTATCAATAGTTCTTTAAATGGGATATTTAGCTTCTACAATAATCAGAGATGGACGCTATGGAGAACAAACCATATGACGTATTTTTGTAGGCCAACCCGGAAGTAGCATCGCCATGGGGTCTAACGAGAATTCGCCTATGGGATTTTTGCATTGGATTTTGGATCGTTGCAGAAAAGCTACGTGGCACACGCACGTTTCTGAAGCGTAGACGTTTTGTTCAGCAGGATAATCTTCACAGATGAACACCATTTTTATCATGTTTGAAGCGTTAATGCGGCCGACAGAAGTAAAAAGCTAACGTTATGCTACAAGCGAACTACACAACGGTCGGATGATTGTGACGTCACTAGCGTTATGCTTCAGACGATCTCCGATAAACTAATCCGCGTAGCTTAATAAATTGTTTATTAACATAATATTTGCCTTAACCTAAAGATTAAACCTACATGAGACATCGCCGACTAGTGAGAGAGTTCCCGGCCTCTGTGTCCGGCGTGATGACGTTTAATGTCCCCGACAATCACTGTAGTCACATTTAGCCACTTGTTAGCAACCGCCTTTTTAAAGACATGTAAAAACTTCAAAATGCAAAAGTGGGGGTATTACCTAACGTAGTTTATTTGGTTTAACAAAACACCAACATCTCTTCAGCTTGTGTTAACCACAGACCTTATTTCAGGCGTCTAACCACAAACCCATTCAAAACCCCCATTGACTTGTAGACGTTAGACCCCATGGCGCTCAAATGCTAACTTACTTCCGGGTTTCTTGTGGCGCTCTATTTGTATTTCTATCTAAATAAAAATGTGAAAAATATAGAAAAAAAAGAAAAACGGCCGGAACAAACTGCACGAGCGAATCATAGACTGTTGATATAAATGGACAAAACGAAAGTGACGTCACCCATCTGTTACTGCAGGGGGCTTTGGAAGCCCGTTGATGGAGGTTGCCATGCTGGAAATGCTGTCTCAACCTAACTTTCAGTCAACCTAACACCAGGAACCATTTCCCAGAGGCCTTATCAGTGGGCAGAGACCAGAATGAATACTGACGCTACAAACTATTGTTTCTTTAATACTGAAGAGATAGTGGATTGAGAAAGACATACCGGTTGTTTACTGAAATGTTACACTTTTTTGGCACATTGGTTGGGAAAGATACAATTTGTGATTGGCTGCTCTGTATCAGGTCAGATGGAACTTTTTCTAGACAAGGACCAGACATATCAGAGGAAATAAAACATAAGCTCACATTTTTATCTTGTTTCCAGACCATAGCTTATTCCATCTCATTATTGTGAAATTTTTAAGATTAATCTACATAATATATTCATTTAGATGTATGTTTAACTTAATGAATATATAACACAACTTTATTGACTAAACTTAATTTGTCATTGCCTTATTTATCCCTGCACAGCGTACATACTGTAGCTTTGTTCCTAAATTGCCCAGTGATGTGGTTTATCCAGTTTATTTACAGCTCAGCTGTTTAAATTGCATGAATCATACATTTGAAAAGATTTATTATATTATTATAAGTCAAAGTTGAAGCCTTTTTCAGTATTTAGACTATTTGACCCACCTCCAATTAAACATAATTTTGTAATTGCTGTAATGGCATTATTTACGTGTTTTCAAAAGCCAACTCTGACATATCCTCAAGGTATCCTCGAGGTTCTGATTTTTGAATATGGTAATTGTGTGTTTAAATTCCCATTGATAAAGTCATATAGTAGTAAGAGACACATGCAAGACCACCTTGTTTGTGTCATTTGCAACTTTTTTTAAACCCTTTTAAATTTCATTTAACACGTTTTTGTTTTTTTTGCTTAATTGCAAACATAGTAACACTATATTTGTTACAAGGAATTTAACAAATGTTCAAAGAGGGCATACTAACATCCAATATTCTTTAACAAGAAATTGCATCCAATATTGTACATCCTTGCGATCTGACTCAGTGGGATCATCCTTCAAAATCACACCCAGTTAACATCCCCTAAGTGACTATCCAGCAGCATTTTAATCAGTCTTTGTTACTCTGCAGGAAACCAGGGCCTCCCAGACCTCTTAACTCAGACAGCAGCTGTCATATTCAGATCTTAAGAGTCTCTTTTGAAGGAATATCAACTTGTAACGTTTCAATAGGCTCTACCACCATTTATGAGACGCAGCGTGATGTGTTCAATTAGTTATTGTTGTGAGGGAAATGGCTGCTCATCTGGGTGATATTTAGCCTGGTCCTTTGCTGTGTAATCATGCTCCAGTAAGCAGCTCAGTGTTCAGTTCAGTCGCCCTGTAGAGAACCACACGGGGGACGAGGAGATGATGATGTTCTAGTTATTGTGAGTGTGTGTGTGTGTGTGTGTGTCTGCAGCTCTGCATATGTGTGTGTGAGGAGGAGTGGTGGTGAAGTCAGAGCTCTGTGATGAGGAGCCAGTTGGCCAAAGCCTTCCTCCTCCTCCCACCCTCAGACAAACATCAGAGACACAAGAGTCCAGTGATGAATTTCACATAAACGGATTTCCTCCGTCTGATTTCAGCAAAATAGAAAAACATTTAGGTCTCCCTGTTTGATTGTTCTATTGCAGGGCCATGAAATTCAGTTGTTTACTAAGGTGTTACATTGATGCTTTATAAAACGGTGAGAGGATTACATTTTTTTTAAGGTTTGTTTTGGGGCTTTTACGCCTTTTTCAGAGATAGGATAGTGGATAGAGTCAGAAATCAGGGAGAGAGAGAGTGGTGAACAACATGCAGTTAAGGAACCACAGATTTGATGTGAGCCAGGGCTGCCGACTTTAATAGGGCATGGGGCACACAAACTAACCACTGGGCTACTTCAGGCACCTCCAGGATTATTTTTTTTTTATATACCAGTTTTTGTATTGTACAATTGTATACTGAGAAAAAAGGCTGTCTATTTTGTTACCTGTTGGGATCTTGACGTCTGACACAAAGACACTCAAAAGGAGTCAAACGCACGACTCCACAGGACCAAAGTACAATCAGGCTGGTTTATTGACACTCCAAAAACACAGGCTAACCAATCCAGATGGGCAGGCATTAGTAATACACTCAGAACTCAGTGGGTAGAAATCGTTAGGATGAGGTAACACGAAAACACAACTGGACTGGAAACATGAAGGAGGACACTCGAGAATTCACTACACAGACAATCAGGGGATAACGCAACGCAGGTGAGTTAAATCAGGGCAGGAAACATGAGGAGCAGGATCTTGGAGACAAAATAAAACAGGAAATGACAAGAATAAAAAATAAAAAATAACAAGAACTAAAAAAAACAAGGTAACGTCTGGAGGTAGTGTCAGTTATTAAAAGATACCAAAAGGCAAAAATAATTAGAAGAAAATAATAATCTAAGTTGCCTATATGAGAATGAAAAATACATAAATGTAACAGATACTGGACGTGACACTGATTTTTATTTTATTTTAAAAAAGCATCAGCTTTGAAACCATGCTTTATATTCTGAAGGGCATCACTCTTGAAATAATTTCCCATAGTGTAATAGATATGTTTCATGGTGGCACACCTTCGCTGGTGTTTTTGTTCTCATTTCACCAAAGGGCACAGTGTGCAGCTAAATGGCAAACCCCAGGTGAGGACTGACTGTGTTAGCAATTATACCTCACAATGATTTTCTGGGGGCTGATTTATCTCCAGTGTGCACCGTGAGCGGCTCATGAAAAAAACCCAGCCAGCGCGCAATAAAACCCCTATTACACAAGCAATGAATTTCATCAAGAAGTAGAGCAGGGGGGGGGGGGGAGACCCAACCATCTATCCGTAGAGTCACAGAGTCTACCTTGTGTTGAGCTCCGGTTGAATACCGATCAGCCCGGGGAAGCCGCCACAATCCCCGGCAAGATATTCATTACAGCCACAAACCTCCAAGTCAGCAGAACCAGAGAGCAGCCATCTCCAGTGGCTCTGATTTCATGCTCCAAGCTTTATTTTTCCCGGCCACAGAAACAAATCCAACCCAACCCCCACCCTTGTTTTTCCATTGTTGGCCCACGAACGTGACTGCATGCAGAAAGTGGCCATCATAATCACACTGATCCTCTCCTCCACCAAGAGGAGAAAGATCAGTTTTCATCACCTTGCAAGAGCTCTATTTGCCCTTAATGTGTGTCCATCCATGAGGAAAATCCTCCTGTCTCTCTACGATATAAAGCACAGTAATAATAAGAGCTCCTCTCTGATCATTTATTCAGGGTTTAAATCAATGACAGAGTGCACAGCAGCCCTGACTCCATGTCAAGGTGAATGGTGGTACAGAGATTCACAAATGCAGTCTATAAATTATCCTCTTACATACACTGTTCTTTATTCATTAGAGCATTCGTAACTTTAATTTAACGCTCTGGTTTGTCCATATTACATAAAGGTTTAATGACTGAGATCTCCATATAGGACTGCCTCACTAATAGGAGGGAAGACTTTATCATTTGAACTGAAATGAATGCTCGACTCTGTGTCTGCAGAGGGTTGGATATCAGCATGAAGACTGTGTTTCTGTCTCTGACGATCGTTAAAGCTCTGACAGAGTTAAAGCTCACCTGGCTGATTCATCATGTGATTTGTGAGAGAAAATCTAAAAAAACTCAAAGACTACATTAATGTGTGAGACACCTAGAAATAATGTAATCTAGCAACTGTCCCTGACTGACCTTATTCTTCAGAAGCATTACTCACTGCTTTCCCCCACTATTCAACCTCAAAATGCAATGTATTTGGATTCAACCCATTTCTGCCTCTGACAAAGACACAACAGCGAAAAAATAAAAAACAACAACTGAATAAATGGAGTCAAACGATGTACGTTAAGTGGCCTAATTATTACTCTCATCCATGGATAACTGCTGTATCACAGGGGGGCGAGAGCGAGGTTACACTAAAGAGGCAGGGCAGCAGAGAGTCAGGCCTGGGAGAGAAGTGATATTGAAACATCACTAATGCAGCTGCAGCCGACCTCGCCTCTCTAATGACATGGCACACGTGTACACACACACACACACACACACACACACACACACACACACACACACTGATTGTGGTGTGTGTATGTGTTGTGGGAGTGTCTAACCAAGAGGGAGAATGAGGTAATGATGAAAAAAAAGCCCTCAGCATACGACAAGAGAGGAGAGTCTCTGCTAATGAGCTATTGACATTATCAGAGGAGAAGTCAAAGGAGACGGGGCCATCAGGTGAGATTGAAATACATCAGTCTGCCATTTAACCCAGAAAATAAATTAAAGTATCATTTAAAAATTTGCATACAAATCCGGCAGAACAAAACTCATTAAAGTTTACCTGACAAAAGAAGCGGAGACATTACAGACGACTGACACAGAAGAGAAAAATAAAGATCAAAGTCAAAGAAAAATGTATAGATGATGAACTAAATCATGCACTATAAGGATCACATGGTTTTAAGGGAAGCAAAGATGTGATCTGGACCCCAAAAATGTTTCGAAACACCTTAGAAACAGAAAAAACATGCAGTGTTGAGAATCCTCACA
Organism: Labrus mixtus; assembly: GCF_963584025.1. Classification (NCBI taxonomy): domain Eukaryota; kingdom Metazoa; phylum Chordata; class Actinopteri; order Labriformes; family Labridae; genus Labrus; species Labrus mixtus. The sequence goes on along the minus strand of NC_083618.1, from coordinate 15,886,980 downwards.
CAGGCCACTTATGATTAGTCTACACAATACAACATCATTATGCATTACATTTTTGTTAAATGTAAATACTTTATCTAATATTTTGTTACCATATAGTATGGGTATGTTAGCATGCATTTAATCTCTACTAACCAATTCAGAACTAATCTGTTTAGAACTTAAGGGTCTGAAAAATTCTGGTTTCTGGTTGTAGTGCAAAGTAGTATCATCATGTAGGGTTTCAGCAGGCATTATTCTTATGTAGGAAAACAGCCTATGTGGAGAGCAAAAGAAGACAACAGCATTGGCTGTAAACTCTATTAACAGGTATCTGCACACATCATCTCCTAACTCCAACTCTGTTCTTACTTCTCCTGTTGGTAGTCTGACTGTAATTAATGGCAATGCACAGAAAATGAATTCATTAGTCTTTTATTACTTAGCACTCACTTCAACAAACTCCCTGAAAAGTTGTCCATTGCTCCAAGAGGCTCAGTCGATGTTAGAAAATAGCTGACGGGTTCTGAGATTGGCACGTACTCAGCTCAAAGTTCTGCTGTACCAAATGACAGCCAAACAGAGATGATAGCATTCCTGTGGGCTGTTTGAGTCATGTTGAGAGTTCAGTGTGCAGTCACAACCACAGACATTTGTGGTTGAGTTTTCTCTCTTGGTGCTACTGTAACTTCTATCTTTTCGGTTCATCCATGGTCCAAATTCAAGAATTTAAAACCTTAAGTTTGCATTTATAACCATAAGTTGGAAGATTGAAATTAAACTGCAATGTTTCAGGAGGCTAAAAAGAGTGCATTATCTTGATTAGAATTAAACTAAAATGTAGAAAAGTGTTATTCCAAAATATTCTGCATACTTCAAGGGAAAACATCTCCAGACACATATACCCTCTTTTATAAAGTGTCTTTACCTCCTGAACAACAGCTTCATCTGTCCATTGGGTGACAAGCTGAAACCTCTAACTAAAAGTGAGATGATGGGAACCATTTCTCACTCACTGTCAGAGGCTCTGATGCATCAGCTCAATCTGCAGACAGGACGACACACAGTGTTGCTGAGACACATCTCACAGACTAATTGACTGGAGCTGAAGCCAGGAGGGTCCCTGAAGAAGGGCTGCCAATTTGGCTCTTAAATACATTACCATTGATTTTTCTGTGTTCTCTTGTCATCACAACCGTACAGGCCATGAATCAGGAAGCCACAGTGGACAAAGAAAAAAAAAGACCTGTGATAACTTATGATGCTTCAAATATTTAAAAGGACTGTGCAGAATTGTATACGCTACAAGCGCTACTAACCAATTAACTCCAAAGAGTAAAATGATAATAAGAGAAATCGTTCATAATTTTAATGAACAGTGTGATTGAGATTCAAAAGGACCCCTACGCCACAAATCAGAATGAAAAACATAATAAAGCTTTTAAATTTCAAAGAGAATAAAGAATATGTCTTACACTAAATAAACTCACTGGAATAACACTAGGACGAGTGAACATAGAGGAATACACAAGGAACTGGCAACATGAGGGAGGACACACGATGAATAAATACACAGACAATCAGAGGATAACGAGACGCAGGTGTAGTCAATCACTGCGGGGCTGACACCGAAGGCGGGAAACACAAGGCGCAGGTTCTACAAGACAGAGAGTACGAGGGTAAGTTACAAAATAAAACCGGAAATGACAACAATAAAAAATAACATGAACAAAAAACAGTAACCTTACATCTAGACGGACTGTCAGTATAAATATAAAACGACGCTTGGGTGGCTTGTGCCTTCTGACTTTTGGGGGCTTGTAGACAGGCTATGTACACATGTAAGTGTTATAAAACCATGGTAAAGTCTATTTAGCCAAATATGTGACCTTGGAAGTTCCTGGAAGCAGCTCTCCAGTTTAGAAAACATCAACTGCCTTTAATTTAAGAGTTTGATCACGAAACGTATACACCATTTAAAATTCAACAAGTGAACAGGCTGCTATAAGGAAAACAGATGAGAAGAAAGTCATATTGTTTTAAAATGATACCACAATCCATTCACATGCTGGGTAATACAAAACTATTAACTTGTGTTTTCACATGTTAAAAAAAATGGTATCAACTGCATAAAAGTTGACTTCAGAGTAATTATTAATTATGTATAAGTATTAGTAATGTCAAAAGACTAAGCCTGTGTCCAAAATCACTCCCTATTCACTATAGTCCACTACATATAATAGGGAGTAGGGAATGAGGGAGTGATTTCGGACACAGCCCAAGATTAGGTTAAATCCACACAAGTAGCTAAAAAAAAAAGAGTTTTCCCTGTAAGAATAAAATACTATTGTGAATTTACTGATGAAAAGTGTTTCATTCTTTTGAGAGGTCAATAAAGATGACTTCACAACATTCTTAATTCCCATTTGGAGACAATGAATCAGTTACTGGAACTGCAGGTGTTTAAAAGCAGTACATACATGGGTTAAACTCTCATTGTTGACTTACCCTAAGCCCTAAACACTGAACTATAGAGTCTACAGAGTCTTCAGTTTACTGCTCTAGACTAAAGACATGCCTGCATCTTGTTGGACTGCTGTGTAAACAGTAAAGCCACAAACCTGTGCCGCTATATGTGCAGGAGTGTAAACAAGACACACGCTGTTCTGAACGACTGCCTGTGTAAATACTGGTGGAATGTGCTGTGGACAAATTGCCCCTTATTCCTTATTCAAACATGATGGAGTACCAGAGGGAAAAGCATCCTCCAGTTTCAATTAGGCGCCGCAGCTAATGAGAAGTGAAGCCCTTCATTTTAATTACAAAACTGTGCGATCGCAATCACAGGCAGGCAGGGCAGACTACCAATGTTAATAGAAAAATTATACATTCAACAGAGTGTGGAGGGGAAAACAAAGATGTGAAAAGCCTGTTATAATTTGGGGAGGTATTAGATTCTGTGTTTAGATATATGAGATTAACAATATATTGATAATTACAATGTACAGAACAAACTTAGAATCAGGGAAAGAGCCCTTCTCGAACAGAAAACATCTTTTAAATCATTATTAAACTGAGAAAATAATAAAAACATACAATGCATTTTCTTCAGCAATATCATGTGAACAACAATTTTTTTTTTCAACAATACCGTATACAAGAGCATATTCTGCTAGCAAACAGGAAATTTGGGGTCAAAAGATATCCAACATTTTGTGAGAATCAATACAGAACCTGTGTACGTCATCGAAATAAATAAATTACAGACAGGAAATGGCATATGATGGATCCTCAGAGGGTGAGCGTAACCTTGCACTCCAAACTGTCAATACCCTCCTGACAGTGAAGCTCATGTTCACTCCCCCTCCAGAAAATGCATTAGACAAAGATGATATCCAGAGCCCGGGCCTTCAATCCACCCCACACAACCACTAATCTGTTAATTGATCTGGTGAGGGGAGTGGGGTAAAGTGTGTGTGTGTGTGTGTGTGTGTGTGCGCGTGTGTGTGTGTGTGTGTGTCAGATGAAAATATAATCTTTTCTAATGGGTTAAGGGACCTGGAGCTGATGAAAGCTAGCTGTTGTTTGGAGAGGCTCTTTATGATTCATCCGACCCCCTCTGTTGTCTGCAATCTTTGAGAGGGAATATTAACGTTAGTGTAATAAAGATCTCAAACTGTGCTGAAGATGTGATTCAGCTGCTGAAAAGAGGCAGTTTCCACAGATCCAAATACAAATATCTCCCACGTAAAATAAAAGTTTTTAAATCCCTAACGACGCATTACATAAGTGAAAAGTTGTCTGTGTATATTAACACTTACACATACACGCATCCTTCAAAGCATCCAGCCCATCCAGGACAATGTGAAAGGAGATGGTCTGATCTGCAGAGGATTCCCCTTGCATCAAAATGTAGATAACTGTTTTCAGGTAATATGCTGCATACTTGAAGGGAAAACATATCCAGACACATACAGTACACCCTCTTTTATAAAGAGTCTTTAGCCCTGAACAACAGCTACATCTCTCCAATGGGTGACGAGATGAAACCTCTAACTAAAAGTGCAGTTCCTCAGGTGTCCACTTGAGGCAGGCTGGGAAAGAATCATATTAAAATGCACATTTTTACAGTAGAAATAAACATGTTTACAGCCTGGCTAGAAAAAGTTAGGTATTCATGTCGTTGGTAAAAAACTGTACAGTGACGATTGGTTTTGATTATATTAAGTCTAAGAACAGAAATTTGCATCATTAGTCAGGTGTCTGATTTGGCAGCATTGTTTGTATTTTTTTAGTTAAGAGTCTTTAGGCCCGCCTCGGCTCCATCTTTAGTGGTTTCTAGATTGATCAAAAGTTAGGTATCATTTTCAATACAGCAATCCCATTTGTTCCGCTCCAAGACACTTCTTTGGGTGAGATGAGATGAGATGAGATGATCACTGAGATGATGTTTAAAACTGTCTATGGAAATGACCCTTCTCGTTCATCATTTTTCCCGATGAATGGTTTTAAATGCTAGTTTTAAAAAATGATGAAAAAGCAAGATATGTTTTGATTCATTGCTACCTGAGCCTGACAGGCCGCTATCAGTGTGACCTGTGGGATCATGAATGAGATGTAGAACTTCAGAATACTTCAGAATAATCACAGAGAAACCAACTTGGGACAGCACAGTGGATACATCTTGTTATTTAAAGTCTGCATCCCATGCTTTCAACAAAATGTTTTAAAGTGTAATTCCCTGTTAAAAAAGCAAAGATATTAAGCTTCTTGTACCATGTTTATGCTTGTAGGAATCACAGTTAGTAAGACCCAGATAGAGAGCGCTTTGATGTGACTGAAGCCCACCTGGTACCAGACCGTCCTCCCACTCGCTCTCGCTCTCTGTGGGGACCTGGAAAAGCTTCAGAAACCTCTCCGGGGGAGTGTGCAGGACGACAGCAGCATTACTTCACAGAGAGGGATAATAGATGCAGAAGTGTTTTGGTATTACTCCGCTTCTCAACCACTAAAGGGATTAAGAGCCCGATCAAGGCTGCAGTGTAGGTGATAAGAGTCAAAAACAAGAAGAAGAAGTGAGTCACACGTATAATCCCTTCTGCAGCGCTCTCAGCAGCAGACATTTAGCATCCTCCTCTGCTCGACACGTATGCCTCAGAGACATAAGGAGCTTAGATGATGCAGCATATTTTCTTTTCATGTTTAAAAAAAACTTAAGGTAGAGCTTGCAATCACGGCCTTCTGAGTTATTTTGACTCCTGACAAAACACAAACTGTAACAGAATATGACACGCAGAAGGATCGCTGTTACTAATTTACCTTGATATAATAAGAATTTGCTGTATGATTAAACTTTTGGCTATATAACATGATTGTTGGAAAAGTTGTGAGTCCCTGACTACTGTTAAAGAATTATAATGACTTTTTTCACAGTGCATTTTTCTTGCAGCAGTAAGTATGGTTTAAGTCCATTTCAAAGCAAAATGCACCCATTTCCATTTTATAAACTGTGATCATTTCTGCTTTTCATCATCATGTTTTTGTACATTTGATATCTATGGATTAAAGATGAACAATTAGACAAAATAAAACATTTCAGTTTCTCAGTTTTACCTGCAGGTTTAGATGAAATGAAGACTTCTGACAACTTTCAGATATATTATGACTGAATGATTCATCCAGGAAAAATGGGCTTATTAAAAGATATTTAAATAAATAAAGACTTGCAGCTTTTAAAGAAAGGTTGCAGCAGCAATGTCTGTGATTGTGAACATACTTTACGGCTGATGGAAACGCAGGTGTCCATGTGTTTTTAAAGTTTATTTGGGGGATTTTTAAGCGTTTGTTTTAGAGACAGGACAATGGATAGTCAGAAATCAGGGAGAAAGAGAGAGTGGGGAATGACATGCAGGAAGGGATCCACAGGTCGGATTTGAACCTAAGCCGCTGCTTGAAGGACTATAGCCTCCGTACATGTGGCGCACGAGTTAACTACTAGGCTACCGTGTCCCCTTCATGTGTGTTGTTTTAATTTTTTTAAACAAGTTACATAATCTCTCTTTAGTTTACTTAAAGACATGTTTAATGTATTGAATATAGCGTGTAACCTCTCTCCTTCGCTGATATTTTATATCCCTCCTTGCTTCCTTCCTTTGCACTGAGAACGAGCAAAAGGAGATTATATTAAATCCTGTCTTTCAGGTGAGGAACTAGAATTAATCCAGGCTGCAGGATCTATATGGAGAAGGCACCAGAAACAGCTCGATCTCTCCTTCAAACACCAACAGATCAAATATGTGCTGGAAAAAAAAGCAACAAGATGCACTCATTTCATCGTGATGGATGTGTGTGTCATTAGGCCTCGTTATCGGAGCGGCTGTGACTCAGTTGGTAGAGTCAGACGTCTCTCAACAGGAAGGAAGGGGGTTCAATCCCCAGCTCCCGCAGCTCCATGTCTGATGTGTCCTTAGGCAAGACACTCAACCCCCAGCTGTTTTGTCAGCAGCATATGAATGCGTATGATTGGGATTAGTTACTTCTGATGGTCACTCTACATACAGCAACCTCTACCATCAGTGTGTGAATGTGTAGGTGTGACATGCGGTGTCTAAGTGTTTTTAGTAGTCAGACGCGTAGAGAAGAGCTATACAGGCTCAAGTCCATTTCCTTTTAAACTAGTTCTGGGGCTTTGAATCAGTTTCCTTTCATTGCCCTCAAATGTGGGGACTAATTCTGTTCATATACTGACACCTAGTGGTCATTTTAAGAAAGGCACACAGTGCGTATAATAGATCCTTATACTTTCAAATAGGCTAGTTTTATGGTGCACACACTGTGATAAACGACTGTCCTCTGTATGTTCACTATTGATTCATGAACAGGCTGCTTTCACTGTATAGAATCAATACTTCATTTACTACAGCTACACAGTTACAATGCATCTCCTGTGTTTGTTCGATCTGTTGAAAAACAGCTTTAAATTTCAATCTTCTCAAATAAGTCGAATCAGCTTTGAATAAAAGTTTAATTCACAAAAATACATTGACCAATATAATGAAAATGTACTAAAATGTACTTTAATAATCCATAAAAGCTGGAACATCATTGACAGAAAAACACAAGAAGCATTATTAGAGTTGGTTTAGTATAATATATTTCAGCTTCAAGAGACATAGAAATCAATCCTTATTTTTTCCCCATATTTCTTCTATAAAAGACCCATTTTTTTCTGAAGCATTATTATGCAAAAAATGGCATTAGAATATATTATGGGAGCTATGAAATCCCAGTGACTGAGTATAAAATTAAGTCACATCAGAGAGAGATATTTGCAGAAGAGAAGTCCATGAACAACAGGGCGAACAAAGAAAAAAAATATATAATAAAAATAATAATACATATCATAGACCTTGATCTATCATCACTGACATGACAGGCATGGAGAATAGGTGTATGGCTATAAAAAATTTCTCACTTTTCCACTTGATTTCACTTGAAAACATCTACACTGAATAACTGATGCATTTTTTTCATGCTCGTTTTTGAAGAATATTTATAATCATACAACTAAAGAGGTCAACTTCCATGTCGTTCAAATACGATATCGAAAAAAGATGAAAAATACTGAAGTTCTAACTCTGTCTTTTTCCTTCTTTGAACGCTGTTATTTTTTCTTTTTGTTTAACTGTCAAAAAATGAAAATACAGGGGCTGCTCTCTGGCCAAGTAGGCGGCTCATGGACACATTTATCTATACTTTCAGAGGCTTTTATCATCATCATCATCATAAGGTTGTGTTGTTTGTTGGTGAGAAATGGAGACTGTCCATTCAGGGTTCACACTGAAACTGAGACACAGAGGAAGGTCCTCGGAGGCGAGAGTCTTCTCTCGCTTACTGTCTTTCTTTCTCTTTATCTCTCTCTCTCTTCTTTCGTGTAGCTCGTCCTCGTCTTTGATAGGAGCAGTTCAGTCAGCTGATTCACCGTTTATGGCTGATGGAGGTTGGGGGTTGGGGGGGTGAGGGGGCTGTTGGAATGCTGGCACGTTCCAATCAGGGCAACAGTTCTTCATTACAGCATTTCTGCAAGAGAGCATCAAGGGTTTGAGTCCTCTTTTTACCTTCTTGTCATAATATAACACCACAATCCACAAGCTGTTGGTGCCCTCTAGTGGCAGGTCAATGACATTACATGTGTAAAAAAAAAAAAAGGGAAAGAAAACACAAATCAATGCTTGTATACTGCATAATATATATAATATATATAATTTAAAAAATGGGATTTAACTGTAGCAGTGCTTTAGAAATCAAACTTGTTTCTCTTATTGTTTGAAATAAATAAATATTTCATGGATAAAAGTCTCTACTCTACTGTGTGTTATAGTGTAAGGCAGTTTTTACCATACCAATTAAATAATAATGCATAATATACTTTTTTCCACTTTTAATTTTCTACTTAACATTTAAACTTTTAGCTTTTAATCTGCTTCTTTAGAGTTTTTAGTATTTTGAATGTATCCTATGTAAATAAATGTGTATATTTTTCTGGACAGAAACCACAGCATGTCACTATGCATGGTACTATATATACTGTGTATGTGACCAATACAACTGTTTTTTTTTGTTTTGTTTTGTTTTTTTAAAGGATCCTGTGTGTTATGACACTTTAAGTGTTCTCATGTTAGCATAAACCAGTTCAACAGAATTTAAATGATAAAACGTGCATTATGTAAGTGTCATATAAATTACATACAGAATGAGTTCAAAGACAGAATAACAAAAAGACAAAATACAGTTACTTTTGGGAAAACCCTAATAAACTTAACACTTCATCTCTCCACACACATTCAACAGGATCATTATTTTAGCCCTTTAAAAATCACTTGTTATTATAGAAGCTTTACTGTAGGGGGAAATATCATACCATCATATCACACTAATCTTTTGTTTTACATGTGTTGGACATACTTCATTATCATCAGTAGTGTGTGGCACAGATGACTTGATGTGCAGCAGCCCTAACATGTAACCTCACTGCTGCCAACGGTTTACAAAATAACAAGGTATAAACATGAGCTTTTCTTTTCCTTTAAACAAACTCTGTTCTCAACATTTGGCTCTTAAAATCAAGTTTAGGCACCAATCTTCAATGTCTTTCTTGTAGGATTTATTACACATCGACCCTGGACCTTAGAAACACATTAATCGTTTGATCTTCACCTAAATATACTGAAAACACGTGCACTTCCTATTAAATCCTGGTACCCGACATCTAAATCTCAAGTTCTGTGTTTTACAGGTGTGTTTGAGAGCAGGAGGTGAGGCCTGCAGGGAAGAGGCCGTATCCATTTACAACTCCTCTCTTCTCCTCTAGAGACTTAAAGGTGTTACAAGCTAAAGAAAGTTCAAGATAGTTCTGTTTGAAATCGTTTCTTCTATTCTGGTCACAACGGGACACCAGCTGCCTAGGTTCACACAGGCCATCGACCCCTCCCTCTGAGCTGTACGAGTCAGTCTGCTGAGCACCTCTGAGCTTCTAACAGAGAGCACAGGTGTAGAGGGGGAAGTTATCAGTCTGCCTCTTTTGTGGACCCCTAGAGTTCAGACACATCTGCCAGCCAGATGTAACCGATTCACTGTGGTTTATTCCGTGCTGCTCATACCACATTCATACAAGACGGATGGCAGGGATGGGGGAGATTTCCAAGATGACAATTTAGCAGACATTAACAATAATTGAGATGGTTGCATGTAGGCCTGCACATTATGAGAAAACTGTGATGTGCTTCAAATAAGGCACATTTTGAAGTCTCTGCAGTGTCACACAAAAAGATCCCAAATGGAAAAACGTCAAGGTTAACTTCTGGATTTCAAAAAAGATTTAGATTTTTAGAAGAATGTCCAAAGATCAATACGCAACTGTAAACACTAAACATCATGCAGACTGTCACACTGAGGTGCAAACGGGTCACCTGTTGATGTATGAGCCCAAACTAATCCTACATTCAGGTTTGAAAAAAGTGACCACAAATCATACATATAAAAACTTTATAATAATATAAACTATTATAATAGTTAGAATTAAGAATTAGTGTATCTTCTCAACAGATATATCAGAGCACAGTCACTGCCTGACCCAGTGAATAAAATGACGGCTATAGCCAGAGACTGATGGCTCAGTAGGTCAGCAAACTAGAAAATGGCCATATTGTGTAAAGTGTAAAGTCCCATTAACTCGCTCTCTCGCTGTGCTGTCTCAGACTGGCACCATAACCCTGCTCTCTCTCTCTCTCGCTCTCTCTCTCTCTCTCTCTTTGCGAGTGTACAAGCCAGCATGTTGGGTGCAGTGGAACAGTAGGGCTGTAATCCCATTAGTGTTGGTTCATTGGGCTGGCCAGCGTGTGAACAGGGGTTTGGGAGGGTTAGACAACGCCCCAGGGCCTGCTCACAGAGGCCCCACTCTCACAAACAGCAGACTAGTAACTGACCAACACAGATGGATTCAGACCAGGAACGCAGTGGGTGGTTTAGCTTCCCTGGTGTCTGGCCTGGCACAATGGTTCTGTCTGTTTGGCTAATCCTTTGTTATCTGTGATATCACAGTTTTATTTCCCCCATCAGAACATGAAAATGACTGAAGGAGGTAGAAATAAGATCACTGCTAGTTGATGAGTTCGACTGGTTTGGCAATGCTTTAGTTTTGTTTGTACAACACAGCACAGCACAAAGTGGGTTAACAGTTATTGTAAAGCTTTTTGAGGGACGGAGCTGACCGACACTGTGAAAAATCTCTTGTAAAGTGCCGGTTGTTCAGTTACACTCATTTTTATTCTCAACAACAGACTTGTACTTTGTTATACAACCTGTCTATACAGTTTTAAAGGTAACATAACATCTGCTTATTTTCACACATAAGAGCTGGTGTGTGTGTGTGTGTTGTATGTGTGTTGTGGGTGGGGGGGGGGCTTGCTCAAGGGCACCTCAGCAGTGCTCAGGAAGTGAACTGGCACTTCTCCAGCTACCAGACTATTTTCCAGACTTGGTCCATGGCAACCTTGAATTGGCAACCCTCCGTTTCTCAACCGAAGTCCCTCCTGCCTTTGTGGCAACATGAGTGTTAGTTTGATTGTGGTTTGTTTTACAAGACACGTTGAACAGACAAGGAAAAGAGTTGGTCCAAAAGGTTTACCGTAATGGATGTATCAGATAACAGCTAGCCACATTTAGCTTGACCATCATGTTTGTTTACTCTTAAGTCGCGTCTGACCGCGGGAGATTACATGTTGTGGTAGTTGAGACTGAAGTTGAGTTGGTGAATGAATCGGTAAGTGTGTGATTAGTTGGTCATCTCGTTGCACACTACACACTAAAAGAACTGAACTGTTAATCTGTCATGATTTGTCATCATGTCTGGGGTCTCTCACATTTTCAAAATCGTTTAAGATTTTAAAAATATTTTAGTGTGTGCCACGCCTTAGCCAGCGTGCAGGAGTTTGCAAGCATGTACTGGTGATATAAAACAAGAAATAACCCAATACTAGATGCCAAGGACTTCTACTTGTGTTGCCATGGTTAGAACAATTTTTTTTGTTCTTGTAGAGAAATGATTTTCCCACTCAGATAAAAAGGGTCAGCGACAGGACAGACCCACTGAATATGGTTAGCATGTCACTCAAGGACATGTCAGCCTATTGGACACCTACACAAATGACAACTTGAACAAAAGTCCTCCAGTTAAAGGGCAAAGGGTCACTGTTCATTTTGCAAACCCTGCTGCTCATTAGTCTCAATGACCAAATGCAGAGGGGGGGCGGACACAATTTTCCTAACCTTCAGGCAGTAATAGTGTGCAAACAAACGGGTTTTATGTAATATGTCCTGTGTTTGAGGCTCATGAAGCACTGTTACTACCTTTGTCACAATATGTCAACTCAAACTCAACACCCAACAACCGAGCCCCTCGGCAGGGCTGGAACTTCAGTGTCAGATCAATTAAATGTGTTTCCCCTACTCCTACCTGCCACTAACAAACACTTGAACTTGAACTCCTGAGTACAACTGTCTGGCCTTTTTCCAACCCCCCTTTTAAACATGGTCATGGGAAACCCACCAAGAACTTCACTGTGCTTAAAAAAAAAAAAAAAGAGTGTTTGGAAACACAAAAGAAGAACTGTTTGAACTCCATGTGAGACTGAAAATACTCATGAAAACTCATTGAACCTGAAGTCGTCTTTCAAAATGAAACTTCCCACATCAGACTGGGACTTTCTGAGTCTGAGTGAGGGGTTAACTGGGATTGAAAAGTGATATCTGACCACACTGGGTTTGAGGTCAAAGTGACAAGATGCTAAAATTAGAAGCAGGCAACAAGAGGACGTATACAGCGAGATGAAAGATTTTAGTCTGGCTGCAGAGATTTAGAAGTTAGAGGCACTGTAAGCAGGCAATTAACATGCTTGTGAATTTATTAATTGTTTTAACATTGAACTGTTTTGATTCATCAGTTATAATCTATGTGGTCATATATTAATTCAATGGCTTCAAAGCTACATTTTTCTTTCTTTTTTCAATATAACAATATGTAATAGGTTTCTAACATAAAAGTGGTAATATTGTGACTTTGAGGCAAAGTAGTAAAATGTCTGGATTATTACAGAGAGAGCTTCAATACACTGTTAAACTGTAATCAAACATCTAGACTATGTGATGATTATCTATTGCTTCATTTACGGAAAAGAGTTGTTCTTTGTTTAGGCACACGGAGAGGAATTAGCAGGCTGGTTTAAGTGCTTTCTCATCACTAGTATCCGGCCAAACTGTTCAAAAATGCTGTGCAATAGAATTTAAGAACCAAAAAAGGAAGTGATTCTGATTTTTACTGGGAAACAACCTGATGACTGATCAGGATTTCCTCAGACAAAACCAGCTGCTGCAGTCTGCTGAGGTCTAAATCAAGCCAGCATACAGTGACTCATTCATTCATTTACCAGCTCAAAGATTAGGAATAGACTAATGACAGCTCTTCACACTTCTGAAGTCCCACACAGACTACTTACGAAAAAGCTTGTTTGACTGACTGGTTGTCACAGGGAGCACTTCCTTATCGGACAATGGGTATATTTTTATCCCAAGATATCGAGAAATAACACAACCACAAACTCTGAGAAGTTGTACAGAAACACTACACACAAAAACCCCTTTGAACATATAATGATAAATCCAGGTAAGGTCGTTATTATGTTGTTATTATTGTTTTGTATTGTTATGCTGTTTTTATGTTTGGTCTTCTGAGTGTGATGTGATTTGATTGGGATGTGAGGATTTCTGAGCTTGTAATGCAAGACAAACGGACAATTAAGTGTTAGTTATTATTATCCATCAGCACAGGAGCACCGCAGGGTTGTGTTAGTTCTCCAGTTCTTTTTACCCTACATACTAACTATTGCACCATCAGCCTCCCAGGTAATTTCCTTTTTACGTTTTCGGACGACACTGCCATTCTCAGCCTGTTGTACAAGGACCCGTCATCGTATTTCACTGAGGTACAGACTGTTGTTCAGTGGTGTCATGCTAACTACCTTGTTGTAAATGTAATTAAAACAGAGGAGATGGTGCTGGATCCTCCATCTGTGAGAGATCATACCCCTGTTTTTATCCATGACAAAAGAATCAACTAGGTCAGGTACCTACAGGTATCTTGGTGTACATCTTGATAATCTGTTTAGCTGGAAAACTCATTTGTTCAATGTTGATCATTTGTGTTCTCGTTTACAGGAAAGACTGTACTTCTTACGTAGACTCAGGGAGTTTGGTGTTGACCATAAGATCATGTTTTTGTTTTATCAGGCCGTGTTGGAGAGTATCCTTAGATACGGGGATGTCAGCATGGTACGGTAACCTCTCTGTTCAGTTTAAATCTAAACTCGCTCGTCTGGTGAAGGCTGCCATGAAGGTGATGGGGAGGACTGAAAACCTCTCCCTACAGCTAATATATGAGCAGTCTGTTCTCAGACTGGCACAAAGAGTGTTCTCTGACCCGTCTCACATCCTCCACTCTGAGTACGAGCTTCTACCTTCTGGCAGACGATACAGAGTCCCCCGATGTAAACTGAACCGCTTTAAAAACTCTGAATAATGTTTTGTAAGGATGTGTGGGTTGTGCATGGTGTCCCTGTATGCTTTTTATATGTTCTTACCTTTGTTATTTTATCTCTCATGCAGTATTTTTGCAGATCTTGTGCAATATGGGTAATGTGCAATATATGTGGTGCTGTTCTGTATTGGTAAGTGCCTTTTTGTCCAGGTGTGGATGTGGTTTTGCTATTGTTTTTCATTTATTGATTCGAGTGGAAGCAGCTGATTGTTTTGCAGCACTTTGAGTCCAAGACAAATTTCCCCAAGGGGAAAATAAAGTGTATCTTATCGTATTATTGGCACGTACACTCAGAATAAACAGACCCTTTTACAGAAAACCTTTTTTTCTGTCAATTTCTTGAAAAAAAGTTCTTCTTAAAGAATCTGTTGGACCCTGATCTGCCTGGAGAGGGGGCTCTCTCTCCAATTCTGCCTTCCAAGGTTACTTAAGTTCTCTGTATGTGTTGGATTCCTTTCATTAAAGCACAATACAGGACCAACACCCCTGATGACAGTGTTGTATTCAACTTTGTAGATAAAGCAGGGTCGCCTTTGCTGCAGGCAAACAAACTCGTAACAAACTACCGCTGATGTAAGCAGCTTCATCTGAGGTGACATTACAACAAAAAAATCAAAGCTATTATGCAACACTAATCAACCTTACTTGTGTACATGCATAGTGACAAGAGAAGTATGTGTGCCACTGGGCCTTTATGACTAACACTGTGTGTTGTGAACTTTTAAACACACACTCATACACACCTGGCTCAGAGCTGCTGCAGGGGCTGGAGGGGGTCTTTAAAGCAGGACACAGTTGGATTTCTTTTTTGCCTTCTTCTTTTCCACTGGCGTTTTCCTATTTATCTGTCGGACCAGGTCATAGAAGATCTAAGAAGGTACAACAAAGAGAAAAAAATGATTATTATTGTTGAAGCGTTGGTTCTCTTAACCAGGCAGGTGCTTACAAACAGTGGCACCTTTAAGCAATTACTTAAGCTGCATCACTAAATGGATTGGTGCCTTTCACATTAAGTTTAATAATAGTGAAGCTACCACTGATAGTTTTAATCCAGCTGAGCTTGTTACTACCTGTATCCAAGGTAAACCATACTGGTCCCCAAACCAAACTTTGATGAAGGTACTGGATCAGCTTATGCATTTAATATTGTGTCAACCAGTAAAGGGATTTCTTTGTTCCCCCATGCAGGGGGTACCAGTGATTTGTCTCTGATCATACTCACATCGAGTACGTTGATCTTTGACTTAGCAGAGGACTCTAAAAAGGCACAGTGGTTCCACTGTCTGGCCAGGTTCTGGCCCTGCTCCTTTCCCACCACACGCTCATCCTCCAAGTCGCACTTGTTCCCCACCAGGATCATCGGCACCTGAGGGTGAAGAGAAATTAAGTACTAATCCAAAAGTTAAGGGGAGGGGGGGGTCAATTATACATTTGTATGGCAAAATTAATTCATCAGTTATGTTACAATATTATCAAGACCTAGGGGCTAATATAACATATTATATATGATGAGAAATGCAAACAGGGATGTATCTGTGATTTTTTTACAAAAGGAAAAAGGAACAGGTAGAGAGGACGATAGGAGAGGGAGTAAAGAAAAGTTTATTTATATTGAGTCTGGAGTTTAGAGTAGAAAGTTAAAGAGACATAGGAAATGACATTCATTATATGAGAACAATGTTAAGGTAGACCATGTGTATAGACAAGAAAGTTAAATATGCAGAACGGCTTTGGAACGTTTAAATCAAGAAAAACTTTATTTATTCGTTTTCAGCCAATAATCCACAATCAGCAAAAATAGAACAATAAGAATGGAGTTGTAAAGAATGCTGAAGTTTAGATTGTGTTAAAATGGTGTTTTGTGTAAGAGAATTTCACAACACATAATGGGAAACAAAGGTTTTAATAAACAGACATTGCAGTGACTGCTTATGTAGAAAAAGCCTTGAGAGGCATCTTGTTAACATTTATCCTCCTAAGCCACTGCATAAAGAAAACAGGATCAGTTCCATAGTTCAAATAATGTGTGATAAATTCATTCCCTCAGTTAGTTTGACGTCCTCCCCTTCAAAGCAACTACAAATCCGAGACTGATAACAGACACTTAACTTGTGTAGATCGTCGGAGTACAAGAGTGGACACATAATTACAAACGGTTAGTAAGTTGAGTCTATTAGTTTGAATTTGAAGTTTTACATATCAGTGATAGAGGAGATTAAAGAATCAATATAAACTTTCTGTTTAATTTCCTTGAACAGGAATTCCTTTAAGAGCTAAACTTAAAGGAAACACACAGAGAGAGAACAGACAAGAAGTCGGATTGGTTTTGGAATCTCCCAAACAGCCAGCGCTTCTGCTTTTCGTGCCCTGAGTCAGATGTTTTAACAGCCAAGGTCAAAAAACAAAAAACTTTCTGAGGAAGAGAGAATATTCTGGGCAAAAACCTCAGCTCTAACTGTCACAGTGGGCAAAGACGGGAGGCAGTCAGGGTGTCGGGATGCGTCTCATCCTGCCTGCTGTTTCCTGACCGGCTATCTAGGGAGCACGCTGGCCCTGAGGAAGTCATGGCAGCCCCGCCCAGCCAGGATAACATCGCTTTCCTTCCTGAATGTTTTCGAATGTTTCAGCTGGATTCCACGCTCTGGCTGCTCTCTGGAATTACATGATAGTGTGAGACTGTTTGTTTGTGTGTGTGTGTGTGTGCGTCTGTGTGTGGGTGCTTGACTTCACTCAGCATGCAGTGTTCTTTCACATTTAAGCTTGGCTTTACTATACCACCCACATTTAAAAAGTATTGACAACAGACAAGGGCTCAAGTTTGAGGACGAGTTTGGTGTTTTTTTCTAATTTTTGAGGAGCTTGCAGGATATTTGTGTTTGCGGTACAGCTTAGCAAGCAAGAAACATTTTCAAGTAGTGGGAAATTCTGCATGCAGCACAGCAGGCTCTAATAGTATATCTGAAAGGATAAATCTTTTCAAAGTGGGCATGCAAGTAATACATCTATGCATGGGGAATTCTGCCTTCCCTCCCTTCTCCTTTTCTGCAAAACAGCCCCCAGACGAGTCTTGTGAATCTGGCAAAACTGGATATTTGTCAGCTAGAACCCTGATATGCACAAACTTGCCCAAAACTACCCCATCCCACCCCATCCCACAAACAAGACTACTGCTCAGAGGTTGGTTTTTGACAGCATTATGGCCTCATTTCTCCAGAAAATGTCAAAAGTCTAGACTGGTAACTCCAGGGTCTTTACTCCTTTTCTCTCTTGCTCTCTATCTGGGCTGAGGGGCAGACGACAGGAAGCTGTGATGTTTAGATTAACCCCGTGGAGGTTGCTGCTTGATGTTTGATATCCAAACAAGCCCTCACTCTGGACTGCTGAACGACATTTCTCCCAAGGGGTCCTGGGAGAACTAGTGGTATGCCCTCCTAACACAAACCCTGAGCCAAGCTGAGATGAAAAGATGGATAGAGAGAGAGAGGAAGAGGGATGGTAGGACGGGAGGTATGCAAGGGAAAGAAAAATGTTCAGTGTCAGCAGCACACGACGCAGCATTAGCCTACTTGAAGAATCCACACAGCCCACAGAGAATCTGTTCAGATGCTGTTAACATGCTACAGACAGGTCCTGTCCCGCCCACACTGGCATGCTACAGACTGGATTGTTGGGAGCACAGAACAGGGGGAGTATGGAGTAAATGAATGGAGCCAGTCGTTGCAAATAGAGCAGTGAGTCACAAACATGGAGTCAGGCATTAGTAGCATCCAAGTCACACAAGCAGAGACGTAGATGGCCCAGAAAAGTCATAAGACCTCTCTTACATAAAAAAAATGTGGAAGGAAGTACAGGAAGTGAGCTTTTAATAAACTGCTCACTTACTTTATTCTTCACTCATCACTATTACTTTTTTTAAGGGCTGTGGAATCTGTCCGTACAGTGCTCAATGCTCAGTCATTAAAAGGCTTTTTAAATGAGCTTGGCAATAGGAAGTAGGTCTGTACATTTTGCCAGCTTTGCAGCAAATGGTGTGTGGAAGAGCTGAGAATGAGAACAGCTGTAGCTGCAACAGCAATGTCTGCTTTCGCTCTGCAATCACTTGAAAAGCTTTCTCGGAATAAAAAATGAGCGCTCGTGGATGGAAAAAAAAGAAGACATTATAAGCATTTCCTTTGGTTGTGCATTCCTGCATGAGGAAAAGAAAGATAAACAGATGTCGCGGCCATCAGAGGTAAAGGCTCGAATCACTAAAAAGACTGATAGCTGACAGAGCAGAGGTGATAGCCAGATAATCACAAATGTTTAAGACATTCAGGGCACATAGTTGAAGAAGAAAAGGCCAATAACTGTTTTCTTGCATGTTAAAGGAGCCACTGATCCTTAGATCCATCTGTTAGCCTGAGGCTAACCTCAGCTCCCTAACCACAGAGGCTCTAATGAAGTACCACAGCCTCACAATCCTGTGTGTTTCTGATGAGTTGAGGCTTTCCTTTCACATCACCCCTGACAGTCCAATCACCCACACAGAGTGCCAGACCACAGTAAGACCACAGGGCCGTCCATAGAGGCGAGGAGGGAGCAACAGGCGATGAAAAGGCCAGTCAAAACAAAACGCACAGGAGAACACTGGCACAGACAGTGAAGAAAGTGGGGCAAGATGGACCAGAAGAGAGATGAAGACTGAAAAGACTTCTACGCCAGGCTGCATTAGGGCTATTAAGATAGTTGACAGGGAACAGAGAGAGAGAGAGGGGGTTATGGTAACATTCATTCCCTCTAGAGATCACCAAAAAAGGGCATCTACGATCCTGCTGACGCAGTATCTGCCCCAACCAGAGAGGGGATGGAGGGCTTACTCACTCAACAGCCTCAAAATCTGACCAGAGATACAGAAATATGGAAATGTGCTTTTGACAAACGGTAAACTAATGAGATGACGCATCCTCCTTTTATTTGCAGGGTCACAGATCCAAGCTGACAGGCAGACCATGAGGGGAAAACCACATTGTATGTATAAAATGCTAAACTTAGGGTGGGAGATTTAACTAACCAGAGAAATTCCTCTTTCTTTTACTGGACTCTTGGTTAAGTTTGGGATGTGGCTCTGTGTCTGTGATGACCACAGATGAAGTAATCAAACCACAGGGACCTGTGTGACGCTAATAACAGCCAATGCTAGACTACTTATAGCAAACAAGTCTCACCTAGTGATTTCTCATTGTTTTCACTCTACAGACAACACAAGAATAATAGCACGATACTATCAGCATTATGTCGAGGTAATACTAATTTGTGGTTTAAGATCCATAAATACCATGTTGAATGGTAACCATAGCAACAGTACAATCTGGTTCAGAACAATGTAGGAGGTTGAGAAAAAGAGGTGGTTGTAACCTATCTGTACTACTTCTCACTCTCAGTCTCTACAAACCATTCATCCCTTATTTAGAAGAAATATTAAATATATTAAACTACAATTTGTGTGTGTTCTGATTACTTACATCCTCTGTGTCCTTTACTCGTAGAATCTGTTCTCTCAGGTCCTGGAGGTCGTTGAAGGTGGACTGTGCTGTGATGGAGTAAACCAGGGCGAAGCCCTGGCCATTCTTCATGTACAAGTCCCTCATTGCTGTGAACTGCTCCTACACAGCAGAAGAGTAAAGAAAAGACTCAGCAAATAAAAAACAGAGAGCATATGAGTGTTTTCCATTCACTGATCATTTCCATATCAAGTAACAAAGTCACATTGGTGTGACCTCCTCTAGAATTCACTAGTTGTAGATTAAGTGCAGTAGAACTGCAGAATATATGTCTAATGTATCTTCAGCAACAAAAACAAAAACATAAAGCATATTGCTGCATATCAGAAAACATGTACCCCAATACATCTGTAGTAGGCCCAGTCCAATAAGATCAGCTGAACAATATGTCAACCAGGTTTTAGTCTGAACTGACAGTGACACAGGATCATGTTCCAAGGGACCAGTATAATCAAAAACTGACCCCTTAACAAAAGCAGACATATCTTTTATAATATAGAAACCTATCAGAAAGATGTCTAGACATTTCATTCAAAAGGCACAAATGTCAACCTCATGTTGGAGATATTAGTCGAGACTTGTCGGTCCGGGCCAAAGTGGTGGCCTGACCCGTTTGACCAACCAGCATTACAGACCAAATGTCAGCGTTCAATACAGACACTCAGGGAGCCTTATAAACAGAAAAACAGGCTCTGAGCAGAGATTTCAGTGGTGTGGAGTTGACTTACTGTGCCTGCTGTGTCGAGAATTTCAAGCATACATTGCTGTCCGTCTACCTCCACTTGCTGCAAGAGAAAGAAAAGGGCGACATTTATATAATGTAAGGCGTCATTTCAGGTCAACTGACACTCTTTATTTAAATACTACAGACAATACAAAGCCAGCAGAGGGAGAGTGAGATTGAGAACTAAAATAGATGAGAAGAGAGAAAATGGAAGAAGAAAGAAAAACAACAGAGAGGTAGAGATGAGAAAAAACACAAGAGCACAATATGATGACGTGAACCTGCAGGGCAGCTGCTAACAATCAGTTCATTCCTCTCCCCCATTCCGTCTCCCCGCCCCCAACCCCCACCTCGAGGGACACTCACCTTTCTGTACGAGTCTTCTATTGTCGGGTCATATTTTTCCACAAAGATTCCCTGTACAAACTGAACTGTCTGTAAGAGAAGACACAGAGCAAGCACACGTCAGCTCAATGTGCCCTCTGTGGCACACAAAAAAAAACATCCTCTCTGACAAATATGGCTGGAGTGCCATTTTTCCTTGATGTGTTACTATGACAACTGTGGAGGCTATTAAACATACTAAATACAAACATTTTAATATAGTTGGCTGCAAAAAAAGTACTCTGATTAGGTTTTTTGACGGTGCCGCACTCACATAAGGCAATCCATACCGTGCCTAAATTCCAGATCTTTTGACAAGTATGAGTGCTAAAGCACGCTACACTTCCTTGGCCCTGGCACGCTTAGAAGAGGTGGGCTTCGGCACGGTACAGTTCATGCACGAGCACAAGCTGGAGTACACAACATGGACAGCCTGCCTAAGCACGCTTCATAATTACGTAAAGCCATGTTTGTGTTGCATTACAACGTTATGTACAGAGGTAACCTTGCTCAGGCCCGGTTAGTGCTGGAGCAGTGTGACTGCAGGCCAGCGGGGGAATGGGGAGGGGGGACATAGGCTTAATCGTGGTAGGGGATGACTTTGCCTCGTCAGCCCTTAGAGAAATGACATGGCAAATTTAAAGTCCTAGTTAGGACCAGGGTTAAATGTAGCCTTTTCACGCGCAGTTATCCAGCAGATCAAGATATTAACAGCCAAATGTCGGCAGGGAAATCTGCCATATTGTGTTTCCAACACATGGACAGTATTTGCAAACCAGTTTTTAACCCCCTGCAATTTTGTATCTTCATAAGATCGCCACTCATAGATACACTAATGTAGAGTCTCCCCTTGCTCTCAAATTTACCTTCTCTTTGGAAGCCTTAATGAAGATTGCTGGGCGTTTTGAACTTAGCTAAATAAAACCATGATATGTGAAAATCAGTCGCATGTCAGGCAGAGTTGTCCTAAACACAGTACCAAGAGGACTTTTAAGACATTCTTGCATGGTAATTAATTAATAATGGCGTTTGTGGGTTTTACTGCTATATAATGTTGGTTATTAGGTGTATATGGCATTTCAAAGCATACAGTATGTCCTGTAGTTGTTCTTTATGACCTGAATTCCTGGCATGTCATCGTCCAAATTGGCCATCATAAGAAAGTCCAGTGTAAACTCTGGTGGAGACTGTGCTATTTTTACACTCTGCACTCAATTGAGGTTTACATTAGGGGTAGGCGAGTTCAACTGATTATATCTTTACAGTGTAAACATGTCCGCCTGCCAGTTTGGGGGATTAACCTGACACCTGGTAGAAGTTAGCTTAGCGGGCACGTCACATGGACATCTGGCAACATTTTTAAAACAAATGTGGAAAAAAAAAAAAAAAAGTACATATATCTCATCTTCATCAAATCAAAGACAAAAAGGGTGAAATAAGGTTTTACAATTCAAATCCATCACATTGAATTTTTCTTTATGTGTAAACAGGAGGTGCACGAATCCAGAAGTAATGACAAGCAAACAAATGTGTAGTTCCAAGTGAACACTACTTCTGCTAATCCTGAAAGAACATTGCATTACATTGAACAAGATAAAGTGAACACTAGCATGATGTTGTTAAAAGTTCAAATCAAAATCGAATAACTTACAGTCTCATACTTGTTTCTCTGTGATATTAATGCCCTAACGTTTCTTTTTAAACAGATGTCTTCAAAAATGTACAGGGAAACCGTGTTTCTTGTTTAAATCACAGACCAACAAAGTGTTGCGGAAACACTTCAGAGGTGTTAAAGAGTTAGGAGGTTGGGGGGGGGGGGCAGGAAAAGAGTTCAGGAGGGAATACTCACCAGAGCGGACTTGCCCACACCTCCAGAGCCTAACACCACTAGCTTGTATTCACGCATGGCGGGTTTGCTTCACCGGACAGCCCAACAATCTGCACTGGACAAATGGGAAAGGGGAGAGGGCAAATTAAGATATAAAAAAAATGAGAAAAGTTCAAAAATCAAAGATAGAAAAACAAACAAAATATAGCTTTTTTCCCACCCAGGCTTAACAAAAGGTATTTTCCCAGTCTGGTCTCTGAGATTTTCCACTCCAGAAAGGAAGGATTCTAGATTCTAGTCATTCCTGGAGGTTATGGACAAGAAGAAGCACAACAATGGAGGGAACACCCATAAGTGGAGCTGCTTCAGGGTGGAGGAGGTGAAGAGTATGTGACCCCTCTCTAACACAAACCAGCTGTGGTGTGTGTAGGGGGAACTGAAGGGGAGAGGATATGTGGAGCTGGCAGATATTCCTCCTAATGACACAATCATCTGGCCTTCAAACACCAAAACACACCCTGCTGTCAGATGTTTTAGTCACTCACTCATTACTGCTGTTGTAAAACAGAGAGAGATGAAGTCAGACTTTCAGACTGATAACAGAAAACAGCTGAGGGAAGTGATAACTGCGAGGGGGAGGATATTGTGAAATCCCTGAAATATCCCTTTAAGGGTCGTGGAGGCTTCGAAGCACTGGCACACACTGTGACGAAAAGTCAGTTGGGTTAGCCAACTGGGTCACTACGAGTTGGGCTTCAGAGATGACAAGACGGCTTCGCTGAGGTTGAACTGTGGCTGGGTGAAGTGGGGGATTTCTGGTTCTCTTACAACTTCCTTAATTTGTATCAAGACTACATTTTTTTGTTGTCTAACTGTTAGTTTTTTTGTAAAAATCACAAACTCCAAACTTATCAAGAAGTAAGAGTTTAAATCTGTGCAATGCTTTTAACAATGTCTTTAGTTTAAGAAAAGCCTTACTTTCCCAGCCCATATAAGCTTAAACAATTAGATTTGTTAATAAATCCAATATTTGAGTAGAAAAAATCCCTTCGATATCTGGACTGTTTTTTTTATATTTATATCTGGTTTCCTTTGGCTACAAATTAGAAAACTGGAAACGGGATAACTAAATGTCTTAGGTTTGTGTGATGAGATCATTTTCATTTCCATTCCATTGTCTGCACCTGCTCCTGCACGTAATAAAGCATTAACAGATCAAAATCATAAAAGGGTGCAAACCAGCATTACAACATAGACTAAGGTTGATGCAGCTTTTTGTATTAGTCTGCTGTACTTAATTTTGTTAAAGCACTGTCTAATTAAAGAGAGAGTTCAGGTTTATCAGACTGTTGTTCTATTACAGTGTTTCCCCTACCATTATATTAAGGGGGCGGCCCGCCCCCCCTTGATGGTCAAGTTCATTTTATTTTCTATATAGCGCCGGATCAAAACAGAAGTCTTAAGGATACCTTTCCTATAGAACCGGTCTATACCTTGTCCTTTTATTAAACAAACTAAATAGCCTCATGTTATTTATCTTATTTACACAACGGCATGTCATTTCTGTCTCTACATGGTCGCGGCCCAAGTTCAAGTCCAACCTGCGGCACAAATATCTCACTCCCCTCTCTATCCTGAATTTGTACTATGTCCACTGTCCTGTCCAAACGTACTGGTGAAAGAGGGAAAACAGAGATGGTAAAACATCAGATGTCTTCATCTGCACACCAGAAGAGTGTGATGTGGAAACCAGAAGATTAAACTTTTCAGTCAAGAGTTGAAAAATGCACCATTTGGCATCAAAGCTAAGTGAGAAAGTAGCTAATGTTAAATCAAGTCTCAAGAAAGACAGTATGGCTTTGCTTGATGATAAATCCTTTTAGCAAACCATCAGAAGCCAATTGGCTACCATTCAGGGAGGCAAATGCTCCCCTCCTACACTGTTCTTTTTAAAGCATACACAATCCAAATACTCGGGGGGGGGGGGTAAGACTGGACTAAAGACCTCCAACTTCAATCACAAGCAGTGACCATGTGGGATATGAAGCCTTGAGTCTGAATAATTCATACTCACTAATCCTCTACACACATAAAGAGAAGTTCACCTTGCACGATCAGGGAGGAGCCCGATGGGAGGGAAAATAAAAGAACTGCGCTGAACGAGGGTTTGCAAACGGTCTCTGCAGCAGCTCTCATGTAAACAGTCAAGTACAGAGTCAAGTGCATGCACAGTGTCGCATATGAAGTTAGCATACAGACAATGTCACGCTTAGATTTAGACTAGGCCTCGCTTGTCAGCTATCCACACATTATGGTTCTTGTTTGGACACTGAGGGGGTCAGAACTTTTCATGAGCTGTTTTCACATATGCACTCCGGATAATATCTAGATAATTACAGGAGGACCGCTCCGGAGATTCTCCCGACCTAGTCGTTCACATATGCTCCTCACAGCGGGGGACTATCTGTCAGTGGGGAAGGGGGTCGGGGGATTTCCCAAGGTAAGACGTGACGTAAAAAAACAACGTGGAAGTAGCGGCCGAAGCAACAGAGTCCGCTACACGATGCTATAATGAGAATATTTGCCTTTATATCAATGCTATGTGTAGTCCAATGGAATGACAACATCCACAAAAGAGTGGAGAACAACATACTGACGAACAGAAAACATAATGCAGCCGTTTAATTACATACACGGAGATCGTAGTGGTCACGTGCAGACATGTTAGGCAGTCACTGTATATAAACGTCATTC
Organism: Labrus mixtus; assembly: GCF_963584025.1. Classification (NCBI taxonomy): domain Eukaryota; kingdom Metazoa; phylum Chordata; class Actinopteri; order Labriformes; family Labridae; genus Labrus; species Labrus mixtus. Next base: position 15,861,625 of record NC_083618.1, on the reverse strand, counting down.
TCTTCCCATTGGCTCGAGTTGAAATCTCCGGAGTATATGCTGCCGCGTTCAGACATGAGCTCACTCTGACTTTCTGCGGAAACAATACTAGGGGTCTGGCTGGAGAAACTCCGGGTAAAGTCCGCGCGAAAAATGCAGCTGTTTGCGTTCACATATAGCCTAAAGCCCCTCCGGGTAGCCAAATCTCTGGAGTTTTTCAGGAGATTTCCGTATGTGTGAAAAGGGTTACAGAGGACATCTGTTTTTCAGAAAAAAATGATGAAATCATGAAATCATGAAATCGTTGTTGTGTAAACAGGGCCTTAGTCTTTACAGCTGCTACTTTCAGAACAATTTACAGCCACAGAACTCTTCTTTTACTCATATTGGACATCAGTTTAAACAAGTAGACCTGTTGTAAATGAGATGAAAATCTGTTCCAGCACATAGCCTATGTCAAAGCCCCAGACAGAGAGAAAGATAAGGGCTGTGGGCCAGTACACACACTTCATGTTGCTATTCTTTGCTGTAACTTGGAGAGGGGAGAATACTAGTTTACCTGATTGCTTAGCCACAATGCACTGTCATTGTAAATACCGACACGGGGAGGAGGTGGTGCCATTTCATCAGTGAGGCACTGGCTCTACTCTTAGTGTTGGAGCAAAACATGAAGTAGACCGGAGGACTCAATCTGAACCATTATCTGTCACAAATCACTATATTTTATTTACCCTTCACTGTGGCTGTGAGGCTGAGCAATTGGTGCTGACTTGTGTGTGCACTACAACCAAATGTGTGAAAAATCCATGTTGTGGCAGAACGCAAACCAGTGACAGTCCCCATACCGGTTTAATGTACAACCCTATTTAAACATTATCCAGAATGTATGACACATAAATACAGTAAAGAAGTGACCCTATTTTAGATTTATTGTAATCTTGATTTCCATTAGTAACCATAGTAACACACCAGCACAGCCTGCTACACACTGAAAGAGAGGAGAGACAACTGTTGAATGAGATCACTTTGAGCAGCATGTATGGAAATAAATGTTAATACTGTTAAACATCACTGACATCATCGACTCCCTTGTTTCACAAAGTCTCCTAAACAACAAAACTCCAGTTTTAAAACTTTTCACTTGCAATTCTGTTACCCAGACAGGTGAGCCAAGTGTGGAGGGGCATGTGAATGATGTAGCAAAACTATAGAGAGCAGAATAACATCGTCAGGAGCAGTTAAAACAACAGCCTAAGATTTGTATGTCTGATAGCTTCATTGTTTGACTCTCAGCATACAGTTTAGGATGCTGTCTTTAAAAAAAAAAGGTGGCTTGGCAGGTAGGTCACACCCCATGTAAGGAGGATATATAGAGGTTCAGTTTTGAATTAATGACTTCAAAGTTAGTAGTTTTCCTGTCAACTTGACTTGTACATAAACATGTCGTCCCTGTGTGAGATACATTTGCATGGGAAGTGGCAAATCATTTGCAGTAAAAGTTACAAGGAGGCTCAACTATTGTACAAATGCTTTACAAATAAAGACTAGGGAGCATTCACACCTAAGCCGTTTGGTCAGTTTGAAACAAACTCTGGTGCACTTTGTCGGATAACTTGTTCGGTAACTCTGGACTAAAGAACTAAACTCTGATCCACTTCCAAGTGGACCAACACGCGGTTCACCTTAGGCGAGAACACGATCCAAACCAAACACTGTCTGGAGGTGAACCAAAAAGGAGTGTGTTGTGTTTTGAATTTGGCCAGATATTTCAGAATAAACATCAAAAACATCAGACTAGTCTAAAGGTAAAAATATATATATATATATACATGGCTAATCATGTGCACGATGTCTAATGGGTTTGCCGTGCCTGGCTTGTGTTAGCATTTCCAAAAACACCAGCCATCAGTCCTCTTTGCAGGTTAACATCCACATGCCTGTGCCAAATGTTGAACATTGCCATAGATATGCCAGTTTAACCTGTTACAGCCAACATATCTCCATTATATCTCCATTTTAGATCAAAATACTGCAAACTGCGTTGCGCTGTTGTTTACCTCGCGGTCATAAGTGCAGCATTAGGCCGGATGGAAGAAGCCACTAACCAGAGCTACAGTCGCAACAAGTGGCTAGTACCAACGCTACACAACATTTACCAAGCTGCGCTTGACGAAGTGCAGTGTGGAAACAACTGAACCAAATGAAAAATGAAACAATGTTGCAACTTCACCCCAAACTTCGTATCTGGTGAAAGTGTGCTCACCTGTGTGAGCGCAAGTGTCTGTGTGTGTGTGCGAACGTGTGTGTGTGTATCGGGCTGCCCCCCTAATATAATGGTAGGGGAAACACGGCAATGAATATTTAGATTCATTGTATTGCAAAATATTGCAGATATTGTTCAAAGTTGGACCCCTTATGACTCTGCCTGTGTTCTTAGTGTTAACAACATCAATATATGCTAAATGGTTCCTTAAAGTTTAACTGCACCTGATACTTAACTTAAAAATAAAAGATTAAAAGTGTGTCTGAGCTTAAGCAAGAGCTACAGAACAAAATGTCTAAGCTTGTCTATGTGAAATGAGATTTCTGAGGAGTAGTGGTTGTGCGTGCTTGATGTCTACAAGAACACAAATTGCACCCTCCCCAACCCAAGTGACCTTACTGATGAAGGTTTTAACTAATTCTTCGTCATATCCAATCAGTGAACGACGCCGGCCTCCTTTGAAGCTTTTAGCTATAGTGCAACATTTTCTAGAAACAGTGGGCAGGACTGAAAAGTATGCTTGTGTTGTTGCAGTTTATCTACAAAACTTTCATCCCTGGAAAAAAATACACATAATGCTGCACTCTGCCTGCCTACACACACTCACACATTGCACACAAACTTGCAAGGCCATTTAAGGACATCTCTGTATAAAACCAAGCCCCTCTCTCTGTTACCATTTCCCTCAACAACACACTGTCATTCCCAACAAAACAAACACGCCGCTGCCGTTACTCGGCCCTCGTAGTAACGCCAGCAAATAAGGAGCGAGGGAAAGCCACATGCCACAGAAAACACGCTCCACCATGACATCACCGCATCACTCACCCTCTACAGCCAAAGGTATGTATCCATCTAGGGCTGGAAGTTGGACGAGGTGCTTGCTACTTGCAGGGAATATGCAGCCAAAGTGTCTGGAAAAAGTACATCTCACACTGGAGGACATTGAATTAAAGAGTAACTGAACTACAACACATAGTATCATCCATTTCCTGGTCTAGTGAGGCTAATCTGACAGCAGTGAAGCTGTCAAAACCCCTGACTCAGCACGGCGGTTCGATTGACAGCTGCCCTCTGTATCTTCCAACCAGTGGGGATGTTGAAAAATTTGCACACATCCGCTGGTTAAGCTGACAGCACGTTACAGCCTCTCGTGTCATTCCTTCCTATTTGCCTGCTTGTTAACCTGCTTTGGTGATGATCAATTTGAGGTTTAAGGGGAGAAAAAAACTGATGTAAGTTGTTCTCATTTAGTGTTTTTTGAATGCTGATAAGCTTCAGGTTACTCATTTCCTCACATCTTTTCTTCACACTGATCAAAGAAAGAGAACTATTAAATTTAGGGCGACTAACCCAGAAACTATACACAGCAGAATACCCGTCAAGGACTTAAATACAGAAGACAAAAGCAAAGACTCTTTTTTTTTTTTTTTTTAACAGCAAACTTGCTTTTAACGAATATCTTAAAAGATTCCCAGAACATTCAAACTATTTGAAGCCAATAACAGAGATGAAAATGTCTAAGACTGTTAAGTTATTTTAGTTGTGTTGCATTTAAGAACTGTGGTTAAAAATGCAGCTTAATCTGAACCTAAACAGAAATGTGTTTCTCTCCAATGACTATCTGAAATGTATTACTTCCAATAAGAAGGGTTATGTTTGGGTGCCCACTGTCTGCTTGTTGATGCTATGGGCTGGTTTTCATAAAAATTGGACAGAAGGACGAAGCTTGGGCAGAAGAAGAACACATCACATTTTGGCTATGATCTTATTCACAACAATACTCGTGAAATTGTAACACCTCTTTCTAAATAGAACTACATCCAGCTTACAAACAAGAACAAACTTAATCAATTTAAAGGTCAAGTTATTCATGATAACTCTTTATAACAAGATGCCATGCTTGTGATTTAACGTCTTTTTTGATTTATTTGAATATGTGTGTTACAACAACTGTCTATCATCCAAAAGTGTTTAAAACTTTCACAAATATGTATAGCATGTGAATTATATATGACACTTTTGAGTTATCGAAGTACAGAGTCAGACATATGATGCTGCACTTGATTATTTACATACCCTGTAAGACATTTGTGTAGTGAAACTACAGAAAATGTTCTTTATATAGGTTTAATTGCATAATTGCCCATAGCCGTATTTCCCTTTTTTGCATAGTTAGTGAAAACACTGTCGTAAGCAGAAGACTAGCAAGCAGTTGAGTTCATCAGAATGAATTAATTGGATGTATACCAATTTAGCCCCATCTCTTCCTCAACCTATAATTAGTGCCACCTTACAAAGTTCTTTACAGAGAAACTTCAGAGGAAATAGGGAATTTACAAGCCTGTAAAATAAACTGTTTACCACCAGAGCTTCTTACAGTGGCAGCTACTACTGGGATGTTTTCTAAAAAAAAGAAGCTGATCCTCATGTGTGACGGCTAAAACAGCATTAAATTAAATCGATCAAATCAAGATTTATGAGTATGACGTTTCTAGTGTCAAGGAAAAGATATTGAATCCAGGGAGATTTTTTTCCTCCGAGTACAAACTGATCTTTTTTTTTTAATGGAAGCCCATTTCCGCGAGTAAAAAAAATAAAAATGAAAATAATAAAGTCTCATAATTTCAACTTTTTATCTCATAATTTCGATTAAAAAAAATATTTTTTTAACTGGCGGAAATGGGCTTCCATATTTTTTTTACATAATCTTCTCTGTCAAAATTAAACCTGAAAGGACAAAAAAATGACTTGGAGGACAAAAAAAAAATCTGTTACTTAGTTTTACATTCTGACTACAACCCTGAACGCCCCTTTGAGTCAGAACAAAACTGCAGCCAGGCGCACTAAAACTTTGCTGTGACTAGATTATGACAAAGATCTGTAAGTGACAAACACCATCAGCTCAATGCATCTGCTGCTGGGGGCCTTGACCTGCTGTAACCACATCCTCTTTCCAAAGCACAAGAAGGCCTCATGCTGATAGGATGGAAAAGGAGTAGCTACCTTACTAAAATAACCTCTTCCAGTCTCTGTTCCTGTTCAAAGACTCAAAACTGCAGGCTTGCTTAAAGAGAAGTGGGGTTTCACAGCATGTAGATAACCATCAAACCTGGACTGTAAGATTCAGGGTACACGATGAGTCGTGTGTATCAGAAATATCTACCATAATTAATAAAGTCGACCTGCTGTGTGTTTACAGTGTGAGGATGGAGTACACACCTTTCCTGTTTCACAACACTCCCCCCTGCAGCAGAAATAACTTTACAACCAGCTGACACCAAAATTGCTTGGACACACAGGCGAGAGAAAGTAAATTGCAGCTCCTGGGTTATCTCACTGTGCATCTACCTAATTTGCTTACGGCGGCAGCATATGCTTTATCACTCCAGGTCATGCTAAGTCCCTGCAATCTGTGTGCTGTGACTGTACACCCACAGAGCTGTAACTAAAGCTCCGTCGATGTGTGATTCATGTTAGCTTCCCATAACATTAATCAAATTCCGGTCAAATCATAAACCCCGCTTACTGATAAATCCTCTAAAACACCATAATCTTTAATCCAGCCATCTGAGACCGCGCGTATGTCCGTAAACAATCCAGCTTCACGCTAAACCCCGTTATCAAGCTCGTTAGCAGAAACGCCGCTAACTAGCTAGCTTTTAAGTGCTAGCTGCCAGGCTCGTTAGCATGCCAGCTAAGCTAGCCAGCCGACACCATTCCCTTTCCTACGGTAGTACAACCAAAAAAAACACAGCGACGTTGTCAGAAATACAACGCGACCGAGCGCGTTTTTACATCAGCTCAAGACATCAAGTTTTCCCAATCACAATGCATTAACAGTGAATTCAGCCGTAGAAAAGACACAGCGTATTGCTAACGTTACCTGCCCTTCCGCCTGGCCTTGACTAAAATGGGAGTGCTCACTCACACACACACACGCACACACACACACACACACACACACACACACACGCTCCGTTTTTTGTGTTTGCGGATCATTTATTTCACGTGTCCGACCTTTATAATGCACGCTATTCACGCTGCCCGGGGTCCTGCTTATTATCCCGTATCTACTGAGGCGAAATGCTCCGACGTAAAAGACTTATTTGACCGTGTTTAGCATGTAGTAAAGTTTGTCTTTTCCACTCACCGTTTCTACGCTCGCTGTCTTTCGCCGCTCCGCAAGTGTCACTTTGCCTCCGGCCTGTGTGCGCAGCAGACGTCACTCCCGACTATTTCTCATTTTTCTTAAAAGGGCATGACACATCGGCCACTCCACCGACATCATTTGCATGATAACGGGTTGCACAGAAGTGATGATTTTCCGGAGGAATACATAACATTAGTAATCACACACCCTTTTTCATTCACTGTTAGTAATGTATTTCTTACCTACTCTACATTGCATTACACATTCTTTAAAGGATAAAGTAGGTTACTAGTACTTCTGGATAGGATATTGTAAGAAAGTATTACAGCAATTCACTTGTATGAGAGTTGATAGTGCTCAAGTTTACAAAAAACCCCAATGAGTACTTTTTATTTGTATATAGTAGTTTTCTGTTTGTAACGTTATAATTAAGTTTTAAAGTAATCTCAAAGAGGGTGTCAGGTATCTCAATAATAATAATAATAATAATAATAATAATAACTTTATTTATATAGCACCTTTTAAAAACACAGGTTTACAAAGTGCTTTGACAAACAGCAAAAACAAGAACAAACTAAAGCAAACACAGAAGAACATAAACAACAGCAAGAACAAACAAATGCAAAATACTAAGAATAATTAAATACAATTCAACAGAAAAGAACCCAAAGTGCACGATACCCAACAGACATATATAACCCGACCATCACAAGAACCATTATAAGAACCCAGGCAACACAAGAACCCAACAACTAGTTCTTGTTGGGTCATAAGTAATAAACTACTTTAAACTTCATTTGCATTTGCAACTGAATACTTTAGTTAAAGAACCACGTAATTTTAAAGTTGTAGTCTGTAGGGCTCTTTGGTTATAATCCTGTCTTAAATGAGATACACACAAATCTTGACTGGTCTCAGTTTAATTACACACCCTTTTTCATTCACTGTTAGTAATATATTTCTTACCTACTCTACATTTGCTTCCAGGGATTATTTACACATTCTCCCTGAGGAGATAAGACTCGCAGATTCCCTCAATTCTTTTAAATCCCTTCTTAAAACACACTTTTACAGACTTGCTTTTATGTGATGTCGTCTTCTTAATGTCTTTTCTTACTGGTTTTACTATTTTTATCTTCTTTTACTTCTTACTGTTCTTTTATTTATGCTCTTATCTTGTATTTATGCTCATATCTTAATCTCCTCTTGTGTTTTAACTTGGTAATTTCTTATCTTACTTACTTAGTCTATTTATGTTTCATATTTATATTTACTTTTTATTTTTATTAATATTATAGTTTGGGTTTTTTTTATCCTTTAACCACTTGTTTCTATTTCTTTTACTGCTCTTACCTTCTTATTGCTGTTATCTTTTTATTTATTTTTTTCAGCTCTTTTAGTTTCTTACATCTTTTTAAATCTTTGGTCCTCTTGGTCTCAGCTCTTGTTGTTGGGTTCTTGTGTTGCCTGGGTTCTTATCATGGTTCTTGTGATGGTCGGGTTATATATGTCTGTTGGGTATCGTGCACTTTGGGTTCTTTTCTGTTGAATTGTATTTAATTATTCTTAGTATTTTGCATCTGTTATATTCTTACTGTTGTTTATGTTCTTCTGTGCTTGGTTTAGTTTGCTTTGTTCTTGTTTTTGCTGTTTGTCAAAGCACTTTGTAAACCTGTGTTTTTAAAAGGTGCTATATAAATAAAGTTATTATTATTATTATTTAAAGGATAAAGTAGGTTACTAGTACTTCTGGATAGGATATTGTAAGAAAGTATTACAGCAAAGAGTTCACTTGTATGAGAGTTGATAGTGCTCAAGTTTACAAAGGTTAAAAACCCCCATGAGTATTTTGGTTTATTTGTATATAGTAGTTTTCTGTTTGTAACGTTATAATTAAGTTTTAAAGTAATCTCAAAGAGGGTGTCAAGTATCTCAAGATCAAACCCAAGTCACAAGTAATAAACTACTTTAAACTTCATTTGCATTTGCAACTGAATACTTTAGTTAAAGAACCACATCATTTTAAAGTTGTAGTCTGTAGGGCTCTTTGGTTATAATCCTGTCTTAAATGAGATACACACAAATCTTGACTCGTCTCAACTTTTGCTTTCAGAAGTAGGCTACCTAACTACACATTTAGTCCTTTGTTGATTTGAAGTTAGGTAGGTCTACAGTTGAAATAATTAGTCTCACCATGATACAAAACCGTGTATGGTTAATTTAAAATATTCATGCATATGTTCATGATATAGCACTTACGTCCCATGAGCAGTAGTAAGACATTATCCAATTATAGGTCACGGACAGAATCATCAACATTTTGAATTTCCCTATACACATCTGTATTTCATACTTGATTTTGTACAAATATAGCTTAAGTATGTGTCAAATCTTACAATTAACTTGTTTATAAACATTTACTTGTTTAAAAGGCTGGCTTTGGAATTGTTTCTATTTTCGATTCACACCTTATCAAGGCATGGCAAGAGTTAATCTATATGAGACATTTCATCAACAAGGTGATTCAAAGTGCTTCACACATGGGGAAAAAGCAACACATAAGAGGAACATATTTTACATGTTTAAATTAGGCAATAAAACACAAAAAGTAGATACAAAATAAAGATAAAACCAAATGAATAGGAAAGAAAACAAGTAAGAAAAATAAGAAAAAAAATAAAATTTTCAGCCACTTTTCTTGAGATTGTCATTTGAATTATAAATCAATGTAATATTGTCATTTTGTGTACTTGTTTTTTTTTTAAGATTTATTTTTGGGCTGACAGTGGATAGAGTAGGACATTGGAAGAGAGAGAGGGGAAGGAGCTGCAGGTCGGACTTGAACCCGGGCCGCCCACTTGAAGGACTATAGCCCCTGTACATGGGTCGCAACCTTACCGCTTGGCCATCTGGGCCCCCATTATGTGTGATTGTATATTATTAAGAGCGATTAATGTTGGTTGATTAATATACAGGTTCACCCATACAAGTTAAATTGCAACAACAGTAATCATCCATTGATTGATCCTTTGAAAGTTTTACTATTCATTTGTAATAAGACCATAAAATTCTTTGGAAGTCAGGTCTCAATATTTTCTTCCAATTTTCAAAACAAATTCCACCTCCGTCATGAAATGAGCAATGTCGTAACCCACATATCAAACGGTGACATCAAGAGTGACACCAAGGTCTCTTCGACCACCCCTCCATCGTCCTTCACCTGTAGCCACACACAGCGGGCTTCAAACAGACAAGAGGAGTGTGACACAAACAGACAAGAATGTGAGAGCAAAGTGCTCCCTTATGTGGTTTCTGTCAACACAACCTAACACAGACAGTAAGACACATTTAGCTAAACATAAAAGGGCTGCACTGGTCTGGTTATGTTGGCGAGGAGTACCCTCTAGTGGGGATAAGCAATCATTCCGAGGCAGCAGGGATTGTGGGTAATGAGACTTATACAGTTAGTAATGAACATGTTTTACAATCTGAAGCAGAACCAACATCACACATCCATAACTTAATCAGACACATTTTTTTTACAACTTACGTCTTTATTTTTTTTAATCATACTACAATCTGTCATACAGATTGAATACAGTATGCATCAATCCCTTGCTTGAGTTTCTCCATCATTTGCCCTGCCTATGCCATCCTTTGTCACAGTCATAAACACTGCTTTGTGTCGAATGTAAAAGCACTGTCAGACAAAATAGAAACACTCTTTACAACCCAAAATAAATAAATCACTTTAAAACAGACTTATATCCTAGGAATAGCGTTGTTTCTGATGAGTGTTTGCCTTCATAACCCTGAATAAAATCAATCAAAGAAACAGGCCAGCAATCTGTCGACGGCGAGCCCAAGCATGACTTATTCAAAGCAAATAAAGACTAAGTGGATACAAGAAGAAAGTCTTTACTGTATTTACACATATGCTATAATAATATATCATTCATGACGTTCAATGTGTGACATGGTTTGCTAAATTCAACACTATCCAGAAGCTGTCAGACTTAAACTCCCTCTTGTTTGGGCTACACGCAGTAGCAGAAATATATATATATTATATATATATATATATAAACACACCTTGTCCTCACAGACTCTCATTGACAAATCTCATCACATTTCTGTATTTAACCAGTGTTTGTTGGAACAGATGCACATGACAAGGCTGAGAATGGCAAAAAAGGCAGATCTGTACATGGCTCCTGAAAGAAGAAAAAATCAAGATGAGATTTGTCCTTCGCCCCTCTGACTCAGTCCATGAAGTTTGGTTTCTTTTGTTTTTGACGTGTGGTGTTGAACATCTGCATTTCTTCTTTACAACCTCAGCAAGGAATTCAAAAAAAGGCCTAGTGATCGAGAAGTAGCGAATCCTCTCTCACTGATATTGTCTGTAGTCTCCAAATGGAGCGGAGGGCATTGGAGCCGGGGTCGGTTCCTCTGCAAACTGGGGCCCTGCAGAGAGGAAAAGAAAAAAGGTAACCTTCAGTTAGATGACAGCAGCTGCTGAGAAGGAAGAGTGTTTCTGACTTATGAAATCAACCAAGTCTTTTCTCCATCATACTCAAAAAATACATTTATTTTTAGAAAATCTTTTTAAACAGACTTAAAAACTGCATTACAAACATGTTAAACTCAGTGGTGAAGTGATGCCTAAAAAAGTGGGTATACTCTTCTTTTTTCCCCAAATTTCTTTTTTAATTGGCCCGTCCAGCAGAGGATAAACAGCCTCTGTTATAATCAGTGACATGTAGGACTACTCCTATTTAGTTTGTGTGTACTAGTCAATTAAAGACGGAGTAGGGAGGGTAATCCCTTCACCATCAGGGAAAACAATTGCAGCATACTACTTAATATTGTCAAAAAATCAATGGTGTAAATCAGAGATTTAGAATTGGGTATACTCTATGGAGACTGAAAAACATGGGTGGGGGGCTTTGACACAAGATTTAAAGAAGGGGGGGGGGGATGAAGCTGCACATAAATGAACGGCCCCTTGTTGAAAGAGTCTGGTCATTTCATGTCACAAACAATACAACATCTGTGACTGTACTCACCAGTTGGGAACTGTGAAGAGGCGAATCTAGTGAGCAAGATGCCGGCGCCCTCTATCAAAGCCAGCAGGATACCGCCCATTGCTGCAGAGCCCACCATGGCTACTGGTCCGTCTACAGAGGAATAGGGATTGTTAATGTTTTACACACAGCATTACGTCAGTCTACTAGGATCAACTTTTAAGTACACCTGATTATTTCTTCACTAGAGTTTAAAAAATATAAAATGGAAGTTATCACTTAAAATGTCCCTTTTCTTTAGGGAGTTAAGACATCTTGAAGCCCAGCAAGCATCTAAAGGTGCTGTTGTTTTTGTTGCTTATTCTACAAAATCAAGGTCGAATAAACGTATCCAGGTAAGGTGGAGCCATTAACTAGAGTCCACTGAGAGGTGAAGATGTGAGTTTCCCATTTATGAAACCGTTTATTACTTTGTTTTGGTTTTAAGACCACCGGCTCAAACAGTTTAATGTCTCTAAAGTATAGTAAAAAAAAAAAAACAATAACACTTTCGCAGGAGGAGATTCTTATAAATGTATAAAAATGAACGAGCTGATATGGTCCGGTTTTAATGTCTCTAATTTCAAGGGAAGTAAGCCCACTTTCAGCAATCTAAACTTTCTGTAATTTAAAGCAGACAGGGTGTCTTTTTGAACATCACATTGGTTCCTAACTTGCTAAGAAATGTGAAAATATATCAGCTTATACAAATCAATAAACATATATGTGTAGAGAAGGTTAAAATGCAACAAAATGAACTGAGCAGAGAAAACGTCTGGGTGAATTGACAGTAGGTATGTAGAGTTATATATTCATTTATGTTCATAAATGTGGACTTAACTGTAAACAAGCCCTTGTCTTGGAAAATGGAAAGGAAGAAAAATATTTGTTGATATGCATACATCGATCTACAGGCTTATCATATAAACCTGTTCGGTTTCAAAGAGCTCAGACACAGTTCAGGATTAGGAGAAATAACGGCAACAGAAGAGAAATTGAGCTGTGGTGTGACGAGATCCAGGGGAGAACTCAGCAGGTGTGGTGGTAAGTGGCCGGTAAGTGAGGGAACCTGATCTTGTGTGTACTGAACGTAAGTCTCATATGGACCTGAACGCCATCATATCTCCAGGAACTTAACCCTCCTGTTGAAAATGAGGGCAAAGAACTACAGCATTTGTCACTGTATTGTTTTAAAATGATGTAGGCCAATAATTATGGAGTCATCACTACCATATATATATATATATATATATATATAGGTTCCTGCTGAATGATGTGAGTTTCATTTTTATGAGTCACAGTGTGTAAGGTTCTTCATACGCTGTAGTTTCTAAATGAAACGAGTGAATGAGTCCCTGTTCGGCTTTTCAGACATCTTTTGTGATAAGATGTTTCTGCTTGAAACACCCTATATCCTGATATGGTTCTTTCATATTAAAGGCCTTTAAGCTGAATACTACCTGACTTATATTGTGAAGAATTAGTTGGAAAGAAAACATGTTTATTATGTGATTAAGTGGGCTTTAGTGGAGCTACATGTAGCAGTGTTTCTCAATAACACTGTAGGTAGTGACAATATTTACAGCCACTCCTCTGACCTCGAGTCAAAGCCATAGCCTGCTTCCTTAGAGGAGTCAGGGCTGCCTGGCTGGTAGATTTAGAAAATTCACCCGACACTGCACAAAATCTACCGCATCTTGCTGGTGCTTGTGGGTGGCAGTAGCTCAGTCTGTAGGGACTTGGGTTGGGAATCGGAAGGTCGCCGGTTCAAGTCCCGGCACGGACCAAGTCCGGAAATTGGTCTGGTAGCTGGAGAGGTGCCAGGCCACTTCCTGAGCACTGCCGAGGTACCCTTGAGCAAGGCACCTAACCCCCCCCCCCCCACAAGCTCAGGAGCGCCCGCCGTAGGGCAGCCCCCTCACTCTGAGACCTCTCCATTAGTGCATGTCCACAGGATCCTGTTTGTGCATGTGTGTGTATTTCAGTTCATGTTTGTGTAGCATGTTTACTAGACAGAGTGTAAAAACGAATTTCCCCTCGCGGGATCGATAAAGTATAAATTCTTCTTCTTCTTCTCTTCTGCTTATTTACAACCCTGTTTGTGAGATGCATGAACAAAGTTCCGTCTCTTCAAATGCACAAACTGAACAAAGACATGACGGCTTGCTCCTTTCCTTGTGCTTTCAGAGAACAGTTAGCTCAATGTCCAGTCAAGCTAGAATTTGTACAGCCTGCACACATGCAGTAAATGAGAAACAACCAGCTTTAAGCTCTCGCACTGAGCAGACATGTTTAAAAACGTGAGGCATATGAAAATGTTGTTTAGACATACAGTATATTGAATACTTTCATGATGCCTTGGAGTGCACTCTGTAATTTTGATAATGAAGTAGATATTATTCATTAGCCAGTGAGAAACAGCAACATCACAGTTTTCTTTTTGTGTTAGGGATGTGTGTGTGTGGTCTGTTGATAGTTTACTACCAGCTTCTTCAGGGCTTATACTCACTTCTTGCAGCCAGGATAGCTCCTGTCATTGCCCCACTAGTAATGGAGTTCCAGGGATCCTCCTTCCCTCGTACTTTTACTAAACTACAGTCGATCATGGAGAAGAGACCTCCCCATACTGCAAAGCTTCCTGCGACACAGAAAAAGATCTAAATGAGTTCAACAAGAAACTGCCCAGACATGCTATACACTTTACTCTGTTACATATGCTTGACTTAAATATGTTTCTTAATAATGAAATACTCATATACAAGTGTGAAAGCTGCGTCGACAATTTATAAGACCAAAGTACTGTAGGGCTTGGTATAAATGTAAATAATCCATTTCTACTGACAGTCATCACTGAAGCAGGGAGAGCACAGACAGACTACAGTCACACCATATCTGCTTCTTACAAAGTTCATTTTGTAGTCTGTGGTCTTTCTGTTGCAAAGTGTACAGCCTTCTATGCTGTTGCTCCAAAAAAATAATAATAATAATAGAGATGTCAAGGCTTACCTCCAAGCTGTGGGGCTCTAGTCTTGATTGCGGTCAGGCTACCTTTCATTCTGTGGCTCATTCCCTATGACACACAGCAAACACAAGCACAAATCAATATACATTTGCGCAGAAAGTTGACTGTGTCATTGATCATTTCACAATAACAAAACATAGCAGGCTAGTGGTATCTTCAATTCATTTTATTTTTATTTAACCAGATAAATAACCCATTGAGATCAGGATCTCTTTCACAAGGGTGACCTGGCCAAGAAGGCAGCAGCACACGTCATGAAGAAACAAAAAAAGGCATGCAACATGTGTTGAACGTAAGCAAACCAATACATCAAGAAGTAGTGGTACGCTACATGTCAGAACTTACCGAGGGAGAGTTCCTGAATCCTTTAACCGCCTGGAATATTCCTCCACCTATTGCACCCATGGTGAAGGCGCCCCCACAATCGTCCACGATCCTCCAGGGGCTGAAAGCATGAAAATGTATTAGATTAGAAGAAAAGGTTATTGTCGTAAACAGTTTTCATAGACACCACGATACTAGAAATGTGCACAGGTGGCAGTCAATGTCATGACCTCTGAGGTCTGTGGTTGCAGGTTCAGTTTTGATATGCCCATGATGTATGGATTAGAAAGCACAAAGCGATTGTAGAGGTTTGGTGATCTATTATTGTGTAAATTATACAGATTGGACCTGAAAGCTTTCTTTGATCTAAACTGAAGTAGAACTTGGACATTTAAATCCAGCATACTTGTTGTGACATTACATGTGTTTGTCTTAACTTACCTACGCAAAGATAACACAAACTAATCCGCTAAACCACTGAATGTTTAATTTTCGTTGATTCCTATAGTCACTTGTTCAACCAAATCTGCACAACACATGCTTTTGGAGCTTGATAATCACACTATGTACCACTTTGTCTACAATGAGCAACATATGATCCAGGACTGTCAGAAGCAACCCAAAGATATAAAGCTAATCATACACTATAATGCCAGATTTGTGGTCGTAAATGTGCATGTCAGTGACATTATGTTATGATGACTGACACTGTCCACGAGATATCCGTCTCAAGCTGATGTGCAATCCTCCAGGTGTTAGCACACAGGTGGCTAACTTAGAAAACCAAAGCAAATACATTTACATTTAACGCCTAAAATTATAACAGAGGCGTTTTACTTTTACTGTAGCTCGTGTATTTAAATGTATGACAGAGTGCTTGAAGTGGGTGAACAGGATCTTATGACATGTGGCGAGTAAACCGACAAGGTCACTAGCAACGTGATTTAGCACAGATGCTAGTGCAATCTGCCTGTAATGTTAGCATGGGTGCTAACGCGAGGTAACTAGCCGGGTTTGAGATGTTTCAGGGTTATGCCAAATGTTGAATCATGAAAATAATCACACACGACTGTCACGGCGGAATATTATAACCGAGGTACGAATATATCTAAGCTTTACACAGGCTAAAAATACAATTTATTTGTCTTAAGACTCACCATGGCTCTCTGGCATATTCCTCCATTTTGTTCTTTTGCTGTTCCCTCTGACGTAACCTTTTTTTTTTTTTTTTTTTTTTTACTGTGACGTAAAGCTGACGACACACCATGACATCTTAAAGGAGCAGTTCCTTTGTTTTTAAGGAAGAAAACTGAGTTGCAGGACAAACATGAACATTCTTTGGACATTCACTTTCATTACGGTAGGTGAACATAAAAAAATGTGAACAAACTCCAGATCACGTTGTATGTCATCCTATTAGTGATGGTATTTCAGTGTCAGTATGAGTTTTGGACTTCAGGGACTTCATACTCCCCAGCACAAATTATTGACCGACAGTTTTTCTGCGGCTACCTCAGGCTGAAGTGTTTAAAGATGAAGCCAATGCAGAAGTGCAATATCCTGCAGTTCCTTGTGTGTCCGCTTGAGGCTGGCCGAGGACGTACTGGAAGTCAAATTTACATGTACAACATTACAGAGCTTATCAACAGATTCGCCATTAAAAGTATTTCCTCAAGGCAGAGGTTTCTATGACACGAACAAGTGGGATGTTAAAAAAATTATAATAATTTTAATTTCGAGATTAAACTCAAAATGTAGCCTTAAATTTACGAGAATAAAGTCGTAAAATTCCGATAAAATCTCGTAAATGAACGAGTTCGAGACCAGCCTGCGCAAAATGATGAAAGAAAGAAAGAAGTATTTTCCTCTGCAGACAACTTCCTCCAAGTCAGTGTGGTTCTTTCTTCGGAAAAGCCACAGTTTCTTTCAGTATCTTTTCATGGTGCTGATATTTTATGACAATGTGAAGATGATGATGTGCCAAAAGCATGTGTAGTTTCATATCTGTGTAAGTAAAGCCCCAACACAACTATTTGTGTCTGTTATCGGTCTGCATGGTTAAAGTGTCTCACGTGCAGAGCCAGTTTGTGTCCTGTTCATCATTTTACAGATACACAAGGTCTTGCAAGTTGAAGTGAAAACTTCTCTTGAACTTACTGTTTTTACCGACTGCACAAGGACGCAGCTTATTTCATTATTAGTGAAACCTTTAGGACAAGATGCTCCGTGTTTGTCATTTGAGAACAGGATGCTGCTTCTCTCCTGACATAGACTAGTGGCACAGCAGGGTATCAAGAAAGCCATATCATATACTTCACAGGTGGTGACTGGTTTTCTAGATACAAAATATAACTGAGAATGCTTAATCCCCAATTAAATAGAGAGAAGACATCATGAAGAGCATCATAGCTGTGGATGTGTAAAATTGACACAAAACTTAAAAAGAATATCCAAGTAAAATAATTTAAGCTTCAGATTGTGTTTCCAGATTTTTCAACAATGGCATCTTTAGTTTTACCCACCATTTACAGGTAACACCACTGAATTCTTTTATTTATTTATTTTTAGATTTTTTCTTGGGCCTTTAATTTAGAGATAGTGATAGGCAGTGGATAGATTCAGAAATCAGGGAGAGAGAGTGGGGAATGACATGTAGGAAAGGAGCCACAGGTGGGATTTGAACCTGGGCCGCCCGCTTGAGGAGCAAAGCCTCCATACATGGGGTGCATGCACTAACCACAGCGCCCCAATGCCACTGAATTCTGAACTCAAGGATATGACTTGATGAAATGCACCCTGGAGTTGTAGTAAACGTCTGTCCTGTATGACATTGATATGGTTCTTTTCCATTTCATAAAACTGGACACATTTCTCAAAATCAGACTGCTACACACTAAACCTGAGTTCATGTTGTGTTCCAGGAAAGGGGGGTCAACTGGTGCCCATCAGCTTTCTTTTTTGCCCTTGGGCCCCCTAACAGTTTAATATGGCCATGCTTTATCGAAGGATGGACATAAATGTACAATTATGTCAAAGGCCAATAAACAGCTGCAGCATTTGGAAATTATGTTAACATTAAACAAGAAATGTGTCCGACTGGTATTCAAAGGGTCTAAGATTTGTGGCTGATTTATTTATTCAAAATGGTGATTTTATGTCATTCAATCAACTCCAGACCAAATACAGAATACCAAACAGCCACTTCTTTGGTTTTCTCCAAGTTAGGCATTTTGTCCAATCAGATCTGATTATCCCCACTGATCAACCACTGTTGAGCTCAATTGAAAGATTTCTTCTCAATTTTAGTTTAAATGCTCTCAACGACAGAAAAATATTTTCCTTTTTTTATGACAAATTACATCCTATTAATTGTGATAGGGTTGAGAGAACTAGGGAATTATGGGAAAGGGACTTGGAGGTTGAACTTAGTGCAGAGGCATGGTCAGGTACCTTTGTTTCAGCTAGGAAAGTCTTTACATGTAATCGAGTCAAAGAGAGCCAATACAGAATATTACATAGACTTCAGCGAACACCACAATTTTTAAACAAAATTAATCCTCAGATCTCCGCCCTCTGTGTGAAGTGTAAAAAAGAAGTAGGAACTTACTATCACTGTGTTTGGCAATGTCCCTTAATATCCAGGTATTGGAAAAATGTTGCCCAGGAGTTTGGCTTAATTTTTCACAGAACAATAAAACTAGAGCCAGCATTGTTTCTCCTGAACTTACCTACGCAACAGTTTTCTCTGTCAACAGGACAGCTCGTTCTAATGGGTAAACTTCTGCTCCTAGCGAGGCGATGTATTCTGTTTCAGTGGATTCAGGAGAAGCCTCCATCAGTCACGCAGTGGTATAGAGAAACATTTAAGGTTTTTCCTATGGAACACCTCAGTGCTAAATTAAAGGGCAATAACAACCTATTTTATAATATTTGGCAACCCTTCATAGATTATCTTCCCACTGATCTGGTTGGCTTATTGCAGAAAGGGTGCCCACACTTTATCTTCAAAAATACATCATAGTCATGTTTTTCCCTTTCACATGTAATTTAGGTAGATAAGATTGTATCTGATATGATATATGTTATTACGACCCATGTATGTTATTATTTTTATTATTTTTATTTTTAAATATATATATATATATATATTATTATTTTTTTTTTATTCAGTAATTTGGCTACATCTGTGCTGTCTTGTTTTGTGTTTGTTATGTTAAAAAAATGAATAAAATATATATTAAAAAAAAGAAAAAAAAGAAATGTGTCCATCAAGGTACTTTCTACTTTTAAATGACTACAAAGTTCCCCTTATAACCCTTTGTTAGAGCTTAACAACCCATAACCTCAACTCTTTAGTTATTTTCCCCTCTTTCTTCCTCCATTTGGGAGTACAGCTGGTCAGGGCCGCAGCTTCAGCCGGGAGACAGACCGCTGGCCTGAAGCCCATTATTAGGAACGAGAAAGGAATGAATTGCAGAGCAAGCTTTGAATGAGAAATGCCCAAATATAGGCATTTCATGGATGCAGAGGCCAAGGCAGGGAGATGGAGATATAAACTGACCTGCTGCTGCCAGTGGTGCTGCTGTTCTCTTTCTCTCCTCTTGATGTACGGCATGCAAGCAGACAGCTTTCCCAGTTTCTCTGCAGCTTTAAACATGACATGTAAGGAATCACAGACATCTATATATTTTAATAGTAGCAAAGATATATAGCTAGATCTATATATGGCTCTGTATAGTGTGTGTACCCAGCAACAGCTAGATCTGGAATTTGATGTACACATTGTAAAGACTTGAGCTATTACTCAGTGTACTTTTTCATTTAGACCATGTCAGCTCAATCGCTATTTATACAAACGTCTCCTGATTTATCATATGTAAAAATATATCAAAGTTCTTTTGTATTTCATGTTACAAATCCATGTCAGCCAGCCATAACGTCATTGCAAACATACCAGAATCTTTTATTGAAGACATACAGGCTCTGTAAGAAAGGCATGTGTAATCAGATATGACAGATAAATCTTCATTACACAATACACATGTGAGTGGCAATCTGGATTTTTTGGTTTTTATCACATTCAATTCCTTAAGCATGAGCGGTTGATATAAGCCAGTAATGGTTTTTTTTTTTAACATCCCCCTACGGTTAAGATATGTGGATGTGTTACATTACAGGTTATGTAAGGTATTCAAACAAACTGGCTTGAATGAGTCTGTACAAAATTAAACTTCTCATTGAAGGTCAGCCATTTGCACTTTTCGATTGAAATACATGATGTCATTATTTCCATGCTAAAATTCTGTCGTCATGTACCAGGACTCCACTGGGCCGCTGTCCAATCCTTTAATCCCTGCCTGAGATGTTTGAGATTTGGCAATGAGACACACATTCAAAGACCACCTTGACCTTTTTTTTTTCTTACCTAAATATTCTTAAGTCAGGCCGCCAAGTTTGTTTAGTTCCCTGATATTTCTGCCATTTCAGAATTCCCAGTTTGAGCAGTTTTACAACTTACACGAATACAGTGGATTCGCTCTCCACAAATAAATAAATGGTCAAATTAATATCCACTATATAACTGATAAACTTTTGTATATTAGAATTTTATAGTTATTTGAACCTCTTATTAAGCTCATCGCACACACCCTCCACACTGACATTCAGACGCATACACAAGCCAGCATGTTATATGATTGGCTTCTTATTATCTAGTGCAAATAACCAGCAAAGCGTCAATATTATTCTTAAGACAAACAACCACAAGCACTGCAGACGGCTAATACAGAGAGCCCTGCGTCACTCCTTCTCCGCATAGTCCTTTTGGTCCAGTGTTTGAGGGAGATCTCATAGTGAGGGCTAGTCATCTACCCAATGGGCATCACATGTCTCACTCTCTCCATACGCCCCACAGCTCTGTTCTTTGGCTGAGTTAAGGGGACCGTAGAGTTTAAGTCTTTGAAAACCTTTGGTGAGATGTCTCCCTCTCTTTTATTTTTCATGTTACATTCAATCTGAAAATATTACTGCAACCACTTTGGCACCGGCACCTGTGGACAAAAAAAAAAAAAATAGATGCAAGTATGTTAGAGTGCATTGGAAGAGTTTAATATATCAATAAATCCATCTTACAAACCTTCTTCAGTTGTTTCATATGGCTTCCTCTGATCGAGGCGAGCAGTTGGTCCCTTGAGTTCTTACTTCCGCCTGGGCTTTTCCCATCCAGCTTTCTCTGCGACACGGGAGTCAGAGAGTTCCTCAGGGAGTCTACATCCAGCATGGGAGGCGGTGGAGGTGGAGGTCCAATGCCGGGAGGAGGCGGAGGAGGTGGTGGTACTGAACCTCCGGATCCTTTCTTAGGAGTCAGCTTAGGCGAAGGCATGGGGGAAGGCATGGGAGAAGGTTTAGGGGAAGCTTTTGGCGAGTTTCTCAGAGACCCTCCTCCACCACCCATCTTGGGTACGTCCAGTGTCCCCCCTTTCTTCTCCCCGTTGGCCTGAGCCTGCTTCTGCTCCTGCAGGCGCTTCTGCCTCTGCCGGTCCATGTTGCGACTCAGTATGTTGGTGGTGGTCATCCTGGGCCCCGCTAACTCAAAGTGGTAGCCCAGTTTGAGCAGGGTCGTGTTCTCCTTCAGGATCTTGGTCATCTCCATCTCAGTCTTCCCTCCACAAATGTGCCGCTGGTTTTGAAAGCGAAGCTCGGTCAGCGTGGAGTTGTATTGCAGCGCCTGAATTAGAGCCAGGATGCCCTTGCCGGTGAGGTGGTTTGAGTCGACGTTGATGCTCGTGATGGTTTTGTTGGCGCGAAGCGTTCCTGCAATGGCATACGCGACATGGTCATCGGCACGGCAGTTAGCCAACGCGAACTTCTTCACGTGGTCGTTCTTATGCAAAGCCTCCGCAAACTCGATGAGCGTTTTGGTCTTGATGACCTCAGAGTTGTTGACGTTGAGCTCAGCGAGGGATGGGTCATTGCTTCTGACCTGCTCCATCAGCTCATCAAACATGCTTGAGTCTTCCTCCTCTTCCTCTTCCTCTTTGGCCTTACTGTTTGGGCTGTTTTTGGCCACACAGTTGCCATGTTTTTCTGTTTCTGCTGCTTTTTTAGCTTTTCCCGTACCCTCCTCTTTGTCGTGCTTCTTTTCGACTTTCTTCTCTTTCTCTTTCACGTGGTCACTGTGGTTAACCAGCTCTTCTCGATCCGTTCTTTTCTCTGCCTTATCGTTCACCTGCACCTCACCTTGCCCGGATGGTTGTCTTTGCAATTTGACATCAGGCTTGTTTTTCTCTTCTGTTTTTTTCTCTTCTGATTTGCTCTCTGAAGCCGGGGGTTCTTGCACTTTGCTCTGCTTCTCCAACATCTTAGAAACCAGTCCTTGTGTCCTTACAGTCTCAGACTTTCTCTCCTTTTCCTTAGCAACTTCCTTTTCTTGTTTTTCCCGCAGCTTTGAGATAATGTCTTTGGTTTTACTGTCGTCTTTTCTCCTGCAGTCTTCTCTCCTCTCCTTCTCTTTGCTGTCTTCTTTTCTTTCCTGTAACTTAGAGATCATATCCTTTGTTTTGCTACCTACACTTTCTCTGTTTTCTCTTCTGTCTCTTGCCTTATTGTCCTCGAGTTTTTCTTTGGTCTCCTCTTTCACGTCCCCCTCCTTGCTGTCCTGCTTCCTGTATCTCCCCGAAAGTCGACTTCCCTCTTCTTTCAACCTGTCTGAACCTCGGCTGTTTCTGTCTTCTACCTTTGTGTCTCTTTCACTTGAGACACTAGCTTGTCTTGGTAACGCTACTTTCATGTCGTCGTTCCCCTCCTGGCTCAGGCCCATCTTCCTCAGATATTCCTGCTTACGGCTCTCCTTCTTTGGCTCACCCTGCAAGTGAAAAAATATGAGAAAAAGGTTGGAAAATTGAAACAATTGTAATGACAATTATCCTGCATCTCTACTAATATCATGAAGTATCTAAGAGTAGACGACTCTTTAGTAGCTGACTTTCTGAAGAATCAAAAGGAGCCTTTCATATATTTTTTAATTTTACAATTTAACTGGCCAGTACAGAAATTGCTGTAACAGACACCCAATGTATAACCCTTAACATGTGCATTATAACATAACAGTATAACAGCTAACCACCTAAATACTGATGCAAATAATGTGTACTGTTCCTGTCAAATAGCTCCTCGTCCATCTGTTCCCTGTAAACACACACACACCCTCTCTGTCATTACACAGCATGTGTGTGTGTTTACACTCTGCTAAAGCACAAGGAACCATTTTTTTTTATAGAGCAGGGATACATTACTGAGTAGCTTTTGCAAAGTGTTTGATTTGTGAGTCTCCATCTGTTTTGCCGAGTGAGGCCGTGGCCCTGGCAGATGTATCCTTAAAAGGCAGGGAGCGTAGGAGCAATCAACCAAGGAATTCCATCAAGCCGGGATTAAGAAGCTCCACAGGGCCGCCACTCCATCGACTCAAGTGCCTCTTCTTTAAACACACAGACTGCGAGAAATCTGGCTCCCCAACCAATCTTCCCCAACATGTTGCAATAAAAATAAAATGATTTGCCATGTTTCTGAGGCTGAATAGCTCAGAAATCAACTATGTACTTTTCATGAGCTGATGGACCCAGGGTGCATGAGGTCCAGCTGGTGGTTTGCTTCAAGCTAAATGAAAAGTTATAATTAGAATACCCCTGCAACAGTGGATGACATATAACATTTTCAGTTTCTGAAATCACCCATCTGCAGTTCATTTTTTATTAAAAATGCTCAGATACATTAAGAAAAATAATTTTTGAAGGGCATGATTGGTCTTCAAAGACAAACACAGCATTCTTTAACCCTAACCTAACACAACAGGACACAGGGGGTAGGGGATAAGGAATCAAGTTAAAGCATTCACCAACCTCGAATGACTGTTCCCTCTGACTCAGCCTCCCTTTTGGATCACTCTCTCCTCTGCCGTCTTGTTTAGCATCCCCGACGTTGTTGCTCACAGAAGGCTGCCCAGGCTGGCTTGCCCCTTGAACAATGATCTTCCCGTCCTCCTGGTTTGGGTCCGGCACTTGAATCATGTCCTGCAGCTCCTCCACCTCCTCAGGGGAGAGGGTGGACAACAGATTGTCCAGGTCTGGGTCCTCGCTGACCTGACGGCCAATGCGGGTCAGGCCTCTCACTTTTCTCCTTGACATGATGGTTGAACAAGAATCTGGGGTCAATTGCTGAGAATTTACTTCTTTTCGGGTGTTGATGATGTTTGAAGAGTATCCGTTGAATTAGAATCTGATTATTGTGTAAATTCTTTATGGTGAGAGGTTGAGTATTCCCATAGGCCAAAGCTGGAGCCCCGTTGTCCCGTTGTGTACCGCTTACCAAAAAGCCACCGGATGCATCAATCCTGGTGCAAAGAGGCTGGACTTAGTCCTGCAGTGAGGGGGTACCAGTGATGGACTGCAAGAGCCTCGCATCATCAAAGTGGACTGTGAGGCTGGGACATTCTTGGAAATCCTCTGAAAGTGCATGTCCATATTTAGTTCAGGGTACACACTCCTTTAAAGGTAATGGGAAGGGCTGAAGTTTACAAAGACGCCAGAGCAGAGTTACACAGACTTCCTATTACACAATTCATGTTGATATTAAGACCAGTTCCTAATATTTATGTTTACAAATGTTTCACTTATATCTCTTTAAAATGATTAAGACAGTAGTTTTAACACTATTTACTTGACAAAAATTCAAATATGTAATCAGAATTGAAAGACTGTTAAAGTGAAATAGATTCAGCCTCCACCTTTACGTTTGATTTGTGATTTTCCAGGTAGATATGTATGGTTTGTAATTCGTTGCTAATTTTGTTTTTTAATGCACTCATGTCAACTTTGTACGGACAACGAGTAATAATAATTTTTCAGATAAGATGTAATACCCACTTTTCACAGTAAATGAATCAGTTTTGCCAAACAGCAGAACACTGCTGACATTGTCTGGAGGTTAATGTGGACATCTAGTGGTCAAAATGATGTTAACATGGATGACCCCTAGTGGTCAAAATGATGTAAACATGGATGACCCCTAGTGGTCAAAATTATGTAAACATGGATGACACCTAGTGGTCAAAATTATGTAAACATGGATGACACCTAGTGGTCAAAATTATGTAAACATGTATCGACTCCCTTTATTTAAAATATTTCTTTAGAATTATGTTTCTTGAAAACAAAGACACAGCAGACAGTTTCCTTTTACATTCCAAAGTTAAATTTTTATGTCAATAGAAATAAAAACTTTTCACCCACTTTATATTACAACGTCATACCATCCATATGACGACAGAGAAAACAGCCATGTCTACCGAGTTATTTTGCCAGCTGATGTCAGTTTCATTTTACACACTCATGGAGTTGATTTAGAAGCACAAATAGACAGAAACATCATTGAGCAAACGTTATGTCAAACTACATATGAAAGCATCTCACAAAGAAAAGTCCAGTGTTCTGAAATGGCTCACAAATCTCTTCACAAGGACCTTGCAGTTGGAAACAATTTAATCTGGAAACTACCTACAGTAGATATTGTTTTGTACATTGCATTGGTTAAGAGATTAAGTGCAGCAGTATTTCTCGTGGAAAAGTTTGACTAGGTTTCCCTGACCTGCATAATCATTTAAAATGTGTATCTTATTGTATTGAAAATATGGGATTGAACAGAATCGAGGCATAATCTATAAATCATCATACTGCTAATTTATTGTAAAGTAAATGCCTTTTTCCTCATGCATTTTAAAAAGGTCACATGATAGACTATTACAGATTTCAGGCTTAGACCCAACTTGAGCACACATCTGTAACTGTTCAGTGTACATTTGAATGAGTATTCCAATAAATTAGGAAATGCACACCTGGTTTATCTGCTTTCTTGAGGAGCTAAGCTAGCTATGGGATGATTCCTGCCACTGTCAGTAGGTTAATGTAGCTAGCTAACCTTTCCTGTCACAGCCTATTTGCTTGGTTTAGCAAAGGGACAGAAAACAGGAGATAACCTGGCTCTTTCTATTTTTTTTTTTTAACCTGTCTCTTTATAACTTTAACAAGTTTCACAAACACCTCAAAGGCCCAGAACACTGGACTATCCCTGGAGTCTCCACTGGTTGACTATCAACCGCTGCCTGAAGAGACTATGAGACCAGTTGTCGTCCAATAAACCAGCCTTTCTTTTAACTTATGTTCAATTTTCTGATTTTATATATAAAAAAAAATAATATGAATTGAAATGGCAACCTATTCTCTGACCTTTGCTTTTGCACTTTCCCTGTTTCCTTTCCATCTTAGCTGGTTGCTAAAGTAAGCTAACCCACTGCTAACTCAATCTAGCGTATCTAAAACTAGTTTAGCTTCATTATTTCTCATACAAAAATACGAGATGGGTAGCCTACTCCGAAACAGTCCAGATTTTTGGCTTTGAAGCTTGTTCAGAAGTTGAGAACCAGTTCACAGTAAAAGGTACCGTCAATAATAATGTTAATAAATGATGCCAAAATGCTAAAACGTCATATGTTACACTAACAATACTTTTAAAATAACTCGTTACAATTTCATCAAACAATCAGCCGAAAAAACAAACAGATTTACAAAATATGTATTTAAATAGTTAATCTCTTCTTCATGGTAAATTATTTTAAGGACCTGCAGCTCCCATGACCTGATATGGTACAAGAAATAAACACTTCACATTAATTTCACTTTCAAACATCCTACCTGCTGTGTTGGATTTTATATTAGGACTCATCATCAGTTATTTATTTAAAACAGGAAAAGAAGCATGAGAGGACAGATATCTTTGACTGGGAGCAGCATGCTGACGTTGAGATGTTACATTACAAATGGTGCAGCTAATATACTACCATGAAGTAAAGTAGTCGAGTCAGATACAGAAAAAGAAGACACAAAGTTCAAACAAACAGGCGACTAAAGGCTTCTTACAAAGAATCAAGAGTACAATGAATTCCATCTGAGCAAATTTAAGACAGTGTCGCACTGCCTTTAACCACACGTGTCACATTTGTAATCAAACATGCAATTTGTTTTTCACCTAAGCCTCTACAATTAAAAACATTAAATACAGAGGTAGGGACATAATGTAATTATATTTCAATTCTTCTAAGTGAATTGTATATTTGTAGACAGTAGACCAGGGACCGAGATGATCTGGAATGTAGCCTCAGGCAGTTATATATAAAAAATAAGAAAATGGACCAGTTAAGCCTCTTTCCCTTCAAAGAATAAAGACAGAGTGCATTCATATTCTCATAAATACCTTCTGACCACTTCTCTGTTTGGTCATGCCTGTTTTAAAGACACCTCGTCAATGAGACGAGTGTGTCAAAGCAACACAGAGTTGAGCACCCTGCTGGATACTTCTTCACTTTGGGGATAGTGTGACGCTCTTGGCGCACTCGGGTGTCGGGTTGCACAACAGAATTTCATGTAATTACTCAAGAAAAGTAGGACAACATTGTAAACATATAAAATAAACAAACAAAATACCCTTAAAGTGCCTCCTGCTCTCCTTCACACGTGAACCACTGCTAGTTGAGCTGTAGTGGTTAGTTGAGAGTGTGTAGGAGAGTGTGTCGCTGCCTTCTTCATTTGAAACAGTCTTTTCCCTCAGCTGATGTTTTTCCCCCACTCTGTGTTTTCTTTGTAGACCAGCCCATCAATGACCAGGATATTGTGGTGGAGAGTAAGGTGGAGGGGCTGAAAAAAAAAACAAACATAAAATAAACCCAAATAATATTTTTTTCACTCCAACGACCTGGGCTCTGTGTGTATTTTCAGAAATGAATAAGTTCATGAGTGTAAAATCTTCAACTTAACTTAACATAATTGTTATTTCTGTTTCTTAAAAATGAGTTATATGAGGAAAATGGGGGTCTCGCCCAAGAAGCCTGCACTGCCATGTTTTATTATGGCATCTCAGAATAGATGAACAAAATACTGAGTCTAAATCCATCCAGATGCCACTAAATCTTACACACAGCTGCATGAATGAAGTGCCAAAAAGTAGCTAAATCATTTGAATTAATCTTCAAAAAGTTTTGTAGAGTACAGCTTGTATGTTATATAGTATGGGAGAAAATCATTTGTTTACATCGGTTAATGTGCAAGAAAATACTGTATATTTTTTTCCAGACCAAATGTTGCTGTCAGAACAAATGTGGATTTATATACTTTATACTCGTACCCTGGCTGTATGCAGGATCCATCAGGTGTGGTGGATAAGGTCCAGGCTGCATCATCGGGTAGTGTGGGGGCATACCAGGGTAATGGGGTGCCATAGGATAACCTAGATGGGGATACTCAGAGGGTCCCAGTGGCTTTCCATAAGCATCATACATGGGCTCCACTGGGTAGCTGGCCATGGGGATCTGCTGGGCTGTGGGGTCAAGAAGTACAACGTGTTGTTAAGGAAATCTGCAACCTTATCTATGTGAACACACTACAGGCAGATTAAGAGTAGAGGGTCTTACCGTCATAAGGTGTCCGCCCCCTCTGCTGTCGTCTCTGGTAGAGGTAGCAGCAAGAGCACATGAAGCAGCACACCATGGTGGCTATAATGGCCACAAACAGGAGGATGGAGGAGGCGATGCCAGCTAAAGTGGTGGGGCTGAGAGGAGAGAAGAAAAGGGGTAAAGTTACAAAGCATTTCTTTTTTTTTTTTTTTTTACTGTGGTCCTTCATCCTCCTGTAAATGATCCCCCAGGGTCACCAGATGCTGGAAAATATATCATTGAGATACTTTAATCACAATATATTATTGAGATGTTTGAACGTTATGCTGAATGAATGCTGATTAATAAAACATATTTTACTTTTCCTAACTGCAGAATACCCCCCCCCCCCCCCGACTCACGTAAGAGAAGAGTTCTGCAGAAATGGCTGTGCTAGGAAGCTCTAGATTCAGATAAAACTGTTCACCACAGACTGACAGTAACATCACAACAAAGCCAATAACATGCCGCCCTACATCGCTCTGTTTTTCTATCAGATTCCATCACCTCGTAGTCTCAACAAAGCCCTCCATTTCAGCTCAGCCCCCGCCACCCACTGATATGATCTCCCATTGGGATTAATAAGCTGCAGGTTGTCTGCTCGCTGCTGGATAGTGATGGATGCTTTCCAGGAAAACTGCCATGCTGCAGTCTCTTAGGTACGAGCATGCTTAGTGGTGCACTATCTCGATCCCTCACAGGGGACACTGGCATTAAACACAACTGAGAGCACAGATAGCTGATGTAATAGAACGACTAATGAGAACATATTAGACCACGGGGACCATAGCAGGGTTGTTAAGTCAATCAAAGCCAAATGAGGCTTGGAAACAGGAGGACAGGTCAGAAGTATGAAGACAAAATTTCCAGCAGAATGCAAAGTAATGGTGGATGATATTTTTAATTTATGTTCATACAATGCCCAAGGTTTTTCCCTTTATTTAGACAGTGTGACTTCCTTGAATTGTGAACACAAACTTGGACTCTTGAGTGTTGAGTTGATGTATAAACAAGTAAATAAATGAAAATCCTGCTGCTTCTGCTGTCCTCACCTAAACTGGAAGAGCATACAGCGTTTCTGCTCCCTCTCGGTGATCATCTTGAAGGCGTCCAGGCAGCAGTAGCGCCGATTGCAGTTCCCGCAGCAGAACGTGATGAGAGGGCAGTCAAAGCCATTGTGCCAGGTGCCGTTTTTATCCACATACCACAAACAGTCCTCGTTCCCACTGACTGCAAAACAAAAGGCATTACAAAGTGTTATCAGATAGGGCAAAGGAGGAGCAGGAGGAAGAAGCAAAGAGAGGAAGAATGGAGGGAAGGAGAAGCAGGTCAGACTTCAGTTTGTTGTCTGAAGAATTCACTTTCCTCCTGAGGATATTTTTTTTTTTTTGACTTACAAACTGTTGTTTCGGTTTCATCACACGTTTACAAGCTGAGAAAATTCTCAGCTTTTACAGATACTGCTTTGTTTTGCCCTGAGGGAATATATATTTATTTTGAACATGCACTCATTCTTCTTTCTTTAAATATTTCTTATTCCAGACCAAACACAGTCTTGCTGCATTATTCAATAGCTCTCTGTGTCAGAGGTTGAAAACAGATCAGGGCTAAGGGAAGGAAGCCAGCAGATTTAGAGGACTGGTGTATCTGAAACAAACAGGAGCGTAAAGTAAAGCTTTTTCACTTTGAATAAATCTAACAAATTGTGTTTTCTTCTCATCAATTACTCTCTTGGAAAAACAAACCAGACAGTAAACAAAAGTTTGTCAATATTCTCCACAAATGATTTATACAGTCTGACCAACAGTCTGAACCCCAACATTTGAATAGACCATAATGTTAGTTTAGTTTATTTGAATCAGGGACAGTGTACAAAAAAAGCATTTGTCTCAGAAGAGAAGAGATGCTTTGTACCAGATTTAGGTAACTAGCTAATTTCCATCTGTTGTCCCTGGGCAGGTGATGGCATGGATAGAAAAATACAAACGACCAGTCATGTGCACACACACACACACACACACACACACACACACACACACACACACACACACACACACAGTGCAGGCTACAACACACATTGTTTTGAAGGCTACCAGAAAACCGAGACAAAACAATATAACTGAATGCTGTTTGCGGATTACACAACACATGTATCCTATTAATCGAGGCCTATACTGCCAGAACAAATGAGTTTAAAGTGAATTAAACAAATGGAAACTCCATCAGGAGTACAGTGTAACCCAAGACCTGTAAAGACTTCGACTCAGCTCGGACTCGTTCAGGATGATGATGACCTTCTTTGAGTGCCAGCCATGAGAACACTTCATCTTTTTGGTATAAACTTTCATATAAAAAACGTCTACTGTAATGTAAGTGTCACAACGCCATGCCTCAAAACTGCTGTTTTCACATATTTTCTGATGCTCTCAGTCTCTGCCTCACTGAGATCTATTAGTTGGTATCTGATTAATCCAAAGAAAAGTTTGGACATCCAGGGTATTAAACAACTATTAGAAATCAGATCAAAACAAGACTATGATAAAAGACTAATTAAAAAAAAACCCCAGTAAGCTAAGTGAAGTAAAAGCAGAGGTACTACAAAGAAATGTGCTGATGAAGGGAGATACATTATGAAGTGATGAAAGTCAAATGTAGCTACACTGTTTATAAAGTCAAGTGTCTTATCATTATCTTGCCTGATTAATGTTAATAATAATAAAATACCAATACGCTGTGTGAAATTGTTAAATGATATATTGGGGTTGAACTATAAACAATATTGAAATAAGAAACAGTGAGACTAGTTCACAGACTGAACAAACGAAGTCAGTCTGTTAATGTGTAGTTGCGGGTCTCCGGGCCTACATAAACAATGAGGTTAGAGGCATGAGATCACGGTAACTGCGGTGATGTGTGCGGGGCGATGCGGGAAGCGGCTGGTCAACATCAGGACGGTCATGCGGGACAATGAAACACGTTAAATCGTTAGTGAGTGGCGTGCGGCCTGGATGGCGACGCGGTAATCTTACCGTGAGAAGTGCAGAGGACGATGGTGAGGAGCGCCAAAGTCAGCGCCAGGAGGGACATGTTGCCCGCTGGAAAAATCATCCCCATCCCAAATTAAAAAAAAAAAAACCAAGCGAGGGTGATTCAAAGAGGAGCAGGTTTGGTTTGTGTACATTAAACAGAATAAGCACGCTAACAGTCGCTATCAGCCATTATCCGGGCCCGGGAGCAGCGCAGGAGACGGGACGGCTTTGACGCTCGGTAGTTTATCTGTTGAAATGACACATAGCGGCTGTGACGCCGCTGAACCCCGACGACGAGGTGTTACCTTCACGTACCACGGTAAACTGCGGGAAAAGTGTGTATCAACATCGATGTGTCACTCATGGACCGTAACCTAGTACTGTTATATTTATTTTATAAAAGTACAGTTAAAGGTGAATTGTTGTACATATTCGTTTTCTGTAGCCCAGTCCAAGACACAATTTAGAGGATAATTATTTTACTTTTTATTCCTCTAAAGTAGGCTTCATTTTTCTCTTTACTCTATAGACTATAAGTTATAATTATTTACAGTCTATGCTTTACTCCATAGACCTTCTTTGCAAATTATCTTTCATACAAAAACTTATGCAACTTTAAAACATTTGTTCCTAATTTTAAAGTTTAAAGATGTTTTAGAACGTCTCTTAACTTTTTAAAATCAGAATCAAGTTTACAAATATTCACATTGCTCAGACAAATGGTAGTGTACAGAAAAGTCTTTTGGATTTTTTTTCTTTTGCAGAATAAACATAATATTTAAAATCACCTTAACACTGTAAAACAAGAGAATATGATAACACCCTAATAAGCAGAATCAAACATTTTGACATAATAGATACCTCTAAATAACTACTTTTATATTTTGACTAATACGTTTTTAAGAATTCAGATTTTAATTTGAATAGAGCATTTTATTTTTGTGGTATCACAGATGTAAGTAAATGATCTGTCCAATTTTAAAAGCCTGTTAAATGTACAGGCAACATACAAGCATCCATACAGGACACTTGAAGAAAACTACATTCATACGGAGTAAAAGCTTTGTCATTTCAATTGGTATGTTTGAGATCAAAATTGAGGTTCTTTGTCCTGGATTTTAAATTACTCTCTTGCTTTATGTGTACAAAGTCGAGTAGTTTACGAGCTGCCTTGAACGCACCTTGAGAGGTCAAAGCCGTCAGAGCGCCCTCTCCCTCACGCCCTGGTGGAGAGGGGAGGAATTGCCCCAGTCTGGATCTTATTGTCTTACCAAATCAGCTCCTCATGTTGTTACAGTGATGACGCGGTCTCATTTTCCTAAAGTGGTGGTAAATTAAGAATCTCATCTTGATGGGGAAAAAATATATTCGTTTAAGGTGAAATATAAATTGTATGGAGGGGCACCAAAGTCCCATCTCTTATTGGTCTGAATATAGAGACTAAATATTTTAAACACAATTAAGTTTCCAGTTTGTTCAAAGGCTAAAAGGAGCTGTTGCTATGCTTTCTCGCTTTGTTTGGGATAAATGACGAATGGACCCAAAAGCTAATGGTTAACAGCATCCCTTCTAAGAATAATCAGTGTGTTATATGGTAATGTATTAAAACAGGTACTGTAGGGCAGTGGTTCCAAAAGTGGGGGTCGGGATCCCTTGGGGGGAGACTCCTTTAAAAAAAAAAAAAACATATACAACATTTTAAATAGCATGTCTTTGTGAAAATATAAACAAAAACATAGCATCACCATTTTCTTATGACTTTACAGTAAGCCATCATAGCGCTACGGAGGACAAGAACATGGAAATTAATCTGGAAATATTGTCCTTCCTGGACTTTTTATTTAGAAATTGTATCTATCCCAAATTTTATCAGGTACAAGGAAATGCTGTGAAACACCATGGGGAGTGTGAATTCCCAAATACCCACAATACCCCAAGACATGATGGTCAAAGAGCTTTTCATTTCCTGTCAGAAACAGTCATTGCTTTCCTGAAATATAAGGCCGCCATATATTCTCCCGTTTCAAAGATCAGGATGTGTTTTTGTTTTTTTCTTGACCTTTCATTGTTCAATGTAAAATCTCTTGGGAAGTGTTTTCGGGGGGGGGGTTGGATTTTTTTTTTCTGTTTATACAGAAACACAAAAATAATGGGCTAAGTTACAAACAGGACATGGCAAACAAAGTCTGTTCATATTTCATGGTTCACCTGTCCTGCCATGGAGCCCCAACATTTTTACTCAACACTCTTGTCCGGTCTAAAATGATGAGTCCTCTGACCTTCTTCAGTCTCTCACCTCTTCGTCTCCATCACTCTTAACAACTGCAAAGTCCATCCCATCACAACTACACAGAGACGGGAGAGTGATTTGTAAGTGCAAGTCCATCTCTTTAAACCCCGTTCTTTTACTTCTGCCGTGCCAGTCTTCATGCTTTTCTTTGCCGTTTGCTAAACTCATCACGAGAACAGAAGTGATGCGGTGATAGAAGGGCGTTGTAGATGGAAGAAGAGCTGCCTTCTGGGAGCAGCAGATGGCGCCGTTAGAGTCCTACAGACTGCAGCGTTTGTCTCTCCGCGTTGTTGATGTGACCCGAGAACATGCTGTAACACGGCTGCTGGGCGAACTGTGTCAGGAAGTCTGTCAGGTAAGCCTGGAGAAACAGATCACACACAGCACGAGTCAATTATGATTAAGATTTAAAAAAATAAAAACATGTTGGTATTACGTGGGGTAATTATGGTGATAGATTGTTCCAAAAATACAGGACAAAAATAAGACTAACAAATAGAAGAATTACAATAATATGACCAATTCAGGTGATACACTGATCATGGATTGTGTTGACCAGGGCTCAGGGAAAGCAGTAGAACAAAGAGGCAAGAGCTTGAACTCACTCAAGGCAGAAATTCTACACAAGATCTTAAAGAGCCCATATTATGCCCTTTTTGGGGTTCGTATATTTAATCTATGTACCTACTTTTGTACGTTCACAATAGCTAAAGTTCGAAAAAAGCATCTGTTTTCATGTACTGCTCCTCCTTGCTCCCTCTCCGCTCTGAGTCCGTCAGCTACGCTCTGCTGAGCCCACACTGTTAGACCCCACGTGGGCCAAGTCTGCTCTGATTGGTCTGCCGATCCGCTCTGTCGTTATTGGTCAGTTGCTCAGCACGCTTCTCGGAAATTTCAACATGAGCTGCTGGGCTTGCCACAACGAGCCAATGGGCTTAGATCAGTGATCTCACACTGACAATGACGTCGGACTGACAAATTTTTATCAAGGGGGGCTAGAACCGAGCGTTACATGCAGCTAATGCTACAGCTAACAGGAGGACGTAGGAGAAGCCGCATTTCTGCCAATTAGAGAGCCCCCTCCCATGGCAACTGTTGCATGGCAACTTTGTTTAGACAAACTTTCGACCAGGCCAAGTCTTTCAGTTAGTCGCAGGGAAATTGTGATCTTTCTTTGGTTAAAAATACTTGAGGTGTCTGCAAGTCCGACTGAAGATACTGTATACACATCATTATGCAGGGAGGCTTCTTTTTTTTCTCCCTGCTTAAAACTGTAGTCTTAAAGGGATACTTCACCCGAAACATGAATCTGTATTGACATTGGGTCATATATGTAGTAGAAATGTGAAATACATTTTCAAGTTGGTGCCTTCTTGGCCGAGAAAAGGCAGAAAGTGTCTTTTTGGCTCATGTGGATGAAAGACACCAAATCCCAGAATGCACAGCACCGCAGGCCACTCCCACTAAGGTCAGGTTTTCAGACATATTTCAACACATAAGGCCGTTTCTCCAACTGATTCCAAGATTTCTTCCAGATGGAATTGGTATCTTGGAAATTCCTGGCAGAAAACAGACTCTATGTCTGTGTCCACAGGCAAACAGTGAGAGCACCGACACTACCAGTCCGCCCCAGCTCGAGCCGGCCTGGGCTCCTCGTCCTCACTGCCGCAGACAGACAGGCCTTATGTCGCGGCTGCTGAGCTGGCTGAGGCGGCGTCCAGCAATATAGCAAAATAGCCGCGAGATGGTTGCTGCCGACAGGCTGGTTTTGTTTCTCGGCTGCTGCGGCCAGCAGCGGTCCCGGTGGCCCCTGGCAGCAGCCAAGACACAAGACCGGCCTGTCGGCAGCTATATTTATATTTTTTCGCCATTATCAGCTTTCTCCATAGAGCCTGTTAGCATAGCTTCCAAGCAAAGCGGCGGACGTTAAGTTTCGATTCTGGGAATGAGTTCCCACCCACTGATCTGTGATTGGTCTGTAGCTTCAGTGGTCTTAAATGTGAGGGACTAGCGATGTAGTTAGCGCAACATGACGATTTTTGCGTCATCGGAAGCTCCTTTTCAGACTTAGAAATACAAAGATTTCCCATCTCAGGGGAAAATGAGGGCGGGATGCACGACCATTCAAAAACACTACCAGGTTTCTAATGATACAAAGCTAAATGCAAATGGGTGAAGTTTCCCTTTAAGCTATAATTGATGCTGTGATTGTCAAATTTTGCATAAACTCTCAACTGTGAATTGAAGGCCCTGTCGCTGACATTTAGAGGATATTTCAGACCTCTGGCTCTTCTCTAAATAAAGGCAAGCTTTATTGTATTTTCAACTAAGCGTGTGCATACTAATATTTATAGATTTGTTAACTATGTTAGCTACTCTGTTTCAGATTAGATATGTACAGTTTGAGAATATTTTGTCAATGTGTAAAGTGCTCTGTTTTCATTACTTATAGATGTGACTATTGAGTGACTGTGACAGTCATACTCGTGTGTTTGAAGTTTTCACTTGTAGTATTTATCTTTTAACAATGTAGCAACAACAATGTGGGCTTTTTCATTCATGTGCCTCAGTTTTTCTGGTGGTTTTCCCCTCCTCTCATTAATTGCTTAATTTTGTTTAAGCTATAAGCATCTTAAGCTACAAGGCACAGATTGCGTTTTTGGGTACTAAGATGTTTAAGCCTGAAAAGTCCTTGAAAATAAGGCTGCACCATCAAGTAACAGTTAATCATCAGTGGCTGGAAGAGAAAAATGGCGTGCCTGCTTCTTCCTCAAAGACTAATCCAACAAGGCTGGCACCATTTCACCCTAAAGCTTCGTTATAATTAGAGCATCTTCTGATCTGATTTGACACTCTGGGACAGAAAACATTCTCACTGGTGATGACGGCTGCAACCACTCTGGAGCATATGGCTCTTATTAGAAAGTATTTAGAGCGATTCATTTTGAGGCCTCCAAGTTCCTACAGTACTGTACAGCTATTGTACCCCCATCTCCAAATATACCCGCAAACAATGACAGTAAGAAATGATTTTATGCATCTGACAGCTGAAAAGTGTCGTATCCTATGACCAACAAACTTGGACATGTTGCATTCACTGACCACAGCCCCCCGTGTGTTAGTAGGTCATTTAACCCCTTACACAGGTCCCTGGGAAATGGGGTCAAGTATTATAACAATATTAATATTGTACACTGACTTTTTTTCCAGAGCCAGAATTCGGAGAAAAAAAGTCAGAACCAAAGAATGTTTTTTTTCAGTGGCCCTAATCCTCTTCGTCAAAACCAAACAACCATTCATAAGCTGAAATTAACTTAATCACAATATGCTTTAATAAAACAAGATACATTAAATATTCATTGATGATTTTAAGTAACTTTAAGTGCAGAAATCTAAAGCTAATCTGTGTAGTCTTTTAAATGGAGATCTAGATAAGCAGACGACGAGCAACATGTTGGAATGAAAGTTTAGAGCGAGTGTACCTGCAGATCAATCTGATAAATGGGGTCTTTCAAGGCATCAGGATCATCTTCATCATCATCTTCATAATAATCATCGTCTGAAACACACAAGGACATGGAAACTCTGTCTTTTTCTACAGTTAAGGGTACAAGCAAGAAGTCGAAGACAAACAGTAAAAAAAAAACAAAAAAAAACAGCAGAGACAGCGGGGAGATAATCGTACCGTATTTGTTGGAGGCGATGAGATCAGAAAGCAGCTGCCCGGCGAGCCCTTCATCCTCCTCCTCTTCATCCTCCCCCTCATCCTCGGCATTGTCCTCCCACATACCACTCGAATCTGAGACAAACAACAACTGGTCACTGAAATGTCTGCTGTCCTGTTCTCAAGTCTACAGACTCAGGAACATGACAAATGGAACAAATGTCTTTCAGCAGGTCAAGGTTTTTAATATTTGAGACATTTACTGCCACTATTTCTGACTTTTCTCATGATGGTCATATTTCTTATGGCACAATGACATATATGAAAGTTTGAATTAGATTTAAACTGAACTTAAACTAGTCAAAAATACTAAAAACTTTAAATGAAGAATGTGTGACATTTGACACATAAATACCACAGAACTCAAGTATATCCTCTGTAAATGTCTCTCTGAGTTATGACCTACTACAATGTCCCGCTCACTGTGTTTACATCATGTTTACATGGACAGGACGGCCGGCTCCTCCCTTGTGTATAAAGCTTTTTTAGTCAAGGACTAGAGAAAATAAGAATAACACTTATTATTCAGTTTCAATTTATATGCAATGTGAAGCTATGAGCGAACTAAAGAATGCTAACATTAGCCTGCTAACACAACTATGCAGGCCACAGGTAGTTGCAGCCAAGGACAATTTTTTCAGTCACTTGCGCTAAACGCCTACCTGCAAATGCGAGTGGAGAGGGGTATGCAGATGTGTCGCTGGAGGAGAGCAGAAGCTTCAGTATGCAGAGGTGTCGCCAAACAGCAGTTTGTTTTTGGTTTCATGCTAGTGCTCAAGGGCGACATCTACTGGTTCAAAAAGTTCCTTCCTTTAAAATGTAAAAAAAAACAAACCTTGGCTCCAGTCTGCTGCGTTGGTTCTGCTGGCGTTTGCCTCCATGACCGTCGACAGCTCATTGATGATCAGTTTATAGATCTTCACCAGCAAAGGAATGTTTGTCCACCGCTCTGGGTCTGTGGAGGAGAAAGACAGCATGCAGTGTCCCTGTGTTACATCATCTCACATTGCTGGACGAATGCTGTGACCTTAACAGCCCAGTTAATTTATGTATCTATGTAGCTAAATTTGCCCTCCGGGCCACTGGTTTTCAAAGATCACTGGCCCGACCATTGTAACCGCTGGCCCAGGAACGTTACTTTTGATTCGAAGAATAACAGTCACCAATTTAGGCTACTATTGAACCATTCTGATGCAAAAGTAAATTACAACTTTTATTTAATTAATTGAGCTCTAATTGTAAAAATATTTAGTATTTTCTTATATTTATGTGCTCATGTTTATTCACCATGCTTTTTTTTTTTACATACAAGCCTATGGAAAAAGTATGACGCCTTTTTAAAAAGCGAATGCCTTTTCAAAAAGCGCTGCGCCCGACGCCTTTTTCAGTTGAATTATTTCAACTTTTCAGAAAAGCGCTGGGTGACGTCAAGCGCCTTTCTGACAGCTGACCAATCAGGACATGTCGTAACCTACGTCCCTAGTTACCGGTGCCCAAAAAGATGTCATGCACCCAAAAACTTCCACCAGATACGTGTGCATTGCGTGTCCGCTCTCGGCACGAGATAATACGATGTTCGTGGTATAAAACTCAATACAAACCTTATAAACACACAACCGGTCGTTTTTTCTGAACCGTCAAAACAGAGAGTTTTATTCTGAAAATAAACCGGATGTTTTAATGTTGTATCGGTGTCTGACTTCCCGTCCCATTTGTTCTTTTCTGTGCTAAATTGATGCGTTGTGCTCCAGCCGGCTCCATCACGGTTGCACCGTAGGCTAGATCCCGTTGTTAAGGTTACAGAACACTCGCGCATAAGCGCTCAAAAGGCGCTGAAAGCAGCGTTTTTTTCTGAAAAAAGAAGTCCAGTGTGAACACTGCCTTACTGTTTTGAACTGGCACGCTGGCCCGGACGCTGTCAATCATTCATCCGGGCCAGCGGGCCAGTTATAATGTTGAGCCCTGCATGTAGGATTCATGGTTATACATTTACAGATATCATCTCTGGTTTTCTTACTCTTTGCAGATTTGGAGCGTGTGCGGATGCCGTCTTCAGGGCTGTAGATCTCCTCTCCCTTCACCACGATGTCCTGGAGACGTTTGTCATCGGTGTTGAGACCGTGCTGCAGCAGCTTACAGAGAGCCACCGTGCTGCAGGAACAAGAGAAGAGAACAAGAGTTTTAGAAGGGATGCAAGGGGGGGAAAAAAACATTTCAAATGTGTTTGAGAAGAAACGGAGCCATTTCAGTGTCTGCCATTCCCAAGTAAAGTGAAAGCAGAAAATGACTCGCGGCTATAACTGACATAAAGTGCCTCACCCGATGGCTGAGTTAAAGTGTCACCAGAGTTACGACTTCAACTTTGGGAATATCAGCGCATGTTTTCAGAGGTGTCTCTTCATCACGTAAGTAGGGACTAAAAAAATTAAAAAAAAATCAGCCAGAGCCCCCCCCCTCTTTTATGATATGGGAGCAAACTTTTCATCTTGGCACCTTTAGGCAAGAACTAGCTGCATCAGAAGACATGTGGATGTTGCCATCTACAGGCAGACATAGTAGTGACTCTTCTGCATCCTGCACACCATAAATAACAGACGGTTTTTTTTGCCAGAAAAAAAAACCGAATTAACTTGTTGATTAAAATAAATAAAGTAGGAATAACGCAAGAGTGAGTCATTATTTAGGACATGATGATGATCATGATTCAAAGCAGTTACATAAACAAAACTCCTGAAAATATATCCTGAATCCTATCATCTGGATGGAAAGCCTGTGTGAATGCAAACGCCAACTTTTTCACCTGAATTTATGTGGAACTTTTACTGCCAGCCCCTAACAATAATTTCTGCATAAAGTCAGGGTGAGCCAATGTGTGAACGCAGGAGAAAATATTCAGGGAAAATTTTCCACGAGTGGGGGTAATGTACTTGCTTGTACATTTTTTCCCCACTCATACGTGGCTACTGTGAATACGTCTCATTACAGGTAGCATAACGGTCCTTCCTCCTGAGACCCACCCCACTATGTTCAGGTAAGTCTCCAGCTGTGAGCTGCATCACTGAACAGGCTACTCAGGATTACAGAGGTAGCCTGTCCTGAAATTTTCAGGAGTGTATACGTGGAGAGGGCAAGCATCTGTGGTTCTATAATTGTATAAAACAATAAAGTTTGTAGATTTAAATGATAAATGAAAAGATGGTCTGACCTGACTTTACCCTCGTACTGTCCGTAGAAGAGGTGCTGCCTGCTCATCCACTCCGTCATGACGAATTCCAGAGCGGGTTTCCCCGTTGGGCCGGGCAGACTGCACAAGAACTCCAACAGAGGCTCCAGCTGGGAGTGAACCAGGTGGGCAAACACCATGATCAGGGACTACAGACAGACGAGGAGGGAAGGATGAAATAAGGCCGTCTTGGAGCTAACTGCACCATCAACAAATGGACACCAGGTTAGATTGTTCAGCCACACACATAATCTATATCTGTGCCCCCCCCTTTACCTGCATAACACTCAGGGTCTCGGCTTGCTGCATTTTGCTCAGAATGGCTCTGAGGATCTGGTCCAGCTGTTCCCCGAGTTGAGTTCCCGCCCGAGAGATCAGAGTGGACACCAACCTGCCCACGAAGGCGGCCGTGAACTCAGAGGTCCTGGGGTCCAGGAGCTGGTTGACCACCTGCATGACGTACCACACGCCGCTGTTACCCTGCTCGTCTCGCCACTGGGCAATCTGCTCGAGGGCAACAGAGACGTACGCCCGCAGACACTCGCCGCCGTTCTGGAGAAGAGATGAAAATGGTCAGCAAAAGTTAAAAAGAATAGAGGAGACCTTTGGAGAGGCTACACAGAGTTATTCAGAGGATGGAAAATAAATCATTTCTTCTGCACAAACAAATTATTGATTCTTTTTTATTTTCAGTCTTCCTAGTACTTTTTTGTGTGTGAAGAAACTGAGTTTAAAAAGAACTTACTATGCAATTTGCTCAATATCATTACAATTTTTGAGACGCTTTTACATCAGCTCACATCTGGATGAAACACCTAAAAGATGAACTTAAGTCAAAGTCACCTGCATGATGGTGTTGTCGTCGGTGCGTAAGGTGCACTGAGCGACCACAGGGAACGCCTGACATACCAGCATCTCTGAAAGAGGAGGTTTCGTGTTTCGGACGACTGTGGTCAGGATGTCTATAGATGTCTGTGGTACAGAGTGAAAATAAAAGTTAGTTTTCAGATGAACCATGGCAAAGTGCCGATTCATCATTCACAGGATTAAAAGAGACACAGAGTGAGGAGGACATAAGGAAATAGGTCTGTTTCTGTGAATCTTTCGCAAAGCAACTTCTGGAAAAATATTCAAATGAAATTCTTGTTTTTTTTTAAAGCTTTTTTCTCTCTGAGAAAAAGCCCAACCCAGCAAGTGATGATTGTTGGATCCTGGTGTTGATCGTAAAAACATTATTATGTAATGAAGGAACAAGACAAGAGGACTTTATTTCTGTTTATGTGCCGCTGTACTTACAGCACAGAGTCCAGTGGGAATCTTGTCGGGGGGAGCCTGCATGATGCTGACCAGCGTGGGGATGAGACGCATCTGCATGGGGACCTGGCAGCCTTCGATCTGTGCCAGCTCCTTAAAGATGTCCTGAGCCAGAGATGCAACCACAGGGTCTGAGGAGAAGAGAGGACACAAACTCAATCAATGGGTCTCTTCACCTGACAATATGTGTCTTGCTTTTGCTTATAGAAACATGTTTCTCCTGACTGAATCCAGGTTATCAAGCAAGAAATTAAAAGTCTAAAATCTCAACATTTTGCCCTCTTCTTTTACCTTAAAAAAAAAATCAAAGGATTTATAAGGAGACAAATCTGTACCATTGTTATATTTAAGGAAAATTGCGATGGTTAGGGGGCAGATCTTGTTCTCAGCGCTGGTGGTGAAGGCAGGGTCGACGGTGCACACGATGCACAGGGTTTCCATGACGAGGGTTAGCACCTCGGAGCTGAACTGGGCGGCCAGTTGGACCAGTCCCTCAAGGATGCTGGGGAGGAAGGGCTGAAGGACGTGGGTGCTCTCTGACAGCTTCAGCTGATCACAATACCTAAAAATGTCATAGGGAATAAGAGTCAATGAACAGACAGCATCCACACCGAAAATGCTTACCAATGTTTTAAAGTCTGAATTTTTGTAATTTTTCAGTTTCCATGGACTATGACTGAGGTTAGGAGAATATATAGGCTAATTGAAATGTTGACACATTGCTGACTAAATTCAGAAATACGTTCGTCTTGGGATGACGACTGTAAAAAGGTAGCTTGTTCTGTCAAATAATCAGTCCGCATGCACCTGCTAAAGCTCAGTAATTCATATTTTTATGCTATGATACTTTAAGCAACGTTTACTTGCTGTAGCTTTATAAAGAAACACATACATGTAACACTTTAAAGCAGTTACAAAACACATCTCTCTCACCCCCAGATGGCCCGGACTGCGGAGATGCGGACGGAGGGCGGCTGGCTGTCATGGAGGCCGCTGACGGTGGCCTGGAGGAACTGCTGGATAAGCTCAGGAGACATGGCTGCCGTGAAGCGACTGGCCGCCCACAGAGCTCGGCCAAGCAGGAACGGAGATGCCGCTGGTCAAATGTAAACAAAAGAAGCAACAATGTTGGTGAAGAACAACAACAGAAGACAAGTAAGAGAGAAACAACTATTGCTCACAAGAAATGGAAGTTGAGTCAATTTACACCAACATGACCAGGTGAAGTGAATGGGGAAAGGAAAAATGGGGAAGGACAAGAGCACCTTTGCAAAACTGTAATGGCTAGACGACTGGGTCAGAGCATCTCACGCTGCCCAGGGTTCCAAATCTGCAGTTGACAGTACGTACCAAAAGTGGTCTAAGGAAGTTAAACTGGTGACCTAGCAATTAGCTCAAGGGCTGCCAAGGCTCACTGACATGGGGAACAAAGGCTGGCCCATGTGGTCCGAGCCAACAGAAGAGCTACTGGAGCTCAAATAATCGCTTGTTCTGATAGAAAGGTTTCAGAGCACACAGTGCACTGCAGTTTGTTGTGTATGGGACTGTGTAGCCGCAGACCAGCAAGGGTTCCCATGTTGATCTGACCGCTTAAAGCGCTCACATTGGGCATGTGAGCATCAGAACAGGACAAAGGAGCAATGGAGAAGGTTGCCCGGAGGAACCGACAACAAGGTGTTGATTCCCCCGATCTCAAAACAATCGAGCATCTAAAAGATGTGCTGGACAAACAAGTCTGATCCACGGAGGCCCTCCATGCACCATTAACCGGTCTTTAAAAATGAGCTGCTAACATCTTGGTGCCAGATACCACAGCACGACTTCAGGGTCAAAACAGCCCTGACCTGATGGGAGGGGCACCTAAACACTATATTAGACAGGTGGTCAATACGTTGTGGCTGATTGGTTTAACTGAATAATTCAAGTTTTATATGTTTCAATCAAAAGCAACAAAGAGTTCCTCATGAGGAAGATAAATACTTACAGATCAATTACATTTTAAGAGATTCAAAAAACACCTCAGCGACAAAAAATATTCTTTGACTCTTTTACCCAAAATCAATGATTTGTTTTTATTCACTTCAATAGAACTCAAATGATCCATCTATTGCTCACCTGGCAGGTTGAGATCGGCGAGAATGACACTTGCAAGGAAACCGTGCATGTCAAACTGGATCCGACCGTTCTTCACGTTCTCAGTGATGATGGTTTTGACAGAGCCGAGGGCCAGCATGCAAGCCTCGTGGATCTTCCACCTGTTTCAAACAAATATCCAAAGTACAGCTGTAACAAAATACAATAGGACGTGTAAAACTTCATCTTGTCTCGCCTTTGTTTACTGTTATATTGTCCTGAATTACCAGAGGAATGTGGCTCAAATTCAAAGTCAATCCCAGACACAACATGTCAGACAGAGAAAGAAAACATTGTTAGAGCTCACCAGTGCTCATTTCCACTGTTTTTGGCCTGCTCAGCCTCCTGGAGGTGTCTCGTCGCTGCTGCTGCCAGAGCTGCTGCGCTCTCATTCTGAAACTCTGCAGCTACAGCCTGCAAGCAGGGGGTCAAAGGTTACCATCATAATGTGAGCTGCTGATGAGCAATGAGCTGCTATGAAACCAATACAAATTTTAAATAGCGGACATTTCTAACCCTTATTTTAAAGCTGAGCAGAGCATATTAGTGATTCTACACTGCATGAAAAAAATCATCTTCATAATTAAACAATCATCCAGGCCTTTTTAAGAATCAGGGCATCAAGGTTCAACAGATACCTCGAGTGTTTGCAGAGGCTGCTTACATAGAGGAAGACCGCTGTTTTTAACTCACCAGTAGAAGGTCCTGAGCAGAGATCCTGACGGAGTATGAGAAGGTGTCATCATCCTCATCCTCCACAAACTGCTGAGGGTTAGCCGTCCATATTTTGATCTGAAGCAACAAGAGGCCGAACAATCAGGACTTTAAATGAACACAAATAAAATGTGCTGTATTTACACCCTTTTACACGCTGACACGGTGCAGCCTCATTTGTCTTCCTCACCTGGTCCTCAGTGATCTGCAT
This sequence comes from Labrus mixtus, assembly GCF_963584025.1. Lineage (NCBI taxonomy): Eukaryota > Metazoa > Chordata > Actinopteri > Labriformes > Labridae > Labrus > Labrus mixtus. Next base: position 15,816,646 of record NC_083618.1, on the reverse strand, counting down.
GTACAGGATGATATAGTAGATGAGTTCGGGCAGAGCTTTCTTCACCGTGCTCTTGAACTTGTTGTTCTCCAGCAGCGTGTGCACAAACTCAAAGATGCTGAACACCAGATTCTCAAAACCCAAAACCTCACCTGCGAAAAGGAAAAATACCAGGAAATGTATTTGAAAGTTTTTCCTGTTGAAGCTCTTTTTTGTCAAACAAAGGAAGCATGTAGAGATGAAAGCAGAAAGAAAGAAAAATAGTAAAAAGATGTGGTCAATGCTGCTCACCATCCGAGTCTACAGGGTCATCCACTTCCTCTGTGTAGTTCACTTCTGTTCGCACATAAGTGAGCAAAGAGTTAAGAAATACTCCACAAACATTTGCCTCGAGAAACACCCCTACAGGAACATTTTTAGCAGAAGAAATAGAATTCTCTTTTGATCAAATAAATCAGAGCCAAATAAACGTTTTGTGTTGAATTACTTACATTGTAGAATATGCAGGATTATGAACATTAAGTGTGTTGTTTTAATAGAAATAAACACTTGTGATGATATGACTCTGCTTTTATTATCCCTTACTTATAACCCATTATATTATGTTAGAACCTGAAAAGGGACCATCTATCATGATACACTTCTTTACATGTCTTTATAAATGGCTTATTTTAGATTTGTTATTATGCTTTGTGACTCAGTAATCAACTTCTTCTTTCAAACAGTTTTCTATTTTCAGTGGAGGTAGAATAAAAATATCACTTTTAAACTGAATACTTTTACAATATTTGTATAAATTATTGTGTGTGTGTATATATATATATATATATATTTATATTAAGATGGAGAGTTTTACAAAAAAAAAGTGTGATGAATGCGTCTGAAATGCAGTAAAAGACCTGACCTTCATAGAATGTGTTACTCAATGCTTTTACAACACAGACAGCTGTAGTTATCCCAGGGTCACACGAGCCCATGCTCACAGTTGGCTTTGTAAAAGGATATAAAGCTGCACTTTCCGTCAGTGTATTCCACACAATGGGTAAAATCTGCTGCATGGAGGACACCATGGGTTTTGGGAAGTTCTTCACCAATGCTGTTACTGCCTGACGGAGCGTAAAGACGAGACATTTTACAGATTAAAGCCAGTAGATTTCTTACTATTATTAGACTACAGACACCACACTTGTTGTTTCTTGACTGTATATATATATATATCTAGTAGAACAGAATAACTGCATGCAAGTGTGCCCTTACAGTTAAAAAGAAGCATTAAAAAGAAGTCCTACATACAATACATCGGTTGCACTAAATGTAATAATGTCTATATGTAGAGTCTCTGACAATAAATAAAATGATGTATACCATCGTTTGTTGTTTCAGGGTTTACAACTGAAAATGGATTTAACTATTTCCAAAAATAACTCTATGCACACTCTTTGTCTTGATCTCTCCTCCATAGCTTAACTCATGGACTATAATTGATGATCTGTCGCACCTTGAGGACCTCCATCTTGAGCCCACTATCGGACGAGGGTCCATCAGGCATCTGAAGAGCCTGCACAAACGCCTCTGTGAACTGTTGCACCACAGGGAAGATCAATGCTTTGGCTGCTCCCTAAACAAACACAAACAAGGAAGAACAGAATTAAACTTGATCCATGGCCAAAATGTTCATTTTTTTTACGGTTAATCTTTTGTGTAACTGTTCACAATATACATGAAATGATCTAACATACAGTATGTCTTGTTGTGACTGCCTTACCTTCTCGAGCTCTTCAATAGCACAGATGAGGTTTGCGCAGGTGGTGAAGATTTCCACAGCCCTGGATCGGGTACGAATACTGTACACCTGCAACAAGAGAAGTCAGTGTTAGCTTAAGTTTAATATCAGACAAAAAGTGCATTCACTTAGGGAAATACAAAATCCATATTCATAAGAAGCCACAATTTAAATACGAGACGTAGCACCTCAATCTGTGCATTTACGGGAGGGACTGACAGTCACTCTTTCATTTTCTCTTTCCCGTGCTCTCTCTTCTGTACTCAGTGATTTTAAGGATTACCTCTTTTTTTTTTTTTTTTTATCTGGTCAGGAAATATACTTGAGCGGCCATAAAAGTACCTGGGTGCCCAGCATCACGTCCTGAACTGGCAGTCTAAAAGGGTTTCTGACAACTCGTCCAGTGATGCCGCCAGGACCTGCAGCTATCTTGGCGTTCACACTCTTTGTTCATTTTGCTTTTTTCCAAGTATGATGGAAGTTTAATTTTTAGATTAGTGTTGTCTTGAAATGAAAGAAGATAAAACACAGGAAGTAGAGACAGAGACAGAGAAAACTGGCACAAATTTACCTCAGCCATGGTGAAGATTTTGTACATTTCAGGAAGGATGACAGGAGCCACCAGCGGCATCTGTGTGTCTGTCACCTCCCGAGTAAACTCTGCAAATCACAGACAACAGATTGTTGGACAAACCAGAATATATTTACAACAGGAATGTTTTTTCTCAAGGGGTATCATGTCTAAATCTGGTGTTTAACTCTACATCTCACCCTTTTCTTTTTTACTTTAAGGTTGTGATCATTCTTTTATGAGCAAAACATCATAACTTACAGGTCTCTTACCTGTGAGTGTTGTGTATGTGTGTGTGTGTATAACATACCTGTGAGGACCCTCATGGCCCCGTGCACAGCATTAACATCTCCGCTGACCAGCATCTCCATCAGGAGTGTGAACAGCTGCGGCCAGGCTTCAGGCCAGTCCCAGTGCGCGATGGCCGACACGGCATACGCAACGCTGGAGCGGACTTTGCTGATTGCCTCCCGCAGACCGCTAGGCAGCAGCTCTCTGATGGCAGCTTTAGCCTGGAGGACGACAACAGGAGTTTGGTGACAAATAATAACTGTGCATGAATACTTTAAAAAAATACAGAACATAAGCTACTACATGGTAGAGCTGTGCAAAAAACAACAAGTTTTGTAACATTTGTTTTCACATTACCGTATAGATTTTCTATACAGTTTAATGTTCTGGTATTGTGACAACCATTTGTTTTAATGTATTGGAATGACATTTTGTTGACTCAATAACGGCAGCAAGCTGTATTCTCTCCTTTTACATTTTATTAATTTATGTAGAGCATCTCATTACGTATCATATCGTGAGGTCTCTGCTGATATCCAGCCCTACCACATTGAAAATGAAAGAAAGGTGGTCAGTGTGAAGAATGGTTTACCTGATCTGTCGTTTCCGGAGGCCTGAATTTCTCTGACTGGGAACACCAGTGAGTCTCCACATACTGCTTCAGGATGACTGATGCTAACTGTAAGCACACGACAAGGGCACAAGTCAGGACGTCATATTTCTTAACGTGCTCATTGGTGATAAAATGAGTCACAATCAGGACGACATTAAGCACATCGTGATCCAAATCCAAATTTTAGGTAAATGTCTGATTTTTTTTTTTAATACTCACCTGACGGATTGCGAGCGCCCCCTGGGGATCAACTGTGAGTTCTGCCAGGTGGACACCAAACTCTACAACATGAGCAATAAAGACACCAATCAGAGCTCAGATTTAAATATCAATCAATAAGAGCAGGATGAGTACACTACAGCCAGGACTCCAATTCAGTTACAGAGTCGAGGGAAGAAGAAAAAATTTACAGAATAACAGACTGATCAACAAACTTTTCAAACAGGTTTCTACAAATTTAAGCACCATAAAATGAAAAATAAATAAATAAATAAAAGACAAGGCTCTGATAGCTCCAAAGGTTGCGCCTACTCAATACAGACTTCATTTTTGTTGTGTTATGTAGATTTTCTTTTCAAGATGTATACATGTGTTACTCTTACCAGAAACTAAACTGGGTGTAATTCCAGTTTGATTCCAGGAAACATCTAAATAACTGCAGCAACAAGAAATCAAAGTGTGATTCACAGTACTTGTGTATCTATGGGGGGGGGATTAACTGTGTGCGACCTAAACACCACCATAACCATGAGCCATACAGAACTGGGGTTTGAACCTGGCCTGACTGGCATGCAGAGATTAAAACACACAGTTCAGGATCAGCATCAACCTCAGCTCTGATCCAGCTCGCTCTCATCGGGTTTTACTAGGAGTGACATCAGGCGCCAGAAGACAATGTTAGTGCTGACAATCCTACAAAGTGGCTGCCTTAGAGAGAGAGGGGCCAGCGGAAAGGGTCGGCTTCTCTGTGCCGCTGCAGTACAGTAGACAGCCCGCCTGCACAAATAGCCTTTCAGAGAGGGTGAAATGTTAGCCTGGGAGACAATGGAAAGACTGATTAATAGTCAGCTTATCCACTGGAACTGTACCCGTCTTTCCAGTTTCAGTTGTCTAAATAAAACTAAGTAATATTTCCCCCACAAACTAACTGTTTTAATAATAAGACGGAGTGCTGTTTATCTAAATAAAAACACAGCTGTGAGTGCAAACAAAATGTATGTCTGGTAAACCCAGTGCACAAAATAATCACATCTGCGCTGATGACGCCCTCAAGTGTGACATGCCTTTTATTAAAGAGTTCTAATTGCTGAAAATAGTAGTAAAATGTAATAAGGAGGTACAAATTATTGCTTTATTTTAAATTCAAAGCTTGATCCTTTGGACCAACTTTGAATTTACAATGGCCTGGATAACTGAGAACCTACACAGATACATTATTTTTAATCAATCATTCACTTGGCTCCACCAACAAATCAAGTTCCCCAATTTCACTGAACATGGACAGTCCCACAGCAGCACATAAAAAAATGTCGTCCACACTGCTGCTGCTTTGTGTATGTCTTAATGTTTTCATTCATACTATAATTCAAACATAATTGGAAGAAATATGTCCATGTTTGTGATGCAAAGTCCCCTAAATTGTACACAACGGTTGCAGCTAAAACATTATTAGGAAACATTAATCAGACCGACGTAATATTTATGTCTGTGATGTTTCGCCTTCAGTGAGTGTTGCAGAGGCCTGATGGGGGGGGGGACGAGGGAATTCCCCCTTATTACCGTCTGCAGGTGTAGTAACAGAGGCGTTACAGGGGCAAGACGGGATCAGCTGATCCAGCAGGGGAAAATACGCATGTGTGTCTGTATGTATGTATGTATAGCTCCCACTGTGCTGTGTTCTCTCGTGCTTCCGCAATGCTGTAAGGCAACACGAATACACAGACCAATATTACAATGTATCAGAAACAATATGAATGTCTTCAGGCGTGATGATGGCAGAGCTGAAGAATTGCAGTCTGAAAAGGGCTATTATTCAAAACAACTAAAGAGTGGTAGCTACAGTATTTGGTTTAAGTCCTAACACTGTTAAACTCTCATTGAATGTTTGATTATTTGCATACTAGTGGATAGAGAAATTTAAAGTTTAAATATTTTTTTTTTAAACAAAATGTGCTGAATAAAATTAAAGCAAATCAAATCTCTAGCTATTTTAAAGTTCCGCAGACATCTTAAAACTTTCACTGATTTCAAAGCCCACCATAACAAAACTCTCTCAGTTGAATCTCAATACATTGTCAGTAGAAAGGATGGACTTTTTTTTTTAATTTAGAATTTAAAAAATCATTTAATCTGTCTTTCACATATTGAGTCACATAATATCTACTTTCCTCTTTCTTGTGCTGGTCTTCGTGTAATAATAACCACAGACTGTAAATATTGGTAATAACCCCCTCATGTGTGTCCCTATGGTTACGGTGATGGTGGAAGCTGACGGCATGTGCGGCGGGATTTGCAATGAGGAGAGAAACCCCCGTGGGAGACAACTCCGCGGGAAAGTGTGACACCGGGAAATCCCGTGGGGTTGCCACAGACTCAGTTTGAGACTTAACATTAATCCGGGGGACCTTTTTTTTGGGGGGGGGGGGAGGTCACCTGGCATCTTTTCAGGTAAATAATTGGTTAGGGTGGCTAATGGCTGCGCTCGCTCTGTTGCTGTGATACCCCCCCCCCCCTCCCTCCGTTACCAAGTGACGTTATTAAACGTGCTCGAGACCAGAAGCCTCGGAGTTGACATGTGAGCTAACTTAATGGTTTCCATTAGGCAGAATGATAAACCAGTGTCCATCCTGCTGCTGGAGCTGGAGTCCCCACACTCACATGTGCTTAACATAACTGAGCTAACCTTTAAACTTTAGACGGCTACCTCTGTCCAGCCACGTCACTTTGACCAGGTAATACAATCACCCACACACATCGCAGGTAAGGGCAACACGTTTCACGAGCTCTGGAGCTAACTTGGTCATCTCTAACTTCTGAAAAGATGGCCTTACGCTAACTGCAGGTAGCGAAGTCAGTTCCCTTGCTAGGGGGTTTTTAGTTAGCTTCTTCTTCAGCCAAAGTTAGCACTGACAGAAGCTGCAGAAAGCTGTGCAGCCTGTCACACACAGAACCCCCCACCCCCACCCCCCGGGTCGTTATTGAGTGACAACATCAGTAAAGGTAGCCTCCGTGAATCCCTTAAAAAACTAAGCGTCCAGAAACAGGCTACCACTTACCCTCTGTCACTTCCAGCACTTTGATCTGCTCCTCCGCGGCGGTGCGCACTTCTTGAGCCGGGGACAGGATGGCCGTGAGAGTCTCGATCAGAGCTTCTTTGAGTCCCTGCTGAACCGGACCGGCGGCCGAACCGGACCGGGCACTACCCGCTGCACTCATCCCTGATTTGTATGCACCACACTGCCCGCTACAGAGTCGATCCACCGCCACCGCCAACCGGGGAGGAGCAGAGAGCCACAGCGAGCTACAGAGGCGAAGCGCGCCAATGCATGGAAACGTGGAGGCGGGGCTTACGGGGAGGAAGTACATTTTGTCGTCCGGTTCTGCCCACGTGTTTTTTTTTTTTTGTGGTTTTTTTTCTCTCCATGTTTTTTTGTTTGCAATCACTGGCTCCCTCTTGTGGAGCGGGGGAAAATAAGGCATTCAAAAATACCATCAGAAGTTTTTACCCAGTGTTTCCAGCAAAGAAACAGATGCTAAAAAGCTTCCCTCCTGTCCATTGATGTCCTCTTAGATCCAAAGACCGTGAAGAGTAGTTAAATGGATCTGCTCACCAGTGGAAATTAACACCCGTTTTGCACAGGTCTACAGATGTTACACCTTATGCAATTGAATAATTTAATGAAATTGCCAGCCTCAGAGTATTGTTGACAATTAAGAATGAGTTGGTAACACAACCAGAACCAAACAACAACGTATAACAGTAATATGATGCAGTGGTAATTATATTTTATATTGTATTGCAGATATGATTAAATAATTACTGTCACTGTATGACATACCTAAGAGACTGTATAAATTGAACAAGAGGAGATTAAATTGCCACCCTGTAAGAGACAAACTATTTTAAATTAATTTTGTCATCATAAATTGAAAACTTTGAATAAATATTTTAGAAATTGAGTAGCATTATACTAAAAGGACATTTTTACCACTTAGTTTCCCTAATGCAACCATTGTAATTTAATCAGCTTTCAAATCTCTGTAAGCAATGCCATTAGTGCAAACTGTAAAGCCAAAATTTAGCATAACTTTGTTTGATATTTAAATGTTTAAATTGACATGAAACAGTGCAACCAATTTTTAAAGCCTGTGTTATTCAGTCCTGGTTTACTGATATTTTCTACTCATTTATTCCTTCACAAAATAATCTCAGCAGATTAATTTCTTGCCCAAGGGTTCTAGTCAGCTGCAGCCTGCAGCGGACTATTAAACCTCAGAGCATCATCCGTTAACAGGTGTAGTCTCGTCTGAGCTTTAACATGGGCTTGGATTTGAGTCAGACTCAATTCTCCATTCTTCACAAGACAAGAGCAACATCAAACCACTGTGAGGTGAAACAATGGAGCCATTATTAGTGAGGCGTGACTGCCAGTCTGCTGACACCATAACTGTTGGGTTTTGTCACTGACACAGGAAGAACCAGCTTCAACTCGTAATCCTGTTGCTCCAACAAGAAAAATGGAATTTGACCCAATATCAGCATTTGACACTTTGCCTCCTTTTTGAACTCCATGATTCCAAGTTGAAGATACCCGATTCTTATTTCGTGTGCTGCAAATACATTCATGTTATATTTCTGACATTTCCACATCTTCTTATGATGAGCTTCATTCTTCTCAGGTGATAAACATCTTTGTTCAGGAGTCCAGCAGCCAATCGTAAGACAACCATGACATGATTGGATGGCTTATGAAAAACATTTCTAACACACCTTTATAAGTAGAGCTTATACTGGCTGCAATTAGACCTTTTGTTTCCTGGATGTGTCATGTGTTTAAAACTGGTGCCAAATGAGAAAAACTTATTTTAGATCAACCTAGATTTAAAGAAGTATGACCGGTTTATGTTCATGGGTGTCTCTCAGGGTTATTTTTACTCAGTGCTACGTGGTAATTGTCAACCTCTGTAACTGTCATCATTGTATGTACCAACTAATAATCATCTAAATAAGGAGTGTCCTGTTTGAGCTTAAATTAAATCACTAATTGCTTTGGCATTTAGGATAGTTCAGGTGAGGAGGTGTCGACATCAAAATAAACAGTGAATATAATCCCGTCTCTCACATCCTCACTGCTGTAGACCCGAGAGATTAAGACAGAGTAGTAAACCTTTTTTAACCTCAATTTTGCAATTATATGTTACAGAGAGTCCCTTTTGTGTTTTGGGATGAAATGTGCTGAATGTCAAGCTGGTCTGAAACCACTTACGTATACTCTGTAACCTGCAATACCTTGGTTTGTCTGCCAGACTTAAGGGAATACCCATTGACAAAATTATAAGACAAAATCATTTCAAACCTGGTGACAGTGTTATAGCAAGGTTATGGTGGAGCCCGTATTCTGTCTTTGGCAAAGTCATCATAATCAAAGTTGTCTCTCAAAGGAGCGCAGGATCAGCAGAATTCAACATAAAAAATGAACATATTTAAGGGGATGCTTCTTGGTCCAAGAAAATAAAATCAATGTGTTGCTGGGTGCAAATTTGGCAAAAGTTTAGAGTAAAACCACACATCAGGACTGTTGATGGTCAGAAAACACTGATCTCAAACAGTTGTCAGGTAATGGGAAACCATAGCTAAACATACTGCCTTATAACAGGTCATTAATTAATCATTTTTTGTATTAAATATTATAGTTGGATTTGATTATGTAATTTTAGAGGCTATAGTTTTTAGTGCCTTGAACAACTTCCCCAACTGAATCCAAAGGCTACAAATATACATATTTTTTTAACCTTATTTTATGCATCTGTGCATCTATGCAGCTTTATTGGTGTGACATGTTTTGAATTGATCTCAATTTGTAAACCCTTCTTTTCCAATGTTGCCTTTGACTTTGTTTGAACTTGTTTCTTTCTTTGTAGAGCACTATGTTGTTGTTAAGTGCTATAAAAATTGACTTTATTTACTGCAGTATGGTGACCAAATAAGAGGTGGGACTAATGTTTGCTATTCTCATTCAAATAAAGGATGTGAGCAAAATAACTCCCATCACAGCATGTTATAACCTCCATGAAAGGATTATTGAATAATATGTGTACCTAATAAACTGAGTGCGCAATGTGGACCTCAGATGAGCGGCACCTGTGTACTCAGCCTAAGAATGAACCAAACACTTGTACAACTGTTTCTTCTTCTTTAAGCAAAAAGAATTTGGTTTATGTAGAAACAAGCAATGTTTTGCAACTGGATATTCCCCTCTCCTTCAAAAGAGTTAAAGCTAAAAATAAAAAATAAAGAAATGTATACCCATCCCATTGCTCCCAGAATCGCCACCTTCCTGTAATGGATGCAGATGTTACTGACAGAAAGCAAAGGAAACCTGGGGGACAGCTCACATAGGGACATAGATATAAGTGTACAGTACATATATATATAAAATATAAAATCTGAAATATATTTTATATATATTAAATCGTGTTAGGGTTCAGTATCTTTCACTACACATCATCAGGTGGTGCGTCTGATCATCTTTTTTTCTTCATTTTTTTTTCAAATCCTATTATATAAACCAGAGGAGAGTTAAAGCAAAACAACGAACAAACAAATGTGGGGGGGGGGGGGGGGAAGGAAACTAAGCAACAGACCAAAGGCCTCCGCCCCCAATCCGATGCCCCTCCCCCCACCCTCCAGTCGGGATGGGAGTGGGCGAGCTAGCACGGACAAGGTGGGACAGACCCGTCCAGCTGTACAGCGCAGTGAAACATAACTTACATATTAGCTCATTTTTACACGTACAGTCGTGATCAAGGCACAGGGATCTTCTACAAGTAATTTTTTTTTCTTCAATAAAGTTGTACAAAATAATACATTTTACAGTCTGTACAAGAATAATAGTCCAGCAGTAAAATAAAGACAGACGTACTTAAAGCCGGGAGGAGGGCAGGAACGTGGGACTGGGAGAGGTGAGAGAATAAGACCAAAGATATGGATGGGTAGGACGTTGGGGACTGATGAGGGCTTGAGCGTGTGTGAGTATGAGGGCTTGAGCGTGTGTGTGTGTGTGTGTGTGTGTGTGTGTGTATGTGTGTGTTCCAAGGTAAAAATGTTGCCTCCAGTCTCAATAAAGTACATTTCTTCCACTTCATGATTTCCTTTTGTTTAGTTATTTCTCCTCATTAAATAAAACCTCTACTATATTCTCCATATGATGAATAGTTTTCAAATAGCAGCAGGGGCATGGGGAGGGGTGGGGCAAAGATTTATGCATGTGTGTATATATGTGTTTGTGTGTGTGTGTGTGTGTGTGTGTGTGTGTGTGTGTGTGTGTGTGTGTGTGTGTGTGTGTGTGTGTGTGTGTGTGTGTGTGTGTGTGTGTGTGTGTGTAGGTAGCAGAGTTTAAATGGTGCACAAAGGCAGATCACACACACAGTGTACACCAACACACAACATGGGGTAAAAGCTAACAAAAACTTAAAAGTTGAACTGTGTTATTACAGGAATATATAATATTTATATATATACATATTTATATACACACATATATAAATATCTATATATATAGCTTGGATTTTTTGCACTGCATGAAGTTCACTGGTATGCATGAATTTATGCATTGTATGATATTTTTCTTGTTGTTTTTTTTCCTTGTTTTTTTTTTGTTGGTTTCTGCCATTCAAGAGCAGGTCATGTGTCGTAAAGTTCAAGTCACGCTCATGTCCACAGGCAGCCGTTAGTCAATTAGTTTGTGTGTTCGGGAACAAAAAGGCTCACAGCCCTCCTCTGCATCTGTTTGCTGCCCTCCATGTCCATCGTTCTTTTCTTCTTCTGCTCCTCCTTCAGCTTCAGCACGCTGTCAATGAACTCCTCTCTCTCTCTCAGAAAGCATTCTTTAAGTCAACTTCTGCCATCTGTCTAAAGCAGAACTTGACTTTCAAAAGGGTCTGTCAGTGTGTGTGTGTGTCTGTGTGTGTGTGGCTTGATATGAGACATTAAAACCTATGAAGGGGTTCTGAATGTCTTATTCTGTAGTGTGTGTGTACCTGCGAGTGAGTGGGTGTGTGTGTGTGTGTTAATAAATCTGAGAGAGAAACATCGCTTAAAGGAGGGAAAGCCTGCACAGAGGGATTCCAGTCCTGACCCTCTTTTGGTGGGTCGAAGTGTAGCCGAGTACAGCAGTTAGTCCAGGCTTAAAGTTGATGATGTTGTATTCTTAAGTGTTTCCTTTAAAAAAAAAAAGAAAGAAAGAAAGAAAGAGAGTTGTCCTTCTGTTCTGTCTCTTTAAAATTGAGTTGAAGGACAAGTTTTATTGTGTGGAAGGGGAGGGCAGGCCGTCTGTCAGTCACTCGCTCGATTGTTTGGTGGTTGGGGTTGAAGTGGAAGGGTAGATTGGCTAACTGGTAGTGGGGTCGTAGATAGGTAGGTAGATAAGTAGGCTGCACGCCACTGTCCATCACAAGAGCTCATACTGCCGTAGGTGCATCCTCTGTATGATGTCCCGACAGTCGTTGAAGACGCGGCGGATGTTTTCTGTATCGACTGCGCAGGTGAAGTGGGGATAACAGTAATGTCGCCCGTCCCCGCTGGCTGTGCTGATCCTCTGGAAAAAGACACGGGAACACAGACAAGTTGGTGTTCAGAGGCTTAATACTAGAACTGATATTTATGTCTATTCTTGAATCCAACAAGTAAAACACGTGGAAAACCAAACAGGTGGAAACCATGAGCTTTTTACGTACCAGAAACTCATCTCTGATGAAATACTTGGCCCTTGTGACACGTGGATCCTCGCCTGCCTCCGGTATTGCTGTTGGTGATGAAAACAATAAAGTCATTTCTGCTCTGTAAGACCAAATAGCAGCATTAATACTCCTGCTGACCAGGTAACATCAGCCTGAGGAATAAAAACTGGTAAAGATGTCAGGAATATTGTGTCTCATAGACAAACTACATATTCTCTATATTATAACCACAATATGTGCCACTTCATTATTACTAATGTCTGCTCGCTGATGTTGTGTCTTTGATCAATTTCAGGCCCATAGATGTCAACTTTTGTTGCTTAGGCCTTAGTGTAAGCTGTTTATAACATTACTCCATTCACCAACGTAAAGACTTAAAAAGAGCAGCATCACGATATCCGGGTCTAGCAGGTTGTCATTTCTAAACTGACTTCTTTAAGCTCAAAATATAGATGCGTGTTTGGATCGGGCATCCCCAGATATCAGTGTGGAGATCTTACCATCATCAGGTGTAGTGTAGCGAGCAAACTCCGGGAAGTACTCCTCGATTTTGGATTTTCCTGCCAAAACCTTCTCAGCGAGCAAGTCCTGTTTGTTCAGGAAGAGGATTACAGAAATGGTCCGTAGCCATCTGAGGAGAAAGATTAAGAAAAAGTTCAGGTCATGAATTTCTGGGACTTTCTTTTTAGGATCCCACATTTATTGTCATGTTAGAGATTAACTGTGTGAAAGTGTCTGACGCACAGGGTGTAGACTTTGACTTTAAACCAGCTTTTTTCCGTCTATTTCTGACAGAGTTCTCATCTTCTGCTCTATGTATCTTTATAAAACTCATGGAAATAATTAGCAGGTTTTAAAAAGGATATGAATTGTTCAATAAGGCAGGCGTTATGCCTTATTTCCTCCCATGATGAAGCTCTGTTAACTAGTTTGTGTTATTTTCCAGGATAGCAGTGCAAAGACAGCTGATTGTGTTTTGATACATTTTTGTGCTGTACTAATTCTTTCAAGCCTTTTGCACTTCCTAAATGTCTTTTATATCTTCCTCTCAAATCGCTTATAAAACAAAGACCAGTGTGTTGAAAACAAACGTGCTCCTACTTTCATGTTTGCCTATTAAATCCAGAAGTTGTTGCTGACCTGTTGTTCCAGATGTTCTTGAAAAGGTTGAGGGCTTCCTGTAGTCTGTTGGTCTGATTGTCTTCTCTGATCACCATGTTGTAGCTGCTACTCGCCACCACAAAGATGATGGCTGTCACATCTGTGTCACACACGCACACACAAAAACACACATCAGAGGACTCACACAGCAGAGGTGGATAAAAACCACAAATGCTCATGCACCCTTTTTCACAAGGGAGATTTAGAGAAACACAAACTGGAGACGAGCATCTGATTAGACTAGAAAGAGAATTCACTCCTTCAAATGAATCAGTCCCAGAAACACGCTTCTTACCGTTAAAACACTGGATCCATTTCCGACGTTCATCCCTCTGACCTCCAACATCAAACATACTGTGAGACAGAAGACGATTTTAATGTTATAAGTTTTAATGAAAGAGAGATTTAACACTTTAAAATCATGGACAGGTAAAAGTTTAATATGCAACATTCAGAGTTTACACATATTTTATTTATGATTTAATATTGTTCATATTTGAAGTTAAAACACATGACGTGAGTAATTTGTAATCCAGAGAATTTAAACTACTTCCTGTCCTTTAGAACTATTTGATTGTTTTATTTTTCTAGATGTCGGGAATATGACAGGACACCTCGATTATTATACTCACTGGAAATTGACTTTGTCTATTTGAAATCTTGTTTCAAAGATCCCAGACGTCAGTACTCTGCATCTCAACAGGTCCTGAAAAGAAAAGGAACAACAGGATGAAAGGTTGTTAAAGATAACATAGAGAAAGGGGAGGGAATTTAGACGTACAAGATGTGAAAGAGACGTGGAGATTATTGACATGAGAGGAGGATAAACATGGATGAATTCAACTCATGGACTTTTGGAAGTAAAAAAAAACAGGATGGACACTTTTGATGAAGCTCTTAGGATTTTATAAAACAATTCCCCGTATAGATAGTTCATCTATTAATAAAGCATACAGGCATTTTCAACTTCCTGTTGATTCTGGTCATTGTTAAAGAATGAGAGAAGAATGCTGCTTCACGTTGAGTATTACAGTGGATCACTTATCAAATAATGAATAACCTGTCAATAACTGGTTTAGATGAATGGTTTACTGTTTCATAAATAAAATGTCAGGAAACTTTCCCCCCGAGTTTTGTGCAACACAAAGTCCAGAATTTAAGATCGACGCAATGAAAGGCAACAAAACAAAAAATTGCTTTCTTTTTTTTTTTCCTCTGCAATTTTATCTAAGGTTTACACTCGACGTGGAAATTCTATGAACTCTTTCGTGACTTCAAATACTCCCAAGAACAAAACAAGGCATGGCACAGACGATACTTGTTTTCTTACAGTTCCATTATGCAAAGTGACACTTGTTCTAGATGCAAACATTAACTTGATATATTCTTCTTATGGTGGGAATAAACAGAGTTGCTAATAACGTTAACAATGACTCCATTCTGTTCGAGTATCAACTGTGACTGTAGCACTATTCAGACGTTTCAAACCACGACGTTTAAGCCCCTGTGATGTGTTCTCCTTTAATCTGAATGCCGGCAAGGCGTAATAAGGGGACAGAGTGAACCCCGTCTCTGTACCGTCTTCAGAGGTAGTAACAGAGGCGTTACAGAGGCGAGACGGTCTCAGTGACGCCAGCGGGGGAGTGCAGCGCTGTGTGCAGTGTGTGCGTGCCTGTCTGACTCTGTGTGTATGTGGAGCTCCAGCTGTGCCGTGCTTCAGCAACGCCCAATATGCAATGTGAATTCACAGACTGGGACACCAGCATTACGCTGTTGTGAAATCAATATGAATGTACAAAGACGTGATGACGGCTGAGCTTAGTTACGGCCTGAAAATGGCTAGTGAGGCAGTGCGCACAACACTATGAGTTGTAGTTTTTACACTGCATGCTGAGATGTGCTATAAAGGCATTTGTTTAGCAATTTTCTTTAAAAATTAAAATGATTATTAATCGATTAAAGAAATGTTGACTTTTTCCAGATTTTGTTCATCAACCTAAAAAATGTTTGCAAGCCCTGATGTAGACCTCACTGGTCGAAACATGTTGGCTTTAAACGAGTTACTATGATAAAGGCCTTTTGAGCATTTGCTTCCTCATTGTTACATTTTTTTCATTCTTGCCTGGTTTCCCACATTTTTGTGTCAAATTTCCCGTTTTCCAGGAGCACTCATCAGCCTTTTATGTCATTTCATTTTCATTTCAGTCACCCCCCTTTTCTCTACGACAATTAACGCGCCGTGCTCATTGTGTGGTTTCACTTAACAAAACAAGTGTTTGAGTGTTAGAAGTCTCACCTGATCAGTGGGTGTGTAGTCATTCTGCCGGACCACGTCGATCCTGTCTAAGAAACTGCAACAAGAAAACAAGAATACAACTGATTAGAGCTAAATCAGGACAAAATCAAACTAAAGAGAGACAATAACAGAGTAATACATGTCAGTAATTCCAGTGGCTACTCAGTCAACAACCAAAATAATGCAACTTTGCAACTTTGTAACATTTTAAAATCCAAGCTAACACACTATACTGATAAAATAATAAGAGCTGTATGAGCTCACAACCCACACACACACACACACACACACACACACACACACCCAAGGAACATCCCGGTACATTATGGGAGCATGAGAAAGATGGAGGATACTGCGCCCTTGTCAGCCACCAGGGGGCGTGTGTTTTAAATCACAGAGAGATCAGAGGCAGCCGGTCTGAGTCACCAGCAGCCGTTTGCTCTGTCAGACCGGAGGAGCCTCGTCAATGGAGCTGCTGTAGTAATCCCGTGCACGGGAGTGTGTGTGAGTGTGTGTGCACATCTGTGCGCAGTGGCAGTGTGTGTGCGTGGGTGGGTATACAGGCCTGCAGTGAGTTCAGATTTGCAAGGCGCCGGCCTGAATGCATGTTAATTGTTCCGGAGAAGTGGCCTACATTGTTGCTGCTTTTTTTTAAGGTGTGTGAGCCGCACTGATGTTTTCATGATGACTGTTCGAGGGCGACCTACAAACAGTACACGTATGGCTTTCTGTCAACATCCAAAAAAAAGACTAAATCCCTCATGTACCTAAGGATGAAGAAATGTTGTTGAATTAAAGAAAAAGAAACTCAAACATCCCTCCTTTTGTGAACAAATAACCAGAGCGAAGACTCCGACAAGCACAGAGAGCAACAACTGGGTTTAAAACCTCCCGACCTGACAGCCCTCTCACATGTAAAGAATATTTTTATACACAGGAAGAAGAGCAGGAGCTGCTCCGCTCTGACGATGGAATGAGGTTCGGGCTGAACCTAATGCTTCAATAATCTCTGACTGGGGGAATTAAGTGTCCTACTAGCCTGCATTGATCACACACACAGACACAGACACACACACACACACAGACACAGACACAGACACAGACAGACACACACACACACACACACACACACACACACACAGACACACTTCCTACAATTCATCTCAACGATGAAGTAATAAAACATCAGCAGTGAGGGAACCTGAAATGCCTGCTTTGAGTTTTACAGGATTATTCCCCAGATTTATGAAATTTGTCTTCACATTTGTTAACTACAAATGAAGACACCGCATTAAAAAATAACCACAGGACTTAACAACAATCAGATGTTGTTCCTGTGTAAACTACCTGCCTGACTCTATTTTGTATTCTACCATGGTCAAAAGTTCAGTTCAGGGACAAACAGGAAATGAAACTACAGTAGACAGTGGTGACAGAGGGTTTGAGAGGTCCTGGTGGATTTGTGAAGTTACAGTTATTCATTGTTTCATACATTTTTCTAAATGTTATTTAAGAATAATTTAGTCCAATAAAGAACAGATCCTTTTCACAGTGTGCATTTCTACGATCAGTTAGGCAACATAATTAAAAAAAAATGGAAAAGAAAAATGTCCTTTTTTTTAATGTATGCCTATTTGTCAGAATAGTTTCAAGTCTTTGCTTTGTTTCTTGTTATAAACTAGATATGTGTTAACACATCTAGAAATAATTCAGATATAACAATGGATGGATTGTGTCTGAACATGTCGCTTATACTATGTAGGGCTGCAAAGTCCAAAGTTAGTGAGGATGAACTTTGATTGTTCCATTCCTTGTGTTTTATTCTCTCATTTTACATTTTCTTTTTTGAGTCTATGTAGCGCCAAATCAGAAATTGGTTTCTAAAATCACCAGATATGTTAGAAAATAGAAAACATGTGAAAAGACTAAGAAGGAAAAGCTCATCGTACCGCTACCTGCTTCACTGGTCATTCAAGGTTTCCTATGATGTGTTATTGCAGAGGTGTGTAACCACATCTTTAACCAAGCCGTTTCTACTTATATCAAGAAAATAGTTACATTCATCTTTTAAGGAAATATAACATCGAGCTAATGAGGTTAGCCAGATTTAGCTCGGTGTTTCAGATGTGTTTTGTTAAAACTCAACTACACTGGCATCTCCAAAGTGTGTAAAGTGAGTCTGTCAGGTTGGTTTTCATAATCGCCATTAAAGAGTTTCTATATCCTCACATGTTCTTTTAGATTTTCTTCATGTGTTTTGTATTTTGGGTTTTTTTTTTTTACTGATCCTCTTCCCGCCGCACTTACAAGCAAAAAGAGAATGTGCTCGCTGGTTTCTGCCTTTCAGGGCAGAGGTATGTAACCCCCTGTGAGATAACCAGGAATGTGGCAGGCAGGGGTGAAATGTGACAGGAGGGCTGCAGGTAACACACACAGTGAGGAACAGGGGGCTGGGTCTGCTGGGGAGCTACAGAACTGAACAGACAGACGGAGAGAGGGAGAAGACTCTGAGTCAGGAGGGAGAGACAGTGGGTGTGAGACGAACGAGAGAGAGAGAGAGAGAGAGAGTCAGGAGAGGAAAGAAACATTTTGGGGAACAAAGAGACGCCCACGTGCATATCTGACACGGATATTCATAGGGAGAAAAAAAAAACACACACGGAGGCAATTAAGCAGCGAAAAAGTCCGACCCCGTATTCACAGCTCAGACTCTGTGGCCGTCTCATTTCATCCCTCCAAACACATCCCCACACTGATCCTCTTAACTACTAAATAACCAGCAGTGACAGAATCTTAACCCAAAAGGTCTACAGTGACAGAGTTAACATGGCCGTCGCCAACATCTGCCGAGGCCAAACTCTTGTTTATCTAAAGCGCCAGTCTGAGGCGACGACACGCCCAGGACAAACACACGGCTCAATTTTTAGCCGTTCTCCCTATTAATAGGAGAAGTGCCAATAATAACCTTGCAGAGTAAGTTGAACTAAATAATAGTGGCTGCCCCAGTAACAGAGAGGGGCTGCGGTGTTATGTTTAACCTGTCAGGGTTATTCTGGGGCTGCAGACACGCTGACTTCAGCTCTGGAAATACACGCAGGGCTCTTGTCTGGTGAGTTAAAATAACCCAGTATTTAGACGAAAAGATAACACGTATTTTGAACTTTTGACTTGATCTTTTTTTGTATGGCAAGAACATCCTTTCAGGAGATTTAATGTAAGACAAACCAGAAAATTGTTACTTATTTTTACTTCAATGTAATCATTTTAGCAGAGTTTTATTGTTACATTAATGGAAGAAACCTTTTCCACTTTTCCACACCGGTTTGAGTTAGAAAATGAAAAAGAAGAAGAGGCAAATAACTTCTCTCAAAACTTAATTTTGAACTGACAATTTCCAAAAAGAAAGAAGCTGAAAATTAAACTTACTTTTTAAAATAAATTTCCTTTACATTGATATTAAATTGAAAATGTGAACGCCCCCAGGAAACACCGCTGACAATATTTTCATACACAGAAAATCTAAAAATATATATTTTTTAATTGTATCCAAAAATGTAAATTATTTCTTTAATTAGACAGCTAATAAACATTATATTAACAGCAGTAGGTAGTTAGTTAGTAAAGGTTTCAAGATCTTCACGCTGGAGGCTTCAGCATCAACATCTGTTAAACACTCCCATAAAGCATCCACCTTGTTAAAGTGGCAGCATTAAAGACAAAGCATTAGCCAGATTATAAACTAGAGCTGTATACATCTTCAACTGGACTGAGGATTAGGTTACACTGAGCTGCCCGGCTCTGTGACTCATCAGGTTTGCACACATACAGCTGGATTAGGAATTATTATAAACTTCATTTAAAAAAAAAACGCCCTTCACTTTATAAATCACATAAAATGAGCAGGTTTGAAATAAAAGTGAAAATGACCTCATATACATTTTCTGGTCACATTTGTGAACCATGACGTCATGATTTTATACTCGTGAACATATTTAAAATGCTTAACAAAGTCTTTCATCCACAGAAGGCAGTTATTGTAAACCTCTTACAAAACAAATACTTAATCGACGACAGGATTCAGGATTCAATAAGAAACATGCACACCTAACAACAAGGGGCCTTTAACCTCGGCGTCATCTCAAAGACTTTTATAAACAAAGAAAACTAATTTTATATTTTTGCCCAATTGAGAGATGAGTCAAAGGAACTGAAGAAGCTCAGAATGAAAAGCAGCAGCTGCTCCTACATAAATAAAAGCAGGCAACAGGTAGGAGGGTTAAAAAGAGGATCTCTGACATAAATCTGTGATGAGTCACAGCTGAAGTAAAAATAGTTTACTACTGATGTGACTTCTACAATTAGAGGTGACATGTGGGAACATAGTACAATTAGTTCCTAAAAACCCCCTAAACGATTTAATCAGCTATATATACGTTAGAGAAAAATTAACAAAAAACAGAATTTATTTACCAATATCCCAACATGAGTCAGGGTTATAACCCGGGAGGTTTTTCCAAACAGGCACATGAAACATAGATAAGAAAATAAAATGAACTGGACGTACAATTTTAAAGTCTAATGTTCCAAATAGAAGTGTGCAAAAAATGTTTTCCTCAATTAAAGACGTTTGAACAAATGTTCAGTAATCACACAAGTCACATTAGATACTTTAAATCTTCTGCAAGATGTTCACTGTTCACCATTAAAGGGAACCATTACCACGACCTAAAACCACCGCATCCCCCAGCTGAAATACACGACTGAAGTCAAAGCAAATCGTGAAAAAGGTAAAGCACAAACAACAACAAGCAACAAGAGAAAATAAAAAAAATGTTCTTTGGATGCTTACAAAAATGTGTGTAAGGGATGATTCAGGGGGTTTCACTGCTTCTTTTTACATTTCACTATGCAGGCCGACTAAACCTGGAGCTTCAGCAGTCCAAGCTTAATCAAACACACTCACATCCAATGAGAGAGAGAGAGAGAGGAAGAGAAAGCAGAGGAAAGAAAAGAGAGAGAAGGCTGTGTCTGACATTACAGCGCTGCTCCAAAAATAGCTCCCTGGCGCCCTGGCCTCCAGCTTGGTTGTCATGGCGACAGAACCACAGGCGCTATAAATAGACAATCGGCTCCAAATCTTGTGCGACTGGAGAGAGGCCAGAAAGAGGGAGAGACAGACAGGGAGAGGGAAGAGAAAGAGTGAGAAAGAGAGAGAGAGAGAGAGAGAGAGAGAGAGTGAAGGCGAGGGAAAGGAAGAAACAATGAGAGACAGATAACAGAGAGAAAGAAAGAACAAGTGAACAAAGAGACACAAAGAGAGAGAGAGAGAGAGAGAAATGCAGGGAATGAAGTGGGAAAGAGAGGAAGCAGAGGAAGAAGTGCAAAAATGAACAAGGAACTGAAGAACAAATGAAAGAAGTGAAGAATCAAAGAAACGAACAAAAGAGGAAAAAAATATAAAATATTTGTGAAAGAGGATTAAAGCTGAAAAATGTAAATAAAAACAGAAAAGAAAACTAAAAGATGAAATGAAAAATTGAACTGAAAATAAGTAAATAAAAATGAGAAGAAGTGACATAAAAAAATAGTAAATGACTAAAATGAAATAAAAGACAAGTGAGACGGAACATATTAAAAATGTTGAATTTTACATAAAATAAAAATATGTGCAATCGGAAAAGAGACTGAGCAACAGAACATACAAAAATAACTGAAATAATAATAAGAAGCAACAAATTAAGAAGCATGGGAATGTATTTTGAATTACAATTTGCAGCATAAAAAATTAAATAAGGGAAGAACATTATATAGAAAAAGAAAAAAATAAAGATACAGGAAAAAAAATATCAATTAAATACGACTAAAATAAGAGAGGGACAGAAAACCCAAAAGGTAATAAATTAAAATGAAATAAATAAAAACAGATTAGAAACAGAAAAGAAGTCTGGGCAAATGGAAACAAATGTAAGAGGGAATTAAATGAAGGTAAGAAGGAACACAAAGTATTGAAATAGTTAAAGACAATGGGACAAAGGAAGAAAGTTTAGAAAAGCAAAGACAGCGAGGAGTAAACCTAACACTGGGAACTCTTTCAAACAGCAGCCGAAACGACACAATCACTGAACGCACAACACATTTAACACATTCAAACATCACAATACATTCAGATCACTGCAGCAGTACACACCAGGCTCAACATCTGAGACTCTCAATGAATTAACACTACACCAAAACCCCCCATTTCTTTTTTTTTCTTTTTTTTTTAAGGAGTTTGTCTTTTACCCTCGCCCCGCTTCACTCCCTCTCTCTCTCTCTCTCTCTGCGATGAGTCAGAGACTCAATCTGAGCCATTTTCTGTCTCTGCAGAAACACTGCTACACATCAGAGAGAAAGAGAAAGGGGGGGGGGGGCTCAGGGGAGGATGTTGGAGAAGTAAATGAGGGGGTCTCTGGCACATGTAGGCAAAATATGGCTGGTGCAACACTTCAGACAATGGACAGATAATAACCAGAGCGGCACATCATGAGAAGAACCTAAAGCTCTACACTTTTTTATACGTGGACTCTGAAATTAACTAGTTAGTATTAACTTGTGAATGACTCTAGCTAAAGCTAGCAGCCTGTTAGCTTATCTTAGCATTAACTCCAGGAAAACAGCTAACTGAGCTTTGTTGAAATGTAGCTACTTGCAACTCTGAAACAAACACGATGGACACATGACGCGGACGACATGTTTTAGTTTGACGGGGCATTATTTGGCAGGCTTCCTTAAGTCTCTGCTATGTCATGAAAAGAAGGGTTGGACTTCAGGCTGTTTGCCTTTTAGCCTCAGAAAATGTTTGAACATTGAATTGGAGATTCAATCTTAGCCCGTCTATCTTTAGTGCACTGAACACACCAAATCACCTCTTTTTATTTTTGTCTGTTTTGGGTCTAAATAAACCCAGCTACAACATAACGTTACATAATTAGGCCAAAAATCATGTTTCAAGACTTTTCGCATTCACACACAGATTATCTGATACTAACAAAACAAATCGTCCTGATGTTTCTTCCAGGCATTTACAAAAGTGGCCAGCTTCTAAACATTGAAATTAAAAAACATTTCCATCCTGTTACCATCAGTGTCATATTTTCAAGCATGAATGGAGCTGAATGCGATCAGCCAAACTAAACTGCACTCAAGTCCACCACCCATCAATGTAAGTACACTGAGTCTTCTTCTAACAGGTGTCAATCAGCTGAGTCAGCATCCTGTCCAGCATCCTGTCTGCTGTCAGCGAGCTGCACAGTCACCTGAGCATGTGCAGTCTTCTTTTTCCTTATTATTATTACATGGCAGTAAAGATCCATTATGTTACAGTACTTACAGTAACAACACATATCATAAAATGCTGTATTTATGATTTTTGTATGAAAACAAAAAAGGGATGAAATGATGTCTTTGCATAGAACAGATTTCAACAACTGCTGCAAAATGACTTTGTAGAAATGATGCTTCAATCATCGTTTGCATCGCTCTCTTAACGCTCAAAGAAACCCTTTTTTTATTCTAAAGCAAAATTGTGCTTTGTGAAATACGCTGATAGAGATAACCAACTAAATGCCGAATACCAGCCCTCGACATTCGGTCGACCCCTAGTGCTCACTGGGAGTAATGAATTGCATTTCTAGAAAGTTACATAAAATTATTATTTTTTATCAACCAGGAAATCAGGAAGAGAGAGAGAGAGAGAGAGAGAGAGAGAGGGGGGGGGGGGGGGGGGGGGGAATGACGTGCGGGAAAGGAGCCACAGGTCGGATTCGAACCTGGACCGTCCGCTTAGAGGACTACAGCCTCCATACATGGGGCGCGCACTCTAACCTCTACTCCACCAGCGCCCCACCAGGTCTGTTTTTAAATAGTCATTCATGTTGCTTTTAACTGCTGGATGAAAAAACTAAAGTGCTGGGTTATTGTCAAAGGGTTCAAAGGTCATTTTTCAGTTCGGTTACTTTGACCCAACCCTTCATTTACCAGCTCTTCCTTTGTTGAACTGGATCTGTGTGGCTCTTCTGTTACAGTCTGCTGGATCATATTTGACAGTAGGATAATATCATAACATGATCTTTATTTGATTGTTCCACACACATCATTCCCTGGTTGTTGGTCTTTCTTTCAAGATATTGATTAACTAGCTCACTAGCCAACAGTCCTTCACTAGATGTTATAGTTAGGTAACTTCAATAAATCCTATAACAGCTCCAACCTATTTTTTTAAATTAATTGTGTCAATGTTTAACAAATAATTGTTAAACAAATTCTGGATATCTCCATAAAAGTCAGGAGAAAGTGGTGGAATATCTCAGGTTTGTAGAATAACAAACCCATTCCCGTCTGTCCGGTAGGGAACAAAGTCAATAATTTAGAGTCGACAACTCGACACTGACAAAACTCTTCATTTTATCAAGCAACATCAACCAATAGCAACCAATAAATCCTCACAAACAAAGTGTGTGACCATATAAGGAGCGAGGAAGTCCCGATAAATAAGCAAACAACAAGAAAAATCACACCATTGAGAAGCATGACGGAGCAGAAACACAGCGAGGGAAGCTCCAATGACTTCCTCTTCATCAGACAGAGACAGCAACACATCACCGCCCCATCAACTTCTTCTTCTCTTTTTTATTTTTTTTTTATTTTTATCACGACACGAATCAGATGACATAATTGGTGTTTTACAAAAAGGGAGAGGCGTGGATGTGTGGCGTGGCCCTGACTTTTCCCGCGCCGATCCGGCCCTGACATTTTCATTTAATGCTAACAACCTTCATCAATAATGCTGAAGTTGTCTCTCTGCTAACACACTCGCTCATTCTTTCTCCTTCTGCAGCCCGCCTGGGTTAAAAATAGCTCTCCCCTCTCTCTTTCTCTGCTTCTCCGTTTACATAAGCACATAGAGGGGGGAGGGGAGCACTTCCGGTCTGGCCACCCAGCCCAGCATCTGATCCATAACACTGGAGCTGCTGGGTGTGGGAGAGAGGGAGAGAGAGAGAGAGAGAGAGAGAGAGAGAGAAGGAGAGGGAGAGAGAGAGAGAGAGAGAGAGAGAGAGAGAGAGAGAGAGGAGGAAACACAAGGAGAGGAGAGGAGAGGAGAGGAGAGGAGAGGAGAGGTCCCGCAATGCAGGGAAACCCTCTTTTTCTCTATTTCCATTTGTCAATCCTTTTCTCTTCTTCAATTGTTCTGCCTCTCTGTTAGCTTGTAATATTTTACAACTGCTTTTCTTACAAGCACGGTTTTTCATTTGATCCTGACTTCCTGACTTTATCCTGACTATAAATTCAATATAATTCTGAGGATTAACCTGAGGGTCTACAGTCACTTTTTTCTCTTGAAGCTTCTTACAAAATGTATGCATGAAGTTTGAGATATCTATCAATAATAAGACCAAGGACTTAATTCAAATTTCTCTGTTGGTATCATTTAAACAATTTGTTTTGGGCTTTAAAAGACACAACTGAATATTTTGAAGCAGTGATTCGACCTAATTCGTTTTGTCTCAGGCTTCCTTGAAATCACTGAATTCACTTCATAACATGTGATTTTTTTTTAGACCTGACTGAAGCAGACTCTGGCTGACAACTTGATGAGTAAGTATCATGTATTCATAACATCCTCATACTTCAATCACAGGACATTTTCCATATTACTCTATACATTTTAAAACAGAAGATTTAACCCCAGGGGGACAGTGAAGTGTATATCATTAAGTTAGTCTGTCCATTGTCCACTTATATCTTTATTCGACTTCTTCTATTTTGTATTTCATTTTATATTTTTGTTTTACATTCATAGTCTTCGCCGCTCCTTATTGTTGTTTTCCTGCTACTGATCTATGTGTGTGTCTACGTGTCTTTGAATTGACCCCAGAGGACAAATTAAGTTTTTTGAATTGAATTGAAATGTATCATATTATCGTATCATATTTATAAAATGTTCGCTAATGTAAGGACTTTGAGTGCAGGACTTTTACTTGTAATGGATACCTTAACTTCTCCATCACTGCATGTATAATATTACATACATATTATGTAAGTAATATTATACACTAACATCAACCCTCAAAACCCCTCTGTCTTCATGAGTCCACTGCATTCATTATAACAGAGGCAGGTGAGATCAAAAAGACGGATCAGACAAAATCAAAATAAAGAAAAATGTTACGAAAGTAGGTTCGGGTAGCCTGGGATTTTAGGCGAAATATAACTGTGACAAATTATTTCAATACTGCAACAATAACACTTTAGATTCATCAGAGCTCCTACACACACACTCACTGACATACACACACACACACACACACTAACATACATCATCATATCAACAACCGAGCACTAAAGCACAGCAAAAGAATCTGCAATCAGGCACCAGAAAATGTTAAAAGTCAAGTCCACATTTTCTTGATGTCGACAAATGCTTAAAATAAAATAAACCTAAGTTGATAAGGATTAACTCTGCGCTACCATTTTTCTCCAACATGTCCTCGATAACATCAAATTCAAGTTTTTCAATAGTTTCATGTTTACCATCTTAGTTCAATATTTTGAACTTGAATCAGAGAATATCTGATGAAACATAGTATGACTAAACAATAAAATCTATATTTTGATGTTTGATATTTAGAAATTTTCAATAAATAAAGATGATAATGTATGTTGTTAAAATTGAGTGAGACCAGAATCCATGTAAAGAATTTCATGAGGACTTTAAAATTAACAAAATGACTTGGAACAAAGGTATCCCTCTGCTGCCTGCCAGTCTGTCAATAGAGGGGCTGAGCTAACCAACATCTGTGGTAGCTAATATACTCACTACTGACAAGGACCTCATACAATCTCAATTCATAAATACTGAACTATCCCTTTAAGAAGAAAAAGCCTGTCAGCACCTGTGTCTGCTTAGACTTAAGGCTGTCCGTTAGTCCATTAATTCTTTTTTAATTTTTACATTATATTCTATTTTACTGGACCCTGGACACTTCACACACTGACACTTTACATTGTTTACATTACTCTATATTTTATATTTTGTACATTCAAAGAATTATTATTATTATTTTTTTAACATTATATTCTATTTTACTGTATATACTGTATGTGTATTAGCAATTTGAGTGTTTATTGCATGGCCTTGCGGAAGAGTCCTTACATTTCACTGCACATCTGTATGAGCATGTGACAAATAAAAATCTTGAATCTTGAATCTTGAATCTAGTCCTAACTGAAGTTGTTTCCTCTTTTCTAGATCCTTACTGTTGTACTTACTCTGTGATGGACAAAAGTGTCTGCTAAATGAATTGTAGAACTGTAGTTAGACTCAGAAAACTATCCCCGTACAAATGTGAACAGTATGGCAAACACAAAGAACATGGCCACTGCATATTGTTGAATGTTTCTAGTGAAGCTTCACATCACTAGAAAGGAAGAGATGAAGGTCCAGAGAGTCACAAACAGAGAAAGTGAGAAGAAGCTGAGAAGGACAAAACTATAGTTGGTTCAATCAACCTCTTGATTTTTTTTAAAGATCTAGTCGTTTTGCTTATTCTGAGAGAGTAAAACAAAGGCAGACTCTGATCAGGTCTGGTCATAACATCTTCCGACCTACAATATGTCCAATTTAGAACCAACACACAAAGTCATTGTAGGTAGCACAGACATACATTAGATTAACCATATTAACCACATTTCAAAACACCCAAACATCCCACAGTGGGCAATGTGTTGTGAAATACCTTTGTGTTTCATGTCACCTCTTTGTATGGATACAGAATAAAAATGAAAGTCTTACTACTGTGCGCAGTCGATGAGTTGATATTCGTTGGACCTTTCCCAGCAGGCCCTCACACCCTCGTCCTGCCAGAGGATCCTTGAATGGTCGTAAAACTCCTGGAAAGAGAAAGAGGGCTCTGGATTAACAACATACCTGCACTGGAAATAACTGCAAGTCAGACTCCTGTTTATGGTTCTGTGAAGTAAAGGTATGATCGCCCAAATAGAGCTACGGGAATAGTTGATGTGTGAGTAAAACAAGAATATTTCCAAGAAATATTGACTTCCAACACGACAGCCTACAAACAAAGTCAACCTTAGGCTTTAATATATAATACACAACAGTCTGAATATCATTATAGCAAAAACAAACACACGCTATTTAAATATATTGTGGAGCAATGAGTGAGTTTGGATTTGGATTTGTTGTTCTCAGCTCTGTGTTCACATGGACGGACGGTGTTTCCTTCAGCTTGTTTATGTGTCACTAAGTGGCTCCAACGTCCCTCCCTGTCCAATTGTCGGCCCTGCCACCACATGGGTCACGTTACGGCCCCGCCCACTCAGGGCAGTTGTGTCTTTGGGCATGATAATGTTCGCAAGACTGAAGGAGAACCAACAGACTTTCCAAACCAAAGGAAAGACTTGGCCCAAAAAGACAAACGTATAACAATTCGAATCATTATTGAGATGTCAATACTTGAAATTTTTTGCAGAATTTTTTTGGCAGATTTGTTTTTTTTTAGCACTGTTCTTTTGTTGTCTCTGGCATCTAAAACCCTGCTAGTGGAACAAGTCTGGAGGCGTAGGGGAAGTGTGGAGACGGGAGGGGAGGAGGGGGCTGGTGGATGAAGGAGGTGTGTCTGAAGAGATTTGTTTTGGTCTAAAAACTCTGCCGTGAAAATCGCATAGTAAGCCTTTAATACTTTACATTTCTCCAGGTTTTCCAGAGAGGGTACAAAGTATATCTGTCAGAGCAAGGACCCTCTGAAAATGAATTCTTAGGGGATCATTTCAATGACAAAGTTTTGGTTTTAAGTCGAACTTTTGTCACTTGGATTATAATTGGGAGAAACAAAAACATTTCATTAGCAACTTTTTTTTACAACTAGATAATCTACTTGGTTTTTGCAGAAAAAGCCTTATTTAGTTTTTTTCCTAAATGTAAGGACTGATGGCTGATTTGTCTTTGAATGAAGCACAAAACTAAAAATGACAAACACACTAATGGATGGTCATTGAACAAACAGTTTGGCTTTGTTTGGAACTTTGGATGATTTTTATGTTGCATGTTTAAAACTAGATTTCTCGTCTAATTGTGAAATGACCTACGGACAGATGACGAGGAGGCAGGGAGTCCTCCTCCTCTGTAGTTTGTAGTTTAAGGGGCCGGCTCAGAGAGCAGCAGATGAGCGGGATCTGACTGAGGCCGGAAACAGAACAGTTCAGCGAGTTCATGCAGAAACGGACAGCTTTGTACTGACACAAGGCCTGGCTGTCACTACGCAGGGTCCTAATCTCCTCCGTACGATCTTCAGTCGGCCTCATACACAACCATCAAGCACAAATAAGCCATTATGAGCAAAGGGAGAACACTGTTAACGTTAAGATGTTTCATTTTGAGAGGAAGTAGTGAGCAGGTTTTTATGAAGCAGAAACAGACGTTTGGATGAGACGAGGTGACAGTTAGGGGATTTGTTCAAAACGAGCAGTGGTACTTTTTTTTTTTAACAAAACATGCATAGTCACGTATTATAGTTGAAACCATGTAATCGCCCCCCCCCCCCCCTCATTTTTTCACATTATTCCTTATCAGTGTTATAGACTGTCTTTACGCTATTGGCAAAATAAAAAAAACATTAAACAAGATATATATCTTCAGATTTTATTAAAGTAGCCGACCAATGAGAAAAAAAAAATCTTCATTCATGTTATCAAAGAAATACCAGATGAAATCCCTGTTTAAAGAACTTACAGTCGGTGTTCACGTTTCAGGAGGTCACAGAGGTCGTCCTTACCATCAGTTTTTCTTTGTAGCCTCTTCAATTAAAGAGCTCATGTTTTCTATCATAAAGTTTATTCATGGCCACGTGTATAATTCACCAAGTTTGACAGAAGAGGAAGAAAGCTACTTTATGATGCCTCTTGCTGTGGTTGGGCCGCTCAGGGAAAGTTTAAGAATAGGGAGGACTGTGACCTGAGTGCAGACCCTGAGATGCAATCCTCTAAAGACAAACAGCAGAAACAAAGGATTTCTTTTTGACTACATTTTATTTCTATTATTCGGTTTAGAGAAGGGTTTTCTAAGAAATCAGTGCTGCACTTACTCTCAGCTGTATGTCGCTTTCGAGAAAGAGTTGGGATGACATGCAGCTAAGGACCGAGGTTAGATTCGAACCCACTCAGACGAGAGCTGTAGCCTCTGAACGAGGGGCGTGCAACATAACCACTAGTCTATCGCAGCACAAATTCTTATATTTTTAGAATTTATCTCAAGACATTGTCTGCAAAAAGTACAGAATAGAAACTTCAGTGTGCGACAACAAACAGAAAAACACTGTTAGAAGTTATACTGGAACATGAAACTTAACAACAGTCACAGCTTTGAACTAATTTTCTTATACCTGACTCCCTCAAGATGAACTCCCTAAACTATAAAAAATAAAATATGAATTTCTTTTAAGATTTATATTTCCAGTCCTGCAATAATTTAGATGACTGGTGTGGGCTTTTTTTTTTATGTGACACATCTTCTTACGTCTGTGGTGCAGCTGTGAGACTGTCACTCTGAGTTCATTTTCAGTGTCCAGCGTTATTTTGTGTTGACTGAGGCGACTGCAGACAAACCTCACACAGGGCGGACGTTGCAAAAGGAAGCAGTGTAGGCATCTCTTTATTAGCCTACATTGTACAGGTGAAGCCGTGGGCGAGAAATGACTCGTCATATTCTCTCGTCTTTGTTTTAGTACATGTGAGTGTGACGTCTCCTGTGGATTCACTGCCAGCCGTACGTTCACCTGGAAGTCCTCTCACAAAATCAGCCGGCATTCCAAAAACGATGTGCGTTGTTTATATTTAGCCTCGTGTTTTTTGTTGTAAGAGTTTAAAGCGCTCTAAGGCAAATTTATGATTGAGATATTTACAGTAAATAAAACTGACACAACCAACTTGACTACAATGACTTGTCTCTGTACTGTTGCATGCTGGGAGCACAGAGGCTGAAGACAGGTGGCAGCGTTTGTTTGGCAAGGAGTTTAAAGCCTTAGTGACACGTTTATAACTAGCATAAAGGTGTAGTCCATTTATTAATACATTTCAGGAGAGTCATTATTTTCTCCAAACAATATGAAACAACTAGAGAGGGTTGATAGAGGCCGTGAGCTCATTGTCTCTCTCTAACTCTTCCTCCTCTGCTAAAGGCAGAGTCAACCAGTCTGACTGGTTTCCAGTTAGGCCCTGAGGGCAGGCAGGGGGGAGCAGCAGAAGAGGAGGAGGAGGAGGAGGAGGAGGAGAGGCCGAGCTTCAGATACTTTTCTACAGTGTTCTCCTCCCTGAACAACCACGAGAGCTTGATTCAATGAGTAGAATCCACATAAACTAAGCCATACTTTTTTTCTTCTTCTCATGCTTCTGCCACTATTTTTTTTTAAACAACAACTACACCTTGAAGATTTAGAAAGCATTAACACCCCATTTATGCTCAACAACCAGCGTAGAAAGGACACAACTCAGAGTGAGATCGCAGAGTGAGAGCTGGCCTATCCCTCCGGTCGAGACCCTGCAGGTCTTCAGTGGAAGTCTACAGGCCGACCCACAGCCCCCGGGGCAGGGTCAGCTCCAGAACAGCCCGTATAATAAATCTGCTGTTAAGTAACAGAGACAATATCAGGAGACTTCTTTATTTGCTTACACACAAATACACACACTCGTCAGTGGAAACTACCAGTATAAACACTGAAGCTAGCAAGCTGGGAGAAAAACAGGGAAGACATGCTGTTTCTTCTTCCTCGACATGAACACTTCCATATTAGAAAACACATGAAGTACTATTCAACAAGTCCAAAAAGAAAAGTGTTGAATCTTTT
This sequence comes from Labrus mixtus, assembly GCF_963584025.1. Classification (NCBI taxonomy): domain Eukaryota; kingdom Metazoa; phylum Chordata; class Actinopteri; order Labriformes; family Labridae; genus Labrus; species Labrus mixtus. The sequence goes on along the minus strand of NC_083618.1, from coordinate 15,785,098 downwards.
CTAATATTTTGCTTCAAAATAAGAAATTGGTCAATGTTTACTCTCAAAAATTTTTCACTATAAGGTCCGTCATGAACATTTAGAGTTGATTTTAGAGAATGATTACACTTGATTAAGCTGTAATTTAATAAAATACATCATGTTTTATTTGCTATTCTAAAAAAAAAAGAAGGAGCTTCAGCTAAGATCATTTTTTAGTTTCCAGTGCATTTCTGAGTAACAGGTCAAACGATTGTCTACATTAAAATATCAAAATTACCAAGCACAATATGACCCGTTTAGAATAGATAAAACCCTGAAAGTATTCATTTTTTTAATCCCGTTAGAATAAAAATAAATCTAAGTATTCACATTTAAGAGGCTGGAACGAGGAACTTTTAGTTCTCCTGCTTGTAAATGACTGGATGGATGATAAATCTGTCATCACAATTACCTGCCTTATAGGAGTACGGATTACATTTAGCTTTTTGCCAATTCTGGCCTATTTACATAGATGCAATTTTCTGATATGTTGATTAATGTGCACTGTCCTAATTTATTAAATAAAACAATAATCAGTTTGTTTGTTTCTTGTCATTAATGAGCTGAATGTTCATTTGAATAAAATATTTCAGCTCAACTGGTCGATTTAACATCAATGAAACTGTGATATAAACTTTCCTGTGGCTATCACTCCATAAATATAAGACATGTCTTTGTCTTATTTAGGTTTCAGACATTAGGCAGCTTAATGACAAACTCCGCTGAGTGTTGTACACGAGTAAAGCTTCAATTTTGCTGCACGAGCTTACTCAAACATTTTGAGACCTGATTTTTACTGCGATTAAACATTTGTTGTCGTTCGGTTAGAAGATGGACAGAGCCAAATCAACAAGCAATCCTGAAGCAACACAACATGTGGCCATATTAAACTAAACAACAGTTTCTTTAGCTCTAAATTACAGCCCCAAAAGTCCTTGCAAATCTAGGATAACCGTTACTAGTGATGGAGAACTCGGGTCCCAGATTTGAAGGTCTCAGAATCAGAAGCATTTTTACTCTGTATTTTAAATCAGGATTGGTCAAGACCACCACTGATAGCCTTCTTTCTCAAGTCATTACTGTGATAAGAAGGAAAATGCCCCTTTCTAAAACAACCAATAACTTCAGTTCATTTGTATTTTGATTTTTCCCCCCCGGTTACAGCCGCAACCTTCGATGATGATGATTTTGATGTAATATTTACGGTCTTGGTTTTGTCTCTGACTCGCCCTGCCTTGGTCTCCATCTTGACTCGGTCTCGATCCCTAAATGTCTCGGTCTTGTCTTGGTCTCGGGTACGTCTTGTTAGTCTCTGTTAGTGTGGTCTTGACTACAATACAAACCATCACAATCAATCAGGCTAGCAGACTATAACTAAAACAAAAAATATATATAATTGTCACTTGTCAAAAAATACTTCCTTTAGACTTCAGTTAATAAATAAATATGTAGTCCAGCAGTGGGACATGTACGGAGTCTCCAACAGGCCGGTGGGATCAGACTGTAGCTCAGTCTGTGTGTTTCTGGAGGACAGGTCCCTTCAGACACATTTAGGGTTATTACAGACAATCAGTGCTAATAGGCGGTGTAGATCTCTCAGGTGAGAGGCTCATTCAATTCACAGGCTCCCAAGCGGAAGCACACCTGCTAATTACTGAATCACTGAGCAAACACACACCAGGCAGCCATGTGAGACACCTAAGTCACCTCCAGCACACCTAGACAGAAGAGCTGAAGGATGCAGCGGAATACATCTGATCCTCTGTGACATTCAATAGAACTTATGAGAAGACTTCAGGTCAACTTTAGGAACAAACGAGCAAGTAATGTCTATTAAAAAAGGTTTAAAACATTAAGCAGACACATTTTCATCATGCTTTTTTTGAATGAAAAAGCAGCGTAGACAAACAAGATTGATCTCTGTTTAATGTCTTGTTGTATTTTTTACTGACTCAAGTCAAGGACAGAAACTATCTAATAATTATCAGCATTATCAATTAAATGCTTCACGATTGGTCTCATGATCTGACACATTTCATTAGCTTGAGAAAGTTTCAAAGAGTTAATTTTATATATTTTAAAGTTTGTGTCGTCAAGCCAAATGTCCTAAACCAAAACATTTCCATTTCACAACACAATGGCAGAAAAAAAAAAAATATATTTTGGAAGCTCGACCAAGAGAAGTTTAAATTGTTTAATTTTAATACATCATCAAAGTTGTTGGGGAATACTTTTCTATCAATAGTCTATAATATTAATGAATCTTTTCTGTTTAAACTTGCATTAGGTCAAATGAAACTAGTGTTACTGAACATGGTTACATTCCTCTGCCAGCCAGCTTATCTGTGATAGTTAACAGATAGGACCAGACACGAACATGTATCAACCAACGACTGATGGAGAACTAGTCAAACAGTCTGAGATTCAAAAGGGGAGACGAGGCAAAACTTACCGAAGGAAAGTCAAAGTCCTTCTGGCTTGCTTGGTTGAGGACATAATCGATCCGGCATTGGTTGGCAGCAGAAGCTAACTTGCATGGCGGTGTGAGCGTCGTCATCGCAGACACGATCGTCTGCACGGAGAGAGAAGAAGTAGAAAACAATCAACAATACATCTAAGGCACGCTCCATTATGTAAACAGGGCAAAGAGAGCTTCACTTAAATAAGGCACACATTCACTTTTAAAGGGAAAGTGGCACCTGGAGCTCATTTCTCAACATTTTACCAATTCAAAAAGCATTCAAGGAAACTGCTGCCATTTGTTAAGCAACGTTCTTATGTTGCATAATGTCGGGGATAATTTAAAATGGTTTGGACTTTAATGCTAAGACATTGTATAGTTTAGTCTGACAGGCAAAAAGATGTCATAGTGGGAATAATACTCCTTAAAATGAACAAATCTCCAAACACCACTTGCCAAAAAAAGACAAAATGCTTACCTCTATAGCTTCTTTAATGTTGTTTTTAATGTCATGGATTTTCTGTTTTTTCTCCCTGTGAAGAGCAAAGGAGGGGTTTGTGTTATTTTATTAACAAGAAAGCATAAAGTAAAACAAAAAGCATTACCAACATTGGTCATTAATATTAACAGTGAATACAACACATCAATGTTGTTCAATGCTAATAGCTGTTAACATGCTAACAATTTGATGGGCAACAGGAAAAAAGAAAATCACTATTATCTATATTTCAATTTAGCTTAAGATCATTTTATGTACAATTAAAAGAAATTACTTTAAAAAACAAAACGTTTTGGTATAAGACAGCTGTTTGTAAGCGTTAATGTTGCGCGATAGGTGAAACCATGCCTTACTAAACGTTACTGTGCCACACACATTCATAAACAGAAAGTAGTATATTGTGTTCATAAACTTCCATTTCAAAACTTTCCATGAGAATGAAAAAGATTCCCAATGACTAGCGAGCACACTGAAGTGCTCCATGTTTGGCCTGGTTTATTTTGTTGTAAAGACAAAGAGGATTTCAGCACAGCGCTCCGTTTATTCATTCAGAGGGAGTCACTGATACTGGTGGTCAAAGTGTTAACGTCACGCAGCTCTTTCAACGACCTGGACTTCCTGCCAAAGTGTGAAATTCTTTCAAAAAAAGTTTGAAAAGTGAAATGTCAGATTTGATGCTGAAATTCCCCCAAATGAATCAACCTGAGAGCTGCTTACACAATCAGGTAGCTGCAAGGTGTGAGTTCTTCTGAATGACCCAGGAAAAATATCTTTGTACACCAGAACAATACTAAGGATTGGAAACCCCACATGTTTAAAGTTTGACTGCTGACATTAAAAGTTTTCCATATTGTAGATTAAAAAAAACTCAACATATCGCTTTGCATACAGTATCACATTCATTTGCAGTATATTGAATCATAATCCTTGTATCGGTTTATATCGTTAGCAAGATTCATGCCAATAACACAGCCCTGATGAGGACCGCTGGATGAAGCCTGTAACACAATGACAGCAGGATTATATCTTTTAAAAATGTAAGGGGTAACTTTTTTGAAAAGGTGACATAAATGTAAGCCTCACTGTAATCAAAGTTTAGTAACTTATTATGTTTTGTAGGCCAACAGCCTTTAAATGGTATTCATATATCCCAAACAAACAAAAAACATTTTCTGTTAGGGTGAGGGTTTGTCTGCTATTAAAGCAAAATATGGACTTTCACAGCATTAGTAACTCATTACCTCAATATAGATCATGTTAAAAAAAACATTGGAGAAAATGACTACTTTTATATGATGTTCAGAGACGCTGAATAGTCAAGAGAATGTGAGAATAAGACTTTTTGTATTAGTTATTCAAAGGCAAAAGCACACATTATGACCAAAAATACACAGCATTAACCTTGTTCTTCATTATTTCTGTTTACATGAACTAGTCCTGCACGATTTGAGAAAGAAATGCAACGTGCGATCAGATTGTTCACGATTACAATAAGGATAAATTGTGATAAATAAACTAAAGAGTGCATAAAAACTAAAACTCTGTTTCTATAACTTTCTGTGGTTTTTCATGTTTTATGCAACAATACCTGTGTTTGCAACATGTGCCTCCTGAATCCCAAATAAACCCCAAAAAACTGTTTTTAGTCCTCCACTAAATGAGCACTAATTAATCAGAGGGGAGGTCACAGCTAGCTTTAGCATCGTCTGTCTGCATCATACAACATGGTGTGGGAGCATGGCCATTACACCCAGGCCTCCATCCAATCAGTGTAACGTACACATGCTGAGTGTCAAAGCTTTACTTGAACCTATTTATTGCGAGAAATGTAGACTTCTGCTATGTGTTTATTACCATTAACTGTGCAGCCCTAATATGAACAGATGAAGCTGGTGGTTTTCAGTCCAGTTCGTTTCTTAGTTTATTCACTACAGTTAAATGTTAATCTTGGGATTAGGGGCTACTGGTCTGAAGATGTCATATTTCACTACTGGTAACTATGATGGACATTTTTTCTGACATTTTACAAACCAAATGATTAATTAAGGGGGGGGGGGGGGGGGGGGATCAGTGCGTTTTCGATAAAGAAAATTGAAGCAGAAAATAAAGCCTATTGATGATCTGGTTTGGGATCCAATTTTTTTTTAGTGTATTCAAAGTAAAGCAATACCACAAAAAGTTCTCCAACATAAGATAAGACATCACCTCTAAAACTAAGATAAGCAATAAAAAAAAGTCAGAAGATGATTGAACTTTGTAAGAACAGCTACATAGGGCTTCCCTTGACTCTGTATCTATTCTTTTTAGACAATTTAGCAAAAGTATAATGACAAGAGAGACTATAATCCCCACCTCTGGAACATGAGAAAAGAAAACCCCATTACTTTCACCATTCAAACAACCATTACCTTCGACCATTCCTTTCCATTCATACCTAATCTACCCCTCCTCCATCTCCTCCTATATTACTTTGTCAACCCTCCTAGCACCCTGCACTGACTGGCGCCGCCCTGCACCCCGAGAGGAGACTCTAGGATCTAAACAAGACTTGGAAGCGGCGACCGACTGACGGTTTGTTCTGACACCAGAGCGTCGGTGTCTGTGAGGAGCATCTGTTTGACTTGACCCAAAAATAAGCACATGATGCTGCTGCTCCTTCCCCGATATCCTTCTTCTAGGAAACCCATGATTAAGAATAGAAAAATGTGACTTTTGTTTCCATTGCATCAATTTAGGATTGTATTTTATGACATTCACAAGACGGGGTGGTCTGAAAACACCCGGGGCACTGTTTCCATGAAAAACCTGAAATAGATAAAAGCTTTCTTCTTGTGTCGCTTTTACTCCAAAACGTTACAAAGATCTGCACAGCTTTATTTTTTTCAGACCATCTTGGACAGTTTTATTTAACAATGACACCAGTGTACCCCTTATTTTTTTTAACAATTCAGATCCCTGGATGACTAGAAATTCATCCAATGTTTCCTTTTTAAAATCTGGATATTTACACATCAATCTCACGTTACAAAACAAGAGGAAAATTCAACTTCTCTTTCTGGCTGAATGCACTGTAGAGCGATAATATCGGCTGATATGAGCACATCCCGTGACGATCGGTATCGCCTTATTTAATTCATGATTTATGCAGATATTACTAGATTTATTCTCCAGTCAAATAGCATTTAATTTGAGTTTCATTGTATTACGCTGGCAGTTCTCTGTCACCAGCAGAGTTTGTTTTAGGAATTACAACAAACATTATCACTCTCCAGAGTGTGAAGCAGTGATGCACCTTCAAGTGCAGTTGAGCGACCATCTTGTCTTTATTCTAAATATTTTCCACGAGTGTTTAATAACTGCATTTGAGGGATCAACACAATAAATGGGTTTATATATCTATCTCTACAAATCGAACATAGATCTAAGAAAAATATCAGCCGATATATCGGTATCAGATTTATTTCTCTCCCAAATATTGGCCCCAAAAATCTCATATCGGTTGGGCCCTGATGCATTGAGCAAACTTACTCAGGATATAAAAATCTATATTTTAAAACAAGGAAGAGATACATATATTTTGTTTTGTTGCACTATCAAGACGCTCAACGCACACGAAGAGCTATTACAAATGTACCGTGAGCATGCTCGTCAAGTATCTTGTTTTGTCAGACAAAGACTTCAAAACCCAGGGAAACATAATCCATTGTGACATCACTTGATGAAACGTGATGTATAAACACTAAAAATTGAAAAATTCTTGACATTTGAGAAAGTCAAACCAGAGGAAATTGAACATCTTTGCTTGAGGAATAACTCCAAGTTGCACATTCCATTTTCAATCCATTGACTCATTTACTGGTTATTCCAGCTCTAATGTGATGTACTCTACTAGCTTAGGTAAGATGTATAAGCTGTACAGCAGTTTGAATATACAGCTTTCTTTACTCACATATTAAGGAAGTCACTCCTGCACAAACGCAACAAGAATGTTGAATTTTTTAGCCTTCATGCAAATACCATCTTCCTTCCTGATTTATTGTTAATTGATTTATTATTAGTGTTTCTATCTTTTTAAATCTCTGCTGTTTCTTGATGTCTGTTTTAATTCATTACACTGTTGATCATTTTCCACAATAAATAACCCGTCATTTGTCGCTGAGTGAATTGGACCGACAGCCATCAACCTGCATGACATGAGTGTCACTTAAGGTCATTTCTGCCATTTTTATCTTGTGAATGCACCAGTAGCTGTCAACAACACACACGTACAGACACGCAAAAACTTCAAAATGTTGTTCAAGTATTTGGTCAACAAATGTGTTCATGTCCTCTCCTGTCAGCAACACCCAGTCCTACATATTGTTTTATATTCTTATTGTGATCATAGAAGTAGAGTAGTGTTTTGGAGGTTAAATGTGCTGGAGGTGTGTGTGTGTGTGTGTGTGTGTGTGTGTGTGTGTGTGTGTGTGTGTGTGTGTGTGTGTGTGTGTGTGTGTGTGTGTGTGTGTGTGTGTGTGTGTGTGTGTGTGTGTGATAACACAGGTACAGGATAAAACATGGAGGAAACGAACACTTACTCTGCGTTGAAGCCATTTACGTGCAGTATTCGCATCTGTTTGACTATCGTGCTTTTCCCGGATTCACCGGCCCCTGAAAGAAGAAAGAGGAGTCAAAATAAGTCAGACGAGATGATTGGAAGTTTTAAAGAACTCCTTCAAATGGTACCAACAAACATCCTGAAACAAAGTGGATGATGGTCTAGAGTCTGTCATTGGATACTGGATCTACTTGTGGATCTAAGTGGCCTTGGGAGGGAAGATCAGGCCAGTTGAGGAAGAAGTGAAAGAGTAACAAACTTGAAGACAAAGATTCTTCCCATAACATATTTTAACTATCGTGGCTTTGTTTCTCTGCACTGTCCCTGTCACCCCTCGTGTAAACATAGTGCCGTATGTTACCCAAGCACTAATACCATGAGGACCGAAAGATGTGGAGGACACGACACTGCTGTTCAAAAAGCTCCAGATGAGTCTCCATCTATGTGACTTGTTCTTCTCAGAGGTGGGAAGTAGCAAAGTTAACTCTCAAGTGTTTCATTTCAAGAATAATGTTGAAATACTTGAGGTTTACTGGTGTATATTCATCTATCGCTACTTTATTTTTTCTACTCTATTCGATTTTAGAGGGAGATAGAACACAATTCAGCTGTAGTTTTTAGATATCATTCAGAAAAATGGAACATGATTATCTCATCAAATAGTATGCACCCTTATGATTTACCAAGTGGTTATGATGATTTAAGAAATTGTAGATGTATTTGAATTTTAGCACCTCAACCAAAAAAGAGATTTCTACCTCTTTTTTCTCCGACCTGAGATTTAAAGGCAGACCTTCATCTGTGAGTTCATTTAAAATGTTGTATTGGCTCTTTAACCGAAGTTTCAAATCCTAATACTTCATCCACCGCTGCTTCTGAATGTGATGAGGGCTCACAGCATCGTGGAGGAGCACAGAAAGATTTGATCAAACTGGAAGATGAGATCAGCTGAGAACAATGTCTTACGGTTTCTTCTTTAAGTAGAAGCAATTGTGCCTGGATATATCCTAATAATACTGAAGAATTAAACACATCCTCGCAAACTGTTAATGAAAGACGTCAGGCCATAACACCTCCTAACCGGAACATGAGGAGCTACACTACAAGCCTGCTTTTCAGTGCTTAAGTGCAAGTGTTCAAATCTAGGATCCATTTCAGATTAGAATGAACGGGACAGTGATTCAAGGGAAGCTAGCTAGTAATCCTAATAGTAATCCTAATTTGCTCTCGGTACTCCAAGAGGCTTAGCAGGATGCTAGATCTGGCCTTGAGGTTCAGACCTGTAATGTGACACTGAGGCCTGATGATAGAGCCATTAATGACTTTATCAGAATGAATAAACAATAGACCTTCACAAGCACTAAAAAAAAGTGAAAAGAAACAAACTGCAAAAATAAAAAAAAGCCTGTTTATGGCCTCCCAGTCCTCTGCAAGCTGCCTTCACACAAATGGTGTCCCTGTGTCCGTCCAGTGTGTCTCACATGTTCTGTTATAATGCTCCATAATGAGCCATGAGAGCAGGACACAGGCCTGCTTAAAACACTATACACCCTGTTGCATTGTGACATCACACCATGCCTGTTTTACGAGATGAATCATCCCTTTCATGAAATAATAGCTTTTACAGAATAGAAACAGAGCAAAATAAAGACATTTTGTTTGAACAGGTGCAACAATTCTGCACCAATGTGATAGTCAGGTTGAATTAGGTGAAACACACACACACACACACACACACACACACACACACACACACACACACACACACACACACACACACACACACACACACACACACACACACACACACACACACACACACACACACACACACACACACACACACACACACACACACGCTAAGGATGGGTTTAAGAAAACCTACCTAATAGTAGTAGCCGGTGAGTGGCCCGGTATATCTGTTTGTCTTTTTGGAGCTGCTTCTCTATCTTTTTGTTGGCTTCCCTCTGTGCCTTCTCCTCATTTCGTTGGTCTTCGGTCTTACTATTGCCAAGACAGCCCATCTTTTCCCCAAAACCCAGTGATAGGTTCAAGGGGGGGGGGGGAGGCAGGAAGGCAGGCAGGCAGGCAGGCGAGGGTATTTGGGTGGGTGGATGTTTGGTGGCTGGTTGTAGGGAGGGAGGGAGGGAGGGAGGGTGTTGATAAGATAAAAATCAATCAATCCAAAATTCCTAAACTGGCCCAGCAGAGGAACACCTGGCTCAAAATGGGTGACATTTATGTTGCCAGACACAGATGGAGTAGATGTAAAGGAAAAATGTCAGGCTCCACCAGGCTTCTGGGAACGTAAGCAGAGATGGATGTGGCTATTTACTGGCAATGCATCAACAAGCGATCCCTCGGAAAGGAGCAGAGAAGCGATGCCGCCCTCTCAGAGGCTTGCTTCTTGTGTTTTTCACTGTAAATCCGCAATGAAGTCATCAACATTGATATGAGAGTCGATGTGAGATTTCCAGCCTTACGTGAATGCAACGTCGGGGGTGTGTGTGTGTGTGGGGGGGGGGGGGGGGGGGTCCTGTTTCCTTGGAGGCGTTAAAATCTAAACTAGTGTTGTTAAGGTTTGCCTAGATATTTTCACGCTTTAATTCTGACTTTCTTAACAAATGTCTCCTCCGGAGCCCATCTTCAGCAGATACCTCACACTGCCTTTTAATTCATTTCCACTCACAACAGAGCCTATTTTCATTCCTTTTTTTTAAACACCTTGAAACAGATATTTTTAGGTTAATTAATTTTGTGTGGGGTGTTAGAAATCCTTCCACCAGGAACCAGAGCACATCAGAAAGCGCTTGGAAAAAAAATAAAAAATAAATATTTCCTCTTAAAATGACGGCATGTGAATCATCAGGCTACACCGGGGCTATTTTTTTTTTCTTCTTCTTCTTCTTCTCTATCACAAATCAGTCACATTACAGGCTACGCCGTTTTTAGGCAGGAGGGGTTGTCGTCGTTATCGATAATATCCTCTTTTCAGCCGATGTCAAATTAATTTCCTCTCCCCGTCAACAGATGCTGCTGCTTGCTTTCTTTTTCTTTTCTTTTTTTCGGAAGGGTTGACCAGACTCAAAAAGGCCCCTTTCTCCCGTCCCTTTTCTCTCTTGTTACGTTTATTTGTATTTCTCCTCACATCGGAAGGCTTCTCCGAGCGAGCGAAGGCGGTGTTTGGCAGTCGGATGTCCTTGAATATAAAGCGATATCCAGGTGATATTGGTGGAAATTCCTCCGTTATCTCCCCCCGGTTTGGCGCAGGTAACGTTACAGCCCGCTGTCAAGTCCCTCAGCTTTTTGTATTCCCTTTTGAATCCGTATGGTAGAGTATGGTTACATGTGCATGATACATGAACATACCGCGGTGTTTTCAATCACTGATCCGACGGCGTTTGTTTATACCCGCCGAGAGGCCGCGTCTGCTCCGGCGAACCGGCGGAGGGGATGAGAATCGTTTCTTTGCGGTGTTACACTGAATTATTTTTGCCCCCTTTTTCTCTCAGGATTGAACATTGAGATAGATAGCGTTGAAGAGGTGGGGTGGGGCAAACGACTCTCACGGAACCCAGGGAACGAAGAAGGCTGGTCAAGCGCCAGAAGACAAGAATTTTCACTTCCGGTCGTAACTTTCACAATAAAGCCCCCCCAAGTGTCCCCCCCACCCCCACCCCCCCCCAAGTTCCTAGCGTAAGACTGGTGGTTCTCAAATGGTGGGTCGGGGACCTTGAAGTGGGTCGCAGAACCGTTTTCAGCTGGTCACGAAGGTGTGCCTTGAAAAAAGACTGTCCAAAAAGTAGGCTATATAATCATTATGAAGCGCAAATTAAATTTAAATTAGGTCTACAATGTCTTCCAATATGATAACTTACTATACATATATGGATCCTTTTTTTGGCCAGTGAATTGCATATAAAAAATAAAATAAATACCATTGCATAGGCCTATACAATGAATTATTGAAAATGGAAAAGTCATATATAAAACAACATGTTTTTTTTTTATAAATCAATGCATTGTGTACTTTTTGCAGAAGAAAATATTTGGTGCACAAAAAAACAATTCTATCATGTTGGCTTTAAACGCCATTAATTTTCTTCCAATGTATTTGTTCTGTAAAACTATTTGTATCGTCTGAGGCCCAAACTGCACATTTTTCATTAAATAAATCGGATTGGTTGAAAAATATCCGAAAATTTGGGTCGCAGCTTTTCATGATGGAGTTGGTCTTAGGTCCTGAGGCTAGATCAATAGAGGACCACTGGACCAACTAAGATATTTCTTCAACAAAATTCAAAACTGTCGAGTTTATTTTCCATAAAAAATGTATATTTGTAATACAGACAAAAGTCACTAACTTTTTCAGGCTAGGACTTATAACTCAAGACAAGGATTTCCTAACAGTGGTCCACACTGGTTTTTTTTTTTTTAACCTAAAACAGGTTTATTGCCAGGTATGGTTTCGAGGTCATAAAAGAATGGTACAATTAAAACAACATATTAGGAACTGGAATTTACATTTAAAAAAAATAGATAAGCCGATTGACAATTCAAAAGTGATATTTCTTTAAACAAAAGGGTTCAGTGTTCAAATAGAGAGGATGGTTTGACCAAAATATATAACTGTATGACTTCATGACATAATGTTGATCAAATAAATAATATATTGATAATTAAGATACAAACAATAACTCAAAATTATACAACAATGTAAAACACTCAAATTTGACTTGTTAAATATGTATATCACAGGAGTCATAAGAGACAAGAGGGAAAGAAAAGGCTACAACCATAAAATAATAAAAGCACATGAGAAGCCAGAACAATTCAAGAGGGGCCTTTTTTTTTTGCAAATCTGTGAACCTGTGATCAAGCTTTAGCCATCTTTATTGTGACAAGGGGCCCAAACTTCAACTGTTCTTAGGTTGTGGCAGATGGCTGTTCAACATGAGTCTGGTTCTACTTCAGGTTTCTGCAGTTTAAAGAGCATGTTCTCCTTGCCCCCCTGTTACTTTATTAAATGTTGCTTAGTGCTGTGCTCGTGGAGGATAAATGTTGGATCTTTAGTAAATAATATTACAAAGAGAACGGTGTAGACCTGCTCTTTTTTGTCAAGTGTCTTGAGATAACATTTTTATGAATTGGTGCAAAACTAATAAGATGTGTTTATTCTCAGTTTGTTTATCTACTGGTTTAATTTAAAGTTAAGTTAAAAGTAGTAACTAGTGTAAATATTTCATTACATTCTCAACTTGCCCCAACACTGACCATTATACAGTTCATAACTAAAGTAAAGATGCTTAACTTGCACTCTGCTTCTTGAGAAAGGATTCAACACAACAACGAGTTTTTCCAAGTCATGTAAGCTATATGGATACATTGTTTATCATTGAGAAATCTAATCATTTATAGAATTTATTTTCATGGTGATATACAAATAACCAATAGGCCTAGGTATAACAATAATATGGGAAATGAATGCCATATTTTCCTCAGGAATTGATAAAGTATTTCTGATTCTAAATTATACACATATAAATATTCTAAAAGGCCTATAATAGAATATAATTACTTTATTGATCCCAAACTGGGAAATTGTGGCGTTGCAGCAGCAGGTTATCCAAACACACAATATTAGCAAATAAACACAATATAATATTAAATACAAAGTAATTAAGCACTAAAAATATAAAAACTAAGAATGACAATTTATACATCCAGGATTTAACTTAGCATTACTTCTAGTCTTAAATATGAAACATTAAATACAACATTATACAATATTCAATAAAATGCTTAAATGACTTTCTCAAAAAAGGTAAATTTGAACAGAATAATTTAATGTAATGTGAGTATAGCCTACATCAAGACAAAAACAAATGGATCGATACATATCAAAAGAATCACAAGTCTTTCCACTTATAAGATGGAGGAATGTTGGGATTTTACTTTGAAGCAAAGATTACTATCTTTCCGGTTTCCTCCTTGCTGTGGCTTGACGGATCTGGACTGAAGCAGGCTCGGATCACATGATTGCCCGGAGCGTCATGAAGCAGAGGTACAGAAGGGGAGAGGCGCCCTCTTTGAAGCGAAATGATTATCAACGGATCCTAAAAAGAATAAAAGCAGGAATCAATAACATTAAAACAAATCCCCCAAAAAGAATCACGTAGCCTAATACACATTTTTGAAATCACCATCGGCCTACTAGTGTTAAAACGAATGATATTAAGAAGTGAATGATGTTCACTGAACCTCTTCAGTCTTGTAGTTCCATGCAGGTCATGAGGACCAGGCACAGGTGGGACAAAGTCATCGTTTTGTCCCAGATCAGGACTAACAACAGGTCCTAAATCTAGTCCTAAACTCTGTGTTTCAAGTCCAAAATAAACATTTGCCAAATGTAGGGCTATTTAAATTGTTCTAATGTAATTTATTTTTTCTTTTACCAGGGTTTAGTTTTACTTTAGGTAATTTGTTCATCATCACACCATTTTGTACAGATGAGTAATCTGATTCGTGACTTGACTTCGACTGAGGTCACACCTATAATCATGCCTGAGCCGTGGCGGTTCTAGACCACTTTTACTGAGGGGGCCAAACTGGGGCCAGTTGTTTTGTCAGAGGGGAACATTAAACCCAGGAAAAATAGACAAAGATGATCGCTTTAAAAAATATGCCAAATAATAGCACACATCATTAAATACCATGATTTATATTTGTTTCAGTAACAGTATTTAATACTAGATTGTGAGTACATTGTTTTTGTTGAGTCAAATACTGTGTTATTAGGGGGGCTCTTCCTTGTGGGGGGGGGGGGGGGGGGGGCACAAGGGGGACCAAGCTCAGTGTTACAGGGGCCCCTGTTGGCCCCTGCCTAGAACCGCCCATGTGCCTGAGGCTTTTTTTTTTCCTGTGATTTTTAGATGGGAAACAATCAATAAAGGGAACAACAAAATAATATGATACTGGGGCAGATAGAAAAAATGACAAAAGCACCTGAATAAAACAGGTAAGATGAAACAAGGAGACACTGAATTAATTTGCATATAAAACCAAATTGAATCACATGTTATGACTTATTGTGGCCAGATCATAGACTGTAAATAATAATATACAGTCTAGGGCCCAATCATTGAGGGCATATTTGGAGTATTGGAAAAACTGTTGTGTCGACTTAAATTCAGACACTAGAATTTAAGCCGTTCTGGAGGTTTGTGGTGGCACACAAGATATAGGCTATTGTTTGTTTGTTTTCCATTTGATCTTTTTACCCTCTGTAAACACTCTAAAACCCCAAACAGGACAGAACTAACACACTTTAAGTTTGCAACATATTTGGCTGGCATGAGAACCTTAACTACCCTTTGCACACTAGTTTGGGGCACAATTAAAGGAAGGACTTCCGAAAGATTGGAAAGATGTTTGAACGTATGTCTCTCTGTCACACTTATCTTTGGTATAGCACAATACAGTTGTTTGCCTTGTAACCATGAACTCATTTTCTAGCTGTTTTTCCTCAAACAGTTGAAGCATTTCAATTGAGTGATCGATGCTCTGTAACTCATCTAATGGTAATCTGAATTTTAAATGGCTCCCTGCCTTTTCCCCCTTTAGCTCTTGCATGCCTGCACAGACAGTACACACACACACACACACACACACACACACACACACACACACACACACACACACACACACACAGACACACCTCCCTCCACAAATACGTCATAAGGCAAGGGAAAGAAGCTCAGGGCAAAACACATAAAGGTCATCAACGACAACTAAATGCTACTTTGACTCTTTAATAAACCCTAACAGACAACGGAAGGAGTAGAAGTTCCCCTTCTGTAGGCCTAACAAAAAACAAACAAAACCAATAAACAACAACATTTTATTGTCAGGCTACTTCTACTTTCAGTATTTCCTTTGTTAGCTATATAGTCTTGTCCACAAAATCTATACCTATCTCTATACCTATATAAATCAGTGTTTACGATAAAGTATTGGCTACAAATGATCTCAAAGAGTTGTGAGTTGTTACCAAACATTTGGGTCAGGTTTTAACTAACATAAGCAGTCACATCTTAGCTAACAGTGATGTAAGAGTGGAAATGTTGGCTAAAATGTCCAAGTTATTGCTAACAGTAGTGTTAGCTAGGAATTGGTTGACTGTGAATGTTAGCTGTTGCAACTTAACTTTTGATAACTATTGGGTTATCAGATATGTTGTTTTATCTTGAAATAACCTGGTTTTTTAAAAATTGTTGTTTAATTGCTGATCAATCTAGAAGCAGTGCAATTTTGACACCACACAACTAAAACCCAATTCCACCCCCTAATTATTTCTCAGAGGAAAGACAATGATGTTGTGAATTAATCAAAATTAGAACATTTATGTATTCATTATTTGAGATGGGGCAATCAAAAAGTTCCCACTGAATTATCTGTTGATTTAGGCTACAAACATCTCTCTTTGCATGGTGATGGACCTCAACAAACAAAGTTTGTCCACTATATAAAATAAACCATATTGGCCAAATTTGCTCAAAACCAACTTGGTGATTTGTGCTAAGATCTGTCAACCTATCACCATGTTTCTATTGATTCCTGTCTAAACTTATTTTTCGCTGTTAAGGCATATGACTGTTTGTCTACAGACACCACAAAGACTTTCTTTATAGGTCATAGGTGAATGTTGTGAGGGGCTATTGTTATAGTTATATTTATAGAAATGTCAGTCTGTTTCATCCATTTTCAACAATAAGTAACATAAAACACACACAGTAGCAAAAACACCTACCAGCTTATTGAAAAATGTGTTTGCCTAGTTTGTGGCTAAATTCAGCTTTCCACATGTAATATATTAAACATTCTGTTTCTCCAATGTCATCAGTCTAACTGAAAACTCTGCCAAGTAAAATCTATCAATATAAAAACCTATCAATAAAAAAGATCAGCAGTAGTGGAAGTGGGAGGTAAAGCTTATCAGCTATATCAGAAAAATGGAACACAGCCATTATTAATTTTATTCTTTGTGATTAAATGAGTGTAGTATTACATGTTGGATGTGTTTGTCATGATACATGATTTTATGAAAGTATAAGTGTCGATGGGGTCTGATAAGTTATTTCTATTGTACATATCCAGTTAACTTGCTGATCCACCAACAATAACTCCTGCAGTAGTATGTTATATCTGTTAATGCCCTCTAGATGGTAGCATAGGTCATTCATGATCTTCTAAATGCTACACACTTTACTCCATTACTATACATACAATGAAATAGCGGCTGCAAATAGAGAACTGTTCATTATCTGACATCTTTGTTATTCAGAAAAGGGAGATTAGAATACCTAATATGAAGCCTGCAAGTGGTCTTTGTTTTTGTGCATTTACATAAAAGCCATTTGATGTTTTTATTGTGTTACATGACACTTGCCAGAGAAACACTACTTCCACTCATCTCCTGGACATTTATTTCTTGTTTTTGGTGGTACAACTCATAGGAGTGTTTTTTGGCATTTAAAGCCAACATGATAGAATTGTTTTTTTGTGCACCAAATATTTTCTTCTGCAAAAAGTACATAATGCATTGATTTATAAAAAAAAAAAACATGTTGTTTTATATATGACTTTTCCATTTTCAATAATTCATTGTATAGGCCTATGCAATGGTATTTATTTTATTTTTTTATATGCAATTCACTGGCCAAAAAAAGGATCCATATATGTATAGTAAGTTATCATATTGGAAGACATTGTAGATCTATTTAAACTAAGGGCTATATGGCGGTACTTATATTCTTTTTAGAATTTTCATTGGCCACCTTCTGTCCTCGGGTGACTTCCTGATATCACTGATGACATCATTCCTGTTACTGTATAAAAGACATGAGTGACACTGAAGCATATCAGAGACCCCCAGCTGCTCTGTGTACTGTGGCCACGGTCATCATGCGTGAAATAGTACATTTGCAAATTGGACAATGTGGCAACCAAATCGGCTCAAAGGTAAGAAACTAGATCCTTCTTCACTATTTGATGTTTTGAGCCTTTGTCTACTGAAAATATTGGTGTTATGTAATAAAATGCTACATAAATAATTTCTAGAAATGAAATGCTAGCTACATATCTGCTGAATGATTAAAGTCCATGTTTGAAATAAATTGCCCGTCCACCTTGCTGAGATGAAACAAATGTTTTGACAAGTTCTTCAGTGCCATCAATTAGATTTAAATAAGTCAACCGTATCATTTGAGTTTTTTAGAAATATGATGCAAAGTTTAACACATCCTGTTTATTTGTATGGTGCCACTGACAGTTGAGTGACACAGGGTGTTCCCTGTCAAGCAGTCTGGGAAAAGATAAGGGGCAAATGCGAGAATGGCATGGGTGGGACTTTTTTATCATGGCAACCACAAAATAAGTGAGGGGAACTACAAGATAATAAAGCCAAATATTGCTTTTTGACACCAGGAAACAAGTCAGTCCATGAACAAAGCAGTTACATTTGTGACTATTGCCTTTATAAATTTATCTTCAATAGCAGATATTTCTTATCTGGTCAGAATAACTTCAGCTAGTTAAGAGTTTAATATTAGGGGTGTATGCAGTTACACTCTTCAAAACAGAAAAAGCCTGCACAGATGAGTAAATGAAAAAGCAACCATCAAACTGTGAGCTGCTGGATGGAAATATTGCCTGGGTCTTCATTTTCTTGCAGAATCTACATTCTTTTCAAATACTAATGTTAATAAAGTTTTGCTACAAATAACGTCTTTCAACAAACCCAACTTATTTTCTTCAATTTTATTTCGCCTTTGTCTTTCTAGTTTTGGGAAGTGATTGGTGAAGAACATGGACTCAATGCTACAGGCAACTATGAGGGAGACAGTGCCCTCCAACTGGAGAGGGTCAACGTCTACTTCAGCGAGGCACATGGTAAAAAAGATATTACTCTATATCAACTTCAAAATGTTCATTAGTAGCTTCATTTTTCTTTATTTCTTATTCAGTTGATGTCATGACCATAAAGAAATCATTGCTGATTACCAAATTATTCCTTTTCTTATTGACTGTTCTCAAACTTTGACACCAAATTTAAGATAAAGTTGACTTCAGCATGCCTATTTAGCAGCTATATTAATACTATTTTCATTATGTTTGCAGGTGGTAAATATGTCCCCAGGGCCCTGCTTGTTGACTTGGAGCCTGGTACAATGGATAGTGTTCGAGGAAGTCGCATTGGGGCCCTTTTCAGGCCAGACAACTTTATCCACGGTAAGAAAATGTAAAATTCATACTGGAACATTTTTGCTTGGACTGCCCTGCTTTTTTGTGGTTGAATATAGATTATTTTTTATTATAGTGTAGAAAAGTAAAGAAAAGTCACTTCTAACCTATAAACATTCATGGTACAGTAATATTAAGTAGAGCATTGTCAAATAGATTTTCAAGTGCAAGTAAGTCTGTAACCTATATGGGAAAATTCTTTAGACACAGACTAAAATGCGTTTTGACACAATTGGATAAAGATAAAGATAAAGATAAAGATACATTTTTTTCGTTACAACAGCTCAAGAAAACAGGAATATAATTATTAAAAATAACAAGAAGTTAAAAATCAAACATATGTACATCAGTTAAATAAAGGGAGAACAAATATAATAATATAATAATACCAGGTATGTACACTTCCACTTGTGGAAAGAGTTATTATTAATTAAAAACATACACAGTGTGTAGCATTATTGATTTGAGTTATGAGGTGGTGATGCTGTTAAAGAGTCTGATTAAACAGTCTGACTGCAGATGGAATGAAAGACCTGCAGTAGCGCCACCAATAGATCAGACCAACACATTGTTGGATGTATGACTGCTAGGTCACTGGTTCCAAAATCGATTTCATTAAGCTAGGTCAACATAATACAAAAGCTATTTGTATACTACACATTTTGCATTTAATGTGCAATAGAAGATACTGAATGTTTTACATCTCCTGCAGACTTCTTAATGGTTCACAAAAAAGCCTCATTGGTGAAAAGTATCAAACCCGCCCAATATAAGTTTAACTGTTGTGATTGGTCCAACCTTAATGAAGTCAAATAGAAATCTTTCTGAATGTAAAAAGGCCCAAGCATACCTATAAGACCAAATAAGACATGGAAGATTCCTTTGATTCCAAGGCTATAGAAATATATATTTTTTAAAGATTTAGTTTTGGGCATTTTCTGCCTTTATTGGAGAGACAGGACAGTGGATAGAGTTGGAAATCAGGGAGAGAGAGAGAGAGTGGGGAAGGACATGTGGGAAGGAGCCACAGGTTGGATTTGAGCCTGGGCCGCCCGCTTGGAGGGCTACAGCCTCCTTACGTGGGGCGCGTGCACTAACCACTGTGCTACCAGTGCCCCATCTGCTGCTTTTTAAAGAAATGCCATTCAATTGCTGTATAATTAAATCCTCCATGTATTACTCATTTTGGTGTTAAGTGAAAATGGATATATTTCATTTGACTTCCTAATATGAAAGTAACAAATTAAATATTTCATAAATCTGAGGGACTAAAAATTAATGATATAAGACTTTGAAAACATTACCTTAATTGAAGTTGCACATATTTAACCAAAGAAAAGTGGTGACATATTCATAGAAACATAGATAAACAATCAAACTCAATCTTGACAGCCCTGAGATTCTTAAGTATTGTAGAGTTCCATCTATAAGGATGTGGTGTAACTGTTTTTTATCATTATAAGAGGGATTGTATGTCCCCATGACCATTTCTTTTGGCAATTGATAGATTTAGATTCACCAACAAACTATTATTTTGGTGTTCCAGGTAACTCAGGAGCTGGGAATAATTGGGCTAAGGGCCACTACACAGAGGGAGCAGAACTTGTGGAGCAAGTTATAGACCGAGTGAGAAATGAGAGTGAAAGCTGTGATTGCCTGCAGGGCTTCCAGTTTGTTCACTCCTTAGGGGGTGGCACTGGCTCCGGCATGGGAACCCTTCTCATCAACAAGATCCGAGAGGAGTATCCGGACCGCATCATGAACAGCTTCAGCATCATGCCATCCCCTAAAGTCTCTGACACGGTGGTGGAGCCATACAACGCCACCCTGTCGGTCCATCAGCTCCTGGAGAACACAGACGAGACCTTCTGCATCGACAATGAGGCCCTCTATGACATCTGTTTCCGCACGCTTAAACTGACTACACCAACTTACGGGGACCTCAACCACTTGGTCTCCATGACGATGAGTGGGGTAACGACGTCTTTGAGATTTCCTGGACAGCTCAACGCTGACCTGAGGAAGCTAGCTGTCAACATGGTTCCTTTCCCTCGCCTCCACTTCTTCATGCCAGGCTTTGCCCCACTGACGGCCCGTAGAAGCACACAGTATAGAGCCCTCACAGTGCCTGAGCTCACCCAGCAGATGTTTGATCCCCGCAACATGATGACAGCATGTGACCCAAGGCGTGGGCGCTACCTCACTGTTGCTGGTATCTTCCGTGGCAGGATGTCTACCAGAGAGGTAGATGAACAGATGCTTGCAATCCAGCAGAAAAACTCCAACCACTTTGTCGACTGGATCCCCCATAATGTCAAGGTTGCCGTGTGTGACATCCCACCCCGAGGCCTCAAAATGGCCTCCACTTTCATTGGCAATAACACGGCCATCCAGGAGATATTCCGCCGTGTAGGCGAGCAGTTTTCATTGATGTTCAGACGAAAGGCTTTTCTCCACTGGTACACGGGGGAAGGTATGGATGAAATGGAGTTCACAGAGGCCGAGAATAACCTCAATGACCTGGTGTCAGAGTACCAGCAGTACCAAGATGCCACTGCTGATCAAGATTTGGAAGCAGAGGACGAAGAAGACGAGGGACCCTCATCAAAAGTGACAACGCGGGTTGAGTCTCGGATGGAGGTTAAACTGGAGACAGCGCCTGAAACAACCAAAGAAACTGTAGATTAAGAAGGCATACAAGATAGATGATTCGACACATAGTTGAAGGAATGATGAAGGCATGTGTTATTGATGGTCTGCAGAGGAACTCCTAATTTTTAATTTAATAGATGCTATTATTTGATTTAAATAGCTTTTACTTGATAAAAGTAGTGAAATTTGAACAAGGTGCTTTATGTATTTGATCTATTTTTCAATGGATCGCCCTGTGTGTTGTTGTTTTTTCCGGATTACATTTTTCTGTTTTATTGTATGTATTGGAAGATTATTGAAATGTTTGTAAAAAATGCTATGTCACACCAGCTTTATTTAACATATGTTACAACCCTATAAATTACATTTTGATGGTTAAAATGTTGGATTTTTCAACAGTAAATTTTGCATTGTCATTTTTGCATAAGATCAAAATAGTATAAGGACCCAATACTACCCTTCTCATCTTGTTTCATCATTTGAAGTTAAACAGGAATGAAACTAAACTTAGCTGCAGTGATGGACAAGTCTGTGACAGCACAGCGACAGTGACATGGTTGAAGCCTGTCACAGTTTCCGCATGTTCTTAAGAATCTGGGACATAGAGATTACACATGACTAGGCCAGAGTGTCTGCACTCTGAGATAAGTACACGACATGGCCTTGCCTCAGCTGCACTGCTGCAAATCATATTGAAGACACTCATAAACAGGGATAAAGGAGACGACGCTGCATGTAACACACACGTGGATGTAGGTTACGGTGACAGTAACAGTCTTGTATTGCCTCACACAGGCCATGTGCTTGAATATGTGAAGTTCCAAAGGTTGCAACGAGGTCAAGAAGCAAGCTCTTACTTAACAGTCAGATAGACCAGTGGCTCCAAAAGTTAACAGATAATGTATGCTTCTTTTTTTTTTTTTTTACCTGCATCACCTTGACACTGTTCAACATGAGTGTACATTTTGTTGTACAATCAGGAATGTAGAAGTAGGAAAATGTTCAATTGTATTCAGTGGGCCTGAAGTTATTACTAATAAACATATATAACAGATATTAGCCTAAATCTTCTTTCATTGAAACGCATTTTTGTGTCTCTTCCTTTCATATTCATAACGCAAACACCTCTTAAATGTATGTCCAATCCTTTCAATTTATAATACAAACACCTCTTAAATGTATGTCCAATCCTTTCATATTCATAACACAAACACCTCTTAAATGTATGTCCAATCCTTTCATATTTATAATACAAACACCTCTTAAATGTATGTCCAATCCTTTCATATTTATAATACAAACACCTCTTATATGTATGTCCAATCCTTTCATATTCATAATGCAAACACCTCTTAAATGCATGTCCAATCCTTTCATATTTATAATACAAACACCTCTTATATGTATGTCCAATCCTTTCATATTTATAATACAAACACCTCTTAAATGTATGTCCAATCCTTTCATATTCATAATACAAACACCTCTTAAATGCATGTCCAATCCTTTCATATTCATAATGCAAACACCTCTCATATGTACTGTATGTCCCATCCTGTAGTTGAACATGTTTGAAAGTATTTCAGGGTTGATTATGTAACTTGTCATATAAATTACACCATACTCCGGCAAGTTGTAATAGCTTTAAAAAAACAAAAAAAACCAAACATGAGATATGTGCAATATCGACATGAATTGCATGAACATTTGATTAATGAGTTGTTTCTTCTTGGTCTTCTCATTCAGTATACCAAGGTTGCAGAGAACTTTCAACCTTCACTCAGCTGACCACACCGAAGGTTAAATGGACGAAATCACACGACCTGAATATGAATTACACTGCACGCCATACAATACAGTGAAACACGGTGTCATTTTCGGTTGTCTTTTTTTTTTTTTTTTCTCACTCTAACTCAATTAAATAAAACGTTGTTTTCTAGATGTCTTCAGTGTCTGGCAGCGCTCATGCGGCATTTTCTAACGAGAGGAAGTACGTCACTAACGCTACTCATGTGACCTCTCTGGTACAGTGGGAGGAGGCTGAGGGGGTGTCTTTGAACGTGGTTCACACATTTCATTCAGTGCGATTGTGTCTGCCTGCTGACTTATCCACTCCTCGACTCTTCAGTATCAGTAGCCTCTGTCAACCAGCATATTAAAAACCATGAAGATCTGGACGTCAGAGCACGTATTCAAGTAAGTGGCGTTTCTTAGAAGGCAATTTGTCTTTAATCTGCTGATGTGTTACGGGGTCTGTCGGAGGTTCAGTGTCTGGTTCAAGCTGTAAAGTAACGCCAGCTGGCCTTAAATAAGCGGCTATCCATAACTTAGCGTTTTAGCGAGGGTGCATGGAAGAAGGCACGCGAGATATCAGTGATGTACATCATACAGTTAACCATTAAACGTATTAAGATAAAAAAAAAAAAAAAAGCTGTCGTATTGCATAATCCGCCGGTCAGGATCAGCCCCCAGCGTGCGACCTTTCCCCTACATCTTGCCGCCGTGTCTGCTTGCGTCACTGCGCAAAGATCACTCATTGCGTGTTCATGCGTCTCCGTGGCAACCATGAACGCTACCTTTGACCATAGACTGAGCCTTCGACCCACATTGTACTTGTACAGCATCTCTTACAGACTGTTGTGAAAAATAAATGTATCCTATATTATTATTATTATTTTTTTTTTTTTAAAGATTTATTTCTGGGCCTTTAATGTAGAGATAGGACAGTGGATAGAGTCGGAAATCGGGGAGTGAGAGAGTGGGGAATGGCATGTGGGAAAGGAGCCACAGGCTGGATTCGAACCTGGGCCGCCCGCTTTGGAAGACTATAGCCTCCATACATGGGGCACGCGCACTAACCACTGCGCCGCCAGCGCCCCAATGTATCCTATTATTGTGGCTAAATTAGACTTGGCTCACATCATTCACCACTCGTTCACTGGCGTAATTGTTGTCACATTTTTATAGGAAACGTATATTATTCACTGCAGAAAATACATCTACCACCAAAGACGCTATTTCCACTCAAACGCTCAAAGTCACTGAAACCAAAGTGTAACGATTCAATTCAGTAACAACATTTCTGTTTTCCTTGTCTTATAAAGCGGTTTGTCACATCTATACTGTAGCTGGCAATCACAAAGTCAATCGGTGCAATTGTATTCATATTTGCCTTTTCTTCTGCAGCCATCCTTGGGAGACGGTGACCAAAGCTGCTATGCAGAAATACCCCAACCCCATGAACCCTAATGTGATTGGAGTGGATGTGTTGGACAGAGGCATTGACAAACAGGGACGCCTCCACAGTAAAAGATTACTCGGCACAGAGTGGGGTCTTCCTTCTATAGTGAAATCTGTGAGTTTTAAACCATATCGGCAGTATTGCTCTGCAGTCTAGCTTCATTGTGAAATATTTTGCTGCTCCTAACTTGTGGTTGAACACCTTGGAAACACATGTGACTCTCAATGGACAAACGCAATAGAAAGTTTGTGCTTGTGGTCTGGGTGCTCAACCTTGGAAGTTGCTTAATGAAAGCAGTATGACCTGCCTAGTCATATATCAGTGATAGGGTTAGTGCTTTCCAGCCAGCCAGTGAGCGGGACCTTAACCTTGCAAGGCTATTTCTGTCCACAGGGTAGAGGCAGCAGACCTGGTGGCTTACTATAGCCCAGGCCAATTTATGGCCCTGCTCCACGGCTCGTGTTGTACGGGACACGGTAGTGCCATTTCTATCATTGCTTGGATGCAACCCCTGACTGCATGTGATGTAACTTTCCATAGCTGTCTGCTCGGGTTGAAACTAGAGGTCACTAGTTACAGAGGCCTCTGAATGTCTGCAACATGTCACGTGAACTTTTCTCCTTCTTTTGCTCTGAGCTCATAAATGATGTGACCTGGTAGAGATACTATTCTGCTTCCAACCTGTGTAAACATAGGCAAATCAGCAGCACTTCTTTGGCACTGACCCTGGTTCAGATGTTTTAAGGATAAGGTTGTAGTTGGAGGCCATAGCCATGAATAGCCCCTTAATTCAAAGGGCAGTCTATGACACAGAGTGTCCCTGTGATTGATAGCATAGTATCCCAAGCCTTAATTAGATTGTCTCTAATCTAGTCAATCCCAAGCCTAGGTGAACTGGGTATTAACTGGATGCATCAGGATGTCGTCTTCCTGTTTGTATACCCTGAACTCTAAAAAAAAAAAAAAAGGTCATTAGGCTTACCTTTTTATTGAACTTGACAATTAATTGAAATTAATTTATTTGGGTTTTTATGTTATAAAGCACAACAAAATAATCACTTTATTTATTGGAGCACTCGTGAGGTTGGTTGGAACTTCAGGTTCATACAGATTTCAGTCTTTATTTCCGCTGTTCATACATTTAACATTTGGTTGTACTAAGCTACGCAAAGCCTCCTTTCCCAAATGGTCCGCTTCAAGAAGCTTATAATTCAACTGTAATCTTTGGCGTCTTCTCTTTGTTTACATTAAAAACACTAGATTAAGTAACAATGTTTTCAACAGAATTGAAGACAAAGTCAAAACACGATTTGTTTACAGTGTTTCTGGGCATGAAGCTCTGTGTCTCGTAATCATTTTTGGTGGGATAGATCAAGCACAGAGTAGGCTGAAATTATAAAATAAATGCCCAAATTGTAAAAAGGAATGACTGAATGAAAATGAAGTTTGCTGTTTACTTGAGTTTGTAATATTGTGCATGTCTTGTCTTTTTCTTCAGATAATTGGGAACGCACGGACGTACACATACGTTCAGGAGCACTCTGTTGTGGATCCCAAAGAGAAGACTTTTGAACTTCAGTCGACAAATGTGAGTCTTTCCATAACGCGCCAGAGTTGTACCCACACACAGCTTAGTGTGTTAAAAAGTGATATGTCTCTGGAATGAAGTCTAGCTTGTCCTACAGGCAAATAACTCTCAGCTCAACAATGAACACACATTGTGCTGCGTTCACATGCTCTCACTCTGACTACTGTATATCTTCTAACATAAATTTCTGATGTTTCCTCTATAGATCACTTTCACAAACATGGTGTCTGTGGATGAGAAGTTAACATACAAGCCACACCCTGAGGATAAAGAAAAGTAAGTTGTGTTTCGTTTCTATTGGAAAGGATTGTAAATAACTTTAATAATTCATTTCTAAATAAGACTTTAACACTGATTGTTTTTAACCCACCTCAACTCTAGGACGATACTGACTCAGGAAGCTATCATCTCAGTGAAAGGAGTCAGTCTCAACAGTTACCTCGAGGGAGTAATGGCCAGCACCATCTCTTCCAACGCTGGGAAGGTAAGACATCTTTTAGAAATGTCTTTTTTTAGTAACAGATGTGTCTGTAGTGAGTTTTAGTAGGACAAATGTTGATCTAAACATCTCGTAAAACATATTATTTGTCTGCCTCACTTAAAAAAAAAAAAAACATGGCAAAGAGTAGCACCATATTGTCCACTTTCATATCTCAACCCAAAGCCATATCTTATAATGTATCCTAATTTACAGCTTATGCAACAATGTGCTTTATGTAATTACTGCGCTTGTAGTTCCATGCCTTTTTAACTTGTGATCTCTTCAAATTAAGAAATGTCTACTGGCTGCCTTTTTTTGTATTTTATATCTGGGTTGAGAAGTTCTGTATAACCGTAGAGTTTTTGTCTTTTATACTTCGGTTAAAAGTAATGGGTTTTCAGGCCCTAAGGAGAAAAGTCTAAAATATTTCACGAGAGTATTACACAAAACCTTGGATTTAAAGGAGAGAAATGTGGGAGCACCAGATATGTGTTCCCAAAGACGATGTCTTTGTTCTTTCTCATGGCGGAGATACTCAAAGCAAGTGTGCTGTAACATCATGAGTACAGTCACAATGTAATGCCTGTTGCTAGTAAACACAGTCTCAACTGTACATTCTAGCAAAGACCTTTGAAACACATTCCTACACAGCTTCCCGAGCTATTAGTAGACTTAAGCATGAAAACAATTGAACCCAAAACAACCCTTAAAGTGCAGAGAGCAGGTAAATAAATGAGAGATAAATGGATAGTAAAAAAAACCCTGCAGGATGCAAAATAAAACATCGCCATACTTCCTTTCTTCGAATAAAACTTGATGTTATTCTTTTTTGCTGACTAATTCCTTTTTTTGTTTTTATTCAGGGTCGTGAAGCCATGGAGTGGGTGATCCGACGACTGAACGCAGAAATCGAGGAGCTGGCAGCAACAGCACGCACGACCATACGCACCCCCATGGCTGCTGCCGCTGTCACTGAGAAATGACAGCCGCCTCTCTTGTCCAGCAGAGTCTGAGAGAAACAACCTGCCGGTACAAGCAGCATCGCTTTGTGATGCTCTGGTGCTGTTTTGGTGCTCTGGAGATTTTGTATTATGTGAGGGTAAAACTTCATTCATGTCATAAACTTTACTATCTACATTAGATATATATTTTAATAGCAGACTGAGATATAAAACGATTCTGTGGAGTGTTTTCAGTGCATGCTGCCTCGCAGGACTGCACCGACTAAGTAACTTTGGGGGGGGGGAATAAAGAAAGCACTAAGCTCAGGGACAAGTTTAAACACCACTATTAACTGTGTTTGGAAACATGTAACTTTGTCAAAAGGTAGCAGAACCACTGGGTGACCTGGGGGGGAAAAAAAAAAAAAAAAAAAAGTGCCAAAGCAGACACACCCACTTTTTGTCCAGCCTCTTTCAAGCACCTTAGCCAGTTGTGTTTTCATCAGAACACCAGTAAGTCTCCTCTGGCTCCTCTGGACTCTGTGCTGACAACGACAGAGTTGTTAAAAACTTTAATTGTGAAGGGAATAATCTTGTTCTAAAAAAACAACAATGCTATGTCAAAGAAGGAGTCAAGTGTGTAGCATGTCAAGGGTACATGAAGGTGGTGTCAGGTGACGGAGAGTAAAAGCTTGGGTTAGCCCAGCCGACAATAATGACATGTTGATCTGTTTCGCCATAACTGTAAAAGAGCTTTCTATTCAATGTTTTCTTGCGGGACCTCAGTAATAATAAGACACTCTGTCCCAGGCAAATGTTTGTCAGCCTGAATGTTAACTGTATTATGTTGTAATGTGATAACTAATAATGCTGTTGAGATATTTAAGTGAAATGAAGGGATCAAGCTACTTGCCATATTTATGTTTTTGAAGGAGACCTTATCAAATGCTTTGTTACTCTAATTTGAATCAGTGCAATGTGTAGACACTAAATCAGTAAGACCTATCAGTTACATACTGTACCTGAACATGTTCACTGGACTCAAACAGTTTTATCAAAACACTCAAGACTTTAGTTTCTCGGTTATAACAAAGACCTCTCAGCCTGTCCTCTCTGTGGACAGGTGACACTGATTTGCACTTCAGATATTATATTTTTAAACAAAGAAAAGCTGCTACAATTCTGAGGTTGCTAAGCAGTCTTAATATTTTGGTAATACTGTTTTTGAGATGTTAGATGTGGTTACAATAAGCATATGAAAAAGGTTTCTCTTCATGTAATAGACAGCGGTATGGTCATGGGAAAGTTTCTCTAATTTATTTTTTTTACACGTAACAGGAATATTTATTTAGAGAAATAAGTTGGTTTTGAAGTAGTAAGCTGTGACTGTGGTTGAGTATTGAGAAATGTGATATCTGATGCTTAGTTAATAAATGAGATTTTGTGCCTATGTTAAATATGTCTCACTAACTTAAATATTGCAATAAAGTTATGTATTTTAACGTGTTTCAGAAGAGCTTTTCAATCATTATCCACACATTTGATATTCATCCAATGTAGTTGTTTCAAGAAGCAACATGACCTCGATGAAAATGTTTTCTGAAATACGATATTAGCTTGATTTTTGATTAAATATTCTCTAATTACTCTGTAGAAGTCATTGTTAGTTAAAGGAAATAAGAGTTAATTTTGACCCATATTGTCAGAGTTTACACACTAAAACTAAAGTTGTTAGTGAAACTATTAACTAGAGTCCTGATTTTGAGGTATTGTGTACTTTTCTCGAATTAAGCTTGTGAGCAAACTTTCTATTTATTCATGTCTACATTAAATTTAATTTGTATTCATTACATAATATTATTTTGCATTAAGCTATCCTGCAGGGAATCGAGTAAATTAAGGAGTTCCATCATTACCAAATGCAGACAAAGGATTGCATCACTTGTTGTGTCTTTGTTGATATCTACATTATTCTCAAATGTTTCATTCTTTCTAATGACTTCCATTTTCGGTACTTTAGGTATAAAGTGATGCTTTTTCAGATGATACTTTTTCTTCAGAAATATGTAAAATGCTTAAATTGCTTTTACTTTTGGATTATAGAACTTCTTTGCCCACTGATGAAAGACCTTGAGGGGTGAACTAGTAGGACTGCATTCCTCTGAACGGTGTTCATACATAGATGATGCACGTTGAAATGCAAAGGCCAGATGCTGCCGCGCTGTGGCCAATTGATTGATTTGCAATTTCATCCCCAGAAGAACTACGCAAAGATTTTATTAAATGTCATTTTGGTGAAAATAAATAAATAAATAAATCCATATCCAACCTTAAATTGAATGTTTGGAGTTAATTATTAGTTGTGTTTTCCCAAACCGAGGTAAGATGAAGTTAACACTTTCTGTCCAACAAAATGTGATGATAAAGATAAGATAAGATAAGATAAGATATACTTTATTCATCCCAGCAGGGAAATTTAGGTGTTCCAGCAGCCAGCATACATACAAACACACAACACAACACATATATACATACATATCCCACCCATACAAAAAAACATGAGCCCACAGTACAGTTTGATATATGATATATGCAACTCAGGCTGAGTTGACACATTTATTTTATTTTGCTTTGAGCATGAGACATAAAAACTGTTCAGAAAACCAACATCAAAACAAAAACATCTCCCTATTTATGTATTTGCATGAGATTTTTTTCGTTTAATTTTTGACACCAGAGCTCTTCACCCTTGCCTGCCCTCTGCTGTTTCGGAGGATTTGTCTATGACGCCGAGCTGTCGCAAGCAGCCAATGGTGGACGAGCGCGAGCATTCCCTCAGCCAATGAGAGGCCGCGGTGTGTTTAAAGGTTTTAAACGGAGGGACGTTTGAAATCAAACAAGCAGTTAAGACGAGACGTGTGAAACAGCCGCGTTTCAGGGTTTGACTTGCATTACTTTAAAGTCTTTTTTGAGTCTTATTCGCCTGCATTTTACCTATTCTAAACATTGAACCGGCTTCCGGAGGAGTTATATTGCGAAAGCCTTGCCATTAAAAACGAATATTAATGTAGTTAGTCACAAAAACCAGCTCTCGTCAATCGACCGACGTAGCTGCTAGCTCACGTTAGCTTCCTGTGTCAGAGCCACTCTTTGAATTCAGGGTTTGCTTTCTGTGTTTGTGTAATACCGTCAACTTATTGAGGTAAGTAACTACAGCTGCTTTGTTTTATATCTCTACCTGATAAGAAGTTAGCCCTAAACTTGACTTATCAGACTTTAGCCTCGCCATGAAGGTTGCTAAAGTTTTCTGGTCTTTGTGCAGTCTGATGAAATGATGAAATCTTATTTAGTAATGTGTGTAAAAGTACAAGGGAGCATCAATAATAAGTTAAAACATCTTTGCATCTGAAGGTTTATTTTTCACTTAAAACAGTGTAGCCAGATTAACATGACCCAGTTCTCTGCTTTTGTAAATTACTGCTTTAATAAGTAATAGTAGTTTATAATATTCTCCACTTTCCTTTCTTTCAGGATATGGACTCTGTTGCCAGACTCAAGCTGACGAAGAACATAAAACCTCAAAAGCCAGAAGTAAAGGTAATGCACATGTTACAGTATTTAATCGACAGGTGGAAGAAATCACTGCTGACCAACCTGTCATTTAAAAGTTGAATTATTGCCACAGTGTACAGGCTTTTTAATAAATATCCAACACCAAACTATGAATATGCATTTTGCTGTTGTTTATGTTCTTCTGTGTTTGGGCGCTTTCTTTGTATGTCAAAGCACTTTGTGTTTAAAGTGCTGTATAAGTGAAATAAAATGGCACTCATAGCCAAACATACAACTCAAAAGTCATGGTTTAAGACTTGACAAAAGACGGTGCATCCATGTTGTGAGGGTGATCAGAAAACAAGCCAATAGTCTGTTTATTGTTTGTTCATTTTTAATTGCAGTCAGTCAGTGATGGGCCGAAGCGGATTCCTGTCTCCCAACAGTCCCAGGTGGCTGTGGTTACGCCAGCTTCACATCAGCGTGTCCTAGGTGTGTCAAATGGACCTCAGCGTGTTCAGAGGCCTGTGAGCCATCAGAAACCAGTGTCTTACGGCTCTGTTACTGCAAAGTCCTCCAACCTTAACACTCAGAATGTCAACCCTGCTACTCCAAGTGGAAATCCTACACCACATCCTAAATGTGGTCCCCAGCTAAACCAGCCAAAGACAGAATTGTCCAAAGTTAACCCAGAGCCAGCTAAAGCACCGTCAGAACCAGCAAAGCAGGACAAGCCCCATAGTAAGCATAACACTAAAGTTATACATTCAAAGCAAAGGTCTGTGTGGTATTTTTGGGGTCTCTAATGAATTCTTTCGTCTTTTTATTAGACAAACTAACCATGATGGACTCTGCCAAAGCCTCTGCAGCAAGGTTTGTCTGATTGTACATTTCATTCATAAGCTTAAAAATTAAACCTTTTGTAGTCAACGTTGTTTCGTAACAATGTACATTTCTGCTCATGCAGTAAGCGATGGAGCTTGGAAAATTTTGACATTGGCCGTCCCTTGGGAAAGGGTAAATTTGGCAATGTGTATCTGGCCAGAGAGCGGCAGAGTAAGTTCATCTTGGCCCTGAAGGTGCTCTTCAAGAAGCAGTTGGAGAAGGCTGGGGTGGAGCACCAGCTCAGGAGAGAAGTAGAGATCCAGTCTCACCTCAGGTAATGAATTGTTCCAGTTACGCAATTGAAAAATTACTGTGTCAAATATGACTCCTGACTGTAGTTTGACCAAGCAGAGGAAGTTTTGCTACTTGGCCATCCTTATTATGAGTTGGGGGCTTTTACAGATCGCAGACATCAGTTTCTATCAACTTTTTACTGATTTCTAAATCACTGACAAGACGAGAACAAGCACAAAGTTGATGTTGATTTATTTGAACAGACAGTAATTCAAATGACCAGTCAGGTAACTTCTTCTGGTTATTGATAAAGTTATTTGAATTCATCCAAAACTGGTCAAACTACAATTAGACCTTTGGATATTATATGCAGTGTATATGTTTTGTTTCATGTGCACCAAATAGAGTTGTAAACTGAAATCTCTGGAAAGTGACAACAATGACAGTGACTGTCCCAGGCAATGCACCTTCAGTAGACTTGCAAAGTGAGCTACTTATATGACAGGTGGTTTTTTTTTGTGTGTAAAGTCCTTCAGTTTGCTAGTTGAGCTTTATTCGGCTGTGCTCATGTGCCACATGTTTTGGAGCAGTAAAGCGTGGAGAACATTACATGTGTTTCTTTGTAGCTTTTTGAACCAGACATTCCATTGATGAGCAGAATCATGCTTGATTCATCTTTAAATCTTTTCATGTCTCCGCTTTAGTTAATGACTGGTGGTTCATGTCCGTCTTGGTTTGAAAGTTTTAGCCCATTTGGCAGCGACATTAATATCACAAGGAGTAACTTTGGTCATTCTGGTCTTATGTCCTTTATTGAATGTTTGCTGAGTTTTCAACAAAATTTCTCAGACCACTTGTCTGCATCGTCTTCCTGCAGGCACCCCAATATTCTGCGCCTCTATGGTTACTTCCACGATTCATCTCGGGTGTACCTCATCCTTGAGTTTGCACCAAAGGGTGAACTGTACGGTGAGCTGCAGCGCTGTGGAAGTTTCTCAGAGGAAAGAAGTGCAACAGTAAGTTTGTTTTTTTTGTTGTTGTTTTTTAAGAATAAAATGTGTACGTTGCTTCTCCATTGGAATTTGACCAACCTCGACACTTGTGTGAATTCATTTAGTTTAAGTGATGGTTAAAATGAATATAAACTGCTGTATTTGAACTCTATCAACAAGTTAATATTCAGTATACTTTTTGAGTTTTTGGAATGTTTTAAAATGAAGGATGCGGTCAAACATGTTGATGAAAGTTGTATTGACTGTCTTTTTATTTGATGTACTAGTACATCATGGAGCTGGCAGATGCCCTCACCTATTGCCACTCCAAGAAGGTAATCCACAGGGACATCAAGCCAGAGAACCTGTTACTCGGGGCCAACGGGGAGCTTAAGATTGCAGATTTTGGCTGGTCTGTCCACACACCTTCCTCCAGGTATGCATATACTTTTCTTTTTTTTAATCAAGTATTGTATATGTAGTGCCTTCCAGTAAAACTGTTATCATTAGGATTTGTTAAAATTAGTTTTGGGTAGCATTTGTCATTTTCTAGTCTGGCACTCAAGTCATGAACTATTCTTGAATTCTTGGCTTGTTTGTACACACTTCTCTTTACCCTTTCTGTCTCTGGCATGAATCTGACTTCCCAACCATTCTTTTTTTTTCAGGAGGTCCACACTGTGTGGAACTCTTGACTACTTGCCTCCAGAGATGATTGAGGGAAAAACTCATGATGAAAAGGTAGACCTTTGGAGTCTGGGTGTGCTCTGCTATGAGTTCCTAGTCGGAAAACCCCCATTTGAGGCCAAATCTCATGATGAAACCTACCGTAGAATATCGAGGGTAAGCATTGGATAACTAGATATTCCCAAAATTATATAATATAATATAGTGTGTATTTTTTTATCGTTTTAATGCAGAATAAAATGAGTAATGGTAATAAAGATACGTGTATCCTAAACCTTTACATTTCCAGAACTTGTCAGTTTTTCTTCCCACCTTCATGTTTGCACTACAGTTGAGCCTTGCACTGATTTTTCTGGCTTTTCCCTCCAGGTGGAGTATACCTACCCTGCACAATCCAATATCAGTGCTGGTGCTAAAGACTTAGTTGCCAGGCTGCTGAAGCACAGCCCCATGCAAAGACTGCCCATCCAGGGTGTCCTGTCCCACCCTTGGGTGGTTGAGACCTCAACTAAAAAGCCCACAACCCTGAACAACGAAGAGCCAATCCAATGAGCCTTATTGTTTCCCCCTCACTCCATCATTAGAGGGCTTCGTGTGCGACTGTGAGGCCATGCGGACTCCATCTGTACAAAGGTGAAAACATTAATGTCAGTGTACAGCTGATGTGTCTGAATCTGCTCTACTACTATTCAGACGGCAGATTCACTTCATGGGGATGTTCTTCTCTGTGGGCCACTTGGATACCTTTTTCACATCTTTAATCTACTTATCCTTTTGTGAGTTCCTTTCTTACCAATGGCATCAATTGCCTGTAAATATTTCACTGTCTTTGTATAATTATGAAAGTTTTATTGGTGTTTTCAGAAACTCCATTACTTGAATAAAAAGTAATTTGTCTAACGTGGAGTGTCATGTTGAAAACAAGCTGTTTTATTCCTGTCAGTGAAAAGTATTTTAATGTTTTATCTTGTGTACATTTCGAGCTCTCAAGTTCTTGCGAAATGAGACTTTGCACTGATGTCCAATGAGCGAGATGAACACTGTTTTATGATGCTCCTCCTGTCCTGTGTGGCCAGCAGTGGGCGCCAGTGAACCACTAACGCTGAAGCATGGGAGCATGTTACCGCTTTAGAGTTAAATTCTACTGTCACTGTTTATAATTCTGTTTCATATCATGAATTTCTGCTCAAATAAAATATTGAAAGTAAATATACCTACAAAGGGTTGCCTCATATTAAGTAAACAGAAACTCAAATGTATAAACTCGTATAGTAATTACTCATCAGTCATCTCACTTGTATATTAGTAGCTTGATCAAATGGAGCCTGTCTGCACAGAATTCTGCCTGAACAGAAACACTTCTGTACAGTGTATAATACTGTCAGAGTGGTGTCAATTTAACATCTTTATTACTAACCTGAGTTTAATTGATGTTTTAATGTCTGGCCCTAAATTTGAGGGTTTTCCTTGTAATTTTTTCCATCCCATTAACATGCATGAGGCCTACTAACAGCTTTCAGTGTTATGCACTCCTAGACACACAAATCATACCTTACCAATAAACATATAAAATAGAATAACCCTTTTTTTCTCCAACAAAAGCTGAGAGAAACTCATCCGAAGCACAAGCAGTGACCTAACTTACTTGATTTGAGTCCTGTCATGTTTTGTTGGGGGCGATAAAGATGAAGAGCAGCATGTCTTAACATTATTTTTGGTGTCCTAAAATACTTCAAACTACTCAGTATGACTGCATTGATGAGTAGTGAAGACGTGCCTGATGAATTCATTTTTTGACTTTTGAGCAACTACTCCCCAGTCCACTAGGGGGCTCTCCAAGCATGAAAATGTTCAGTAAAAATCATGGCGGTGAGTATAGCAGGAAATTCATCTTTTACTTGGTTAATGTTAGGACACCTTTCATACATTTACACAAAACGATTCCGTTTTAAATATTCACTATTACGGACAACCCTGGTTGATTGATCCCTAAGTTTGAGGTATGCAGTAAAAATTCTTTAACTTCAAATAAGGTTTTGGGCCTAAAATTATTGAAAAATATGGATTTAAATGTTCAGTTTGCGCTCTTCACATGTTATCCTGTGATCACCTTGGAAATTAAAATCTCTTTTCGGTGCTTTGAATTGAGCCTTTCTGGCTGCTGATAGTTCAGGTAGGTGGTTAATCGGTACGCACCAGGTAGTTTGAATTTTCAACAGCTGGAGGATTTGCCCACTCGCAGTATAAACGGAACGCGTTGCGCAGCAACATCTGGACAGGTCGAGCATAAGGCCTGATGCCGGCAGCACATAATCTGTCTTTATTCTCTTTATTAGAGCATGTAGCTTTGCAAGGCCCGATGGAGAATACTCATACTTTAAGTGTCTTTTTAGACAAAACGGAAAATATGATTGCAAAGAAAATACAGCAGGATTTGTAATGGGATTATGTGTAGACAATAGGCCTGTGTCGACCTCCATCGCTTCCTCTCAGACACCAACAGAGACTCATGGTATGATCACCCCCCCAAGGCCTTTTGCTGGTTGTCACTTAACCTCAATTTCGAATTCAACAGAATAAAAATGAATGCCACTTTTTTCTCCAACATTTTCTGTATTTTATTATAGAGAGAAAAAAATACATGTTCTGACCGTTTGTCGTTTTACATAAAACCACACACATTTTTACATTATAATTTCACTTATGTCTTTATTCTTTAATATTAATTTCACGATATATGATAACGACTTTGAGATATACATTCCATCTTTTTGAAACCACAATAACACACTACACATACGGTTTTTATAACATTTCCACAGGACCCATTGCATTGCACAGAATGAGAAATGTCTGTATGCACATTTTCCTCTTCAAGGATCTCTTTTCAGATTTTCAGACATCGAATTTGCGACACTTGAGTCTTTCAAATTAATTTCAGAACAGGCCATGTTTTTTTCTAATGTAATGGAAAGCATTATGGGTAATTGAGTGCGCACGATTTCAATTAGGGGTCCCCGTCTATAGCTGACATTTCGGCCAAGATGTGAGGAGGTTTCTTTTGGATTACATTATTGCCGATTTAAGAGCTTCATAAAATAAATTTAAATATTGGAAAAGAAATATCAAAGCTTTAACACTTTCACGCAGAATAATCGAAATAATTTTTTTTGTATTTTCTGCTTCCCAGTTTCATTGTTTTGTGTGTCTGAAATATCATACATTCAATGCATAGTTTGAATAGCTGCTGCTGTGAACTTTGATATTTTGCATTTCCAGTATTTTAAACTGCTCGGGGAAGGTCCAATTTTCTCATTTCTATCGAAACTTCGCTATTCTTTAACACACGGCAAGATGCATTCACGTGTTTTTTTTCTGCTGGTTATTGCCATTGTTTTTTTTTTTTTCTTCATGTCTGAATTGAACACCACATTCATTGCCCATAATCATATTTCAAATAACATTTAGAAGAATAGGGTGGCATTTTGTATTTTATTTTTCAAAATTTCCATTTGAAATTAACATCTAAACCCTAATTAAATCCCATTATGCCGTCTAATATCCGTCCATCATTAACTCGAGCTTGACATTAAGTGAAGTCTCATGTGAGGAAGCACCACAAGAGCGACGAAAATACTAACTGCCCTTCTTGCTAATTTCGTTTAGGTTGATATTGTAAACGTTCACTCCACTGCAAAATATCTTTATGTACGTTTGTTCGCATATTTATACAACATGAACTGTCCATATAGTGTGTTGTGGTAGATTCCTTTGCTGCCACCGGTTCCATTTGTGTGTGTGTGTGCGTGTGTGTGTGTGTGTGTGTGTGTGTGTGTGTGTGTGTGTGTGTGTGTGTTCTTAAATGATGCTGTAGACTGTAGATGTGCGTACATGTGGTCTGTGCGTGCTTTTACGCATGGTTTAAGCAGAAAGGGGGGCTGCGCTTGCTGCAAAGTCGTGACTTTATGTTTTCACTAAATGGGGAGTTGCAGTTAACATCTATTTCCGACAATGGCTTGAATCTACTCTTCTACGCCATTATTGAAAGCCTCTATGAGCCCCTCCGTGGAGTGGATAAAACCAGATATGCTGCATATACCTCCTATTACAAAGATGGAGACATCAAAGAAAACCTGGTGCCATTGCAGCTTTCTCCACAAAAGCTTGAGGTGGAAGAGACTGGGAAGCAGAAAGCAGAGGCCTGCACCCGTCAGACTGCCGGTGAGACCCATGAGGAGGGCGAAATGGGGCACATAGATGGCCATAAGCAAGGTGAAAACGACAAGGCCACACCGGAGACTGAGTCCCCAGGACTTTAGGCGTCCATCGCCTCCGTAGCAATCTGGGAAGTACGAGCGTCCCCCTTCCTGGAAAAACGATTTCTCTAATACCTCTACGGCAGCGAAAAACGGCAGCGGATACGACAGCAAAGCTTTGGACACGAGGAAGAGGTTGACAACGGCTCGAATTCCGGGGGGCAGGTTGTCTGTGATGACCTCCTTGGTTGCGTCGGCCCAGGTCAGGTAGGCTACGAGGGCGAAGAGGCCCTTAAGGATGCAGGCAGCAATGTGAGTCCAGTTCATCATGCAATGGAACTCGCTAGGTTTCTGCATGTTTCCCTCCAGTGACGGCAGGAAGATCTGCGAGGTGTAGCTGAACACGATAATCCCAATGGAGATGGGGAACTTCTTAACGTCGATGTAAAACTTAACCTTGTCCCAGGCCCAGTCCCGCGCTCTGGAGAGGCAGTATGCGATCACCAGGACGTTGATGATAAAGTGGGCTATCGTGCACAGCAAGCTGAACTTGGAGACGGCTTTCAGGTTCTTGAGGAAGGCGCAGGGTAGCAAAGCAGCGGTGGCGATGATGGCCCAGGACTTCTGGGAGATGGGCATGTTGGGGAAGCTGTTGTACATAAGGTTTCCACTGACCACAACATACAGGATGCAAGTCATCACCAGTTCTATGATCTGGGCTACATTCACGATATGGCCACCTAAAGCCGGGAACCTGGGCTGGCAGCAGGCGTTGGCAATGTCCACATAGGAGTCCCTCACACGGACCAGCTGCCCATCTTCGTCCTCCTCGTACAGGCAGGAAATGAGGATTTTCCCCGTGTAGCAGCACACCACGGCGGCGAAAATAATGAGAAAGAGTCCGAGGTATCCTCCATGCAGGATGGCGTAGGGCAACCCAAGAACGAACATCCCCTAGAAACATTAAAAAGAGGGTACAACACACTATGAATGAAGCAGAGTGTAAGAATTTAACCATTTAGTAATCATTCCTTATTCATTTCCAAATATGGAATGTTTTATTGTAATTCTCATCATTTTTAAACTTTGGCTTTGACTCGTCAGTAGAGGATGACACTCCCGTTTCATGTTGTGGGTTTTCCACTTCGCTTTGAGCGCCTCCGCCCGCCTCTGACGTCACGAAAAGCTGGAGGAGACACACTCTTACGTCACAGCGATTGCCGTGACAACAGCCGTGATAAGGCATGAAAGGATTGCGTCTAGGGATTTTTGTCGCATAGCCTACACACCGGGGACTCCACTCTCGAGTAAATCCTTGCGCTCCAAATGATGGCAGGCCTCTTTTCATATCACACACACTCACCTTTGCACAAATGAACTACACGCATAGTTCGCTCCCTGTGCGTAATTTGTCATGCGTAAAAATGGTTTCTGTTGCTCAATTATCTCTGCGAATGCGTTTCGCAAAACAGTATTGGAATATACATGACCCTTCTCTTGCGCAAAAAAATATACATGCCCATGTGTCCAGCTATAAAAAGCTATTTCAAAATCTTAAAATTATAGCCTTAAATGTTTACAAAGAATCCCAAAAGGGGTCCAAAATTATTAAAACATAGCTTGTACTTTATCTCCTTTCAAAATCTACTACTTGATGGTGTAATTCCTTAGTCTTGTATTCATTGTCGTGTTTATTGCTAGTTGAGCGGTTATCAGGCAAAGGCATCGATGACATTGGATATATACCTGCAGACAAAGAATGTGTGTAATGAAGTGGAGGGGGGAAGAGAGGAGGGGGGGGGGGGCACAGGGCATCAACTACCTCCCTTTTTTTCCAGCGCATTGTACCGCCTTAGATGCTCTGAAATATGCACTACTTCAATTAAAATATATTTGAATAAAAGTCAGTTGTGTGTTAAAAAATATTTGTAGTCGTTAGCAACTCTTTCTAAATGCTGATATATGTTGCATGTTTATTAAAACAGCAAACTGAATACAGTTGCTTCCAAGGGGAGAAAAACCGTGTTGCTTTTGTTAGGAATATTTTATGAAGACTTTATGTAGGCGCAGGTGTGCCTTGTTCTCGAATTTCACAGAGGCACGCGGCCAATTAGAACGGAGCACCGGACCCGCCCGTTTCCAGTCTGTGCATGGCGTCTTTACCTGGATTGCATTCGTGACGTTCCAGCCCGCCTCCCAAGCGGTGATTTTTGGTCTGACTTCAGCCAGCTCGTCCGTAAGACCTCCGTCTTTTGAAGCTGAGTGCGGCGGACCGGTGCCGTCCCTCTGGTAGTGGCTGTCCCCCTCCAGCGCGCCTCCGTCTCCGGCGCCCTCTCCTCCCATCTCTTCGCTTGTCATAATGTCCATCTGCATGCCCTGCCGGTGGTCGTAGTCCAGGTCATCGCAGGCGGCAAACCCCAGACCCTCCTCGTCGGTGGCGGCCTGGAAGCCCATCCTGGCGAACATGCCGCTCACCTTCGCCTGGGATTTGTTGCTGACAGTGGTGGCTGCATTTGACAGTTTATTAGAAAGCTTGCTTTTGATTAACGTCGCCATTTTTCACTCCTCTCCTGGATCTTGCTGCAGTTAAATTAGTGTTTTTCTCGTCCAGACAGTAAAAATGTTAGGCTACTTTGGGTGGCAGCTCTTGGTTCTCTGCATCAGATAAAGCCACGCGGGAAAAAAAAACACAAGTTTAGTTTCAAGACACCGGTGGTTTTCAGTTGCTATCTCCACTTCTTGCTCAGTGATCGCCTGCTGCTCTTGATTAGCACGAGGTTCATGTCACCTTCAGAAGTCGCCGCTCCGTTTCTGCATTTTGGGACTGCGCTCTGTGATAGACGAGTAGCGCACCTTCAGTCTCTGAGGCAGTTTGGCGGTGTGCGCAAAAGCTTTACGCACGACAAAAGGCGAGCCACAGGTTTCTGTAGGGGCTATAATATCGCTGTCTTTCAGGTTATAAGGTTGCAGCCAGCTTTTCCAGGAGTCGGTTGTCGGCTTTCAGGTGCCTTTACTGATGCCAATGCGGTACCGTGGAGCCCGGGGAGGGGGAGGGGGGGGGGGGGGAGGCAGGGAGGAGACACGTGTCCTCATCAGCCTGCCAATGCAAAGCACGTCTCCAGCCCTCCCAGTGCCCCACCAGGAGAAAACGGGAGAGATTTGCTGCATTTCTAGGGGAGGTGCTTGTAGTACCCCCACCATCCCTTCCCCAACCCATAATCTATAATACCTCATCCTAACATCCAATGACATTCCGGGGGCCTCAAATCTTGCATAACTTTACTCGTATAAAAGGAGGCTGTAATTCGAAGAAAACTCAAACTCTATGGACTAGATAAAATAACATTTTAAAACTGTGTTAATTTTTTTATTTTGTTGTAAATCGAATTAATTTTTTAACGAGGACGCGGAGCATCACTATAGTTACCCAAGTTGTTTCTGGGATTACAGGGATCGATCTTAAAGTCTGTGTTGCGTTTGTTGAGGAAACATATTTTGCATTTTGACTTTTATGATGGTAAGACACTGGACATTAGACAGCAGTATTTTAATGTATACATTTAGAATAGTCATTTTTCTACATCAATTTGGATTTTACGTTTGGTCTAATTGTATTCCCCCGGTTGTGTTTTCAGTGATGTCTTCATTCAGGACGCTCATTCATCAGTTTACTCATTCAGTGTGTAGTAAAGATGCTGTCTGAGACATGGCGGAGTTTCCGTTGAGAAAAATTTGCATGTCTCAGCATTTGTAAATTAAAAACGCAGGCCATGTTTTAGATGTACTG
This sequence comes from Labrus mixtus, assembly GCF_963584025.1. Lineage (NCBI taxonomy): Eukaryota > Metazoa > Chordata > Actinopteri > Labriformes > Labridae > Labrus > Labrus mixtus. The sequence goes on along the minus strand of NC_083618.1, from coordinate 15,742,923 downwards.
ACAGAGAAAATGTTGAGTGAGAATTCAGGTTTTTTATTCTAGTGACAATGCGAAATTGTTTTATTTTCATTCTTTGGAAATCGAGAGTACTTCCACCTTTTGTCCAGTTAAAAAAACAATAACGAAAATGTGCATTTAGAAGAATATTTCGCCTTCTAGAAGAAAATTGAAAAATAAATTGATATAGGTTGAAAAATAAAGTCATACTGTATAGAAGAACACGTTGCTTCTAGATTTCTTATAAGCCTATCAGTTTTATTGTATTTATCTTGAAATAGAAGTCATGTTAAACGTTGATATCAGGGATTTTGTTTTCCATTCATGTAAGCCTAAGCGAGCCTCAAACAGTTTGTTGACATTGCCCTGTCAGTAGTACTCTGTCCAGCGCGTGCAGTGTTTCCTCAGGCTGCAGACTGCACGATCATGTGACGCAAAGCTGCGGCCTACAAACACTGTCTGAACTACAACACCAACATTGTACTGTAACCTGCTCTGCTGCAAACATCCAGACTATTGGCTTTGAGCTCGAGAATAAAATAAGAACATGGCCTATTAAACGATCTGCACCCGGTATCTTTAATAGACTGTCACCTGATAAGAGCAGCTGGAAAAAAGAACTGGCATCGAACAAAAGTCTATTTTTTTTTTTTATCAGGCCAACATGAGAGGCCTGCCATGAATGTATTTCAGTAATTTAAAGGACAAGCACCACATTAAAGTCCTAGGTAAAAATATATATTTTTAAGGCACTGACTTTTTAAATAGAACAGCTGTCAAGTTAGATATCCACCCTTCAATATAGACCGGGAACAACGCGTTAAAATGATTATTATTTTTGGTCAGTTTGTATAATTTACAGACCTTAAGTCATGAAACCAAGCTGCGACACAATGATTTCAATCACGGAGGTGAGCCTAGTTGTATCAGGCCTGTCCATTTCTCATAACTTTCCAATCTAAATTAAACGCCAGGAGTTGATTTCTAAAATATGAGGCAAATAAATAGCTCACTATTACGCGCACCTGCTTTGTGCATCTTTTTTTTTTTTTTTCAATTGTGGGAACGAAAATGGCTGCCCCCCCCCCCAACCAAGCCTGAATGAAAGAGTTAATGACAGAGGCTGTTATCAGCGCTCTGCAGCCCTGCTCTGATCTGCGCTCGGTGCTGTCTGAAGGAGGCTGCTGCAGGATGAAAAGAGCAGCCGTGACACCTGCAGCCTGCAGACCTTCTCACGACCTGCTGTACACATGACAATAACAATAATAAAATGACATATACAGCCTATCGGGAGTGTGTAGGTATTTGGACTGAGATTACAATAAGATTTTAGTTTATTTATTTTTTAAATAATAAATTAAAGGACCATACTAGTGTAAGGCTTCTGTCACACTGTGAAAAATATGATTCCCCCCCCCCCCCCCATAGGCCTATTGTCCTAAAGGAGCCTCAAACTAATTGAATAATAAAAACTGAAGGCTTCACACCTACAACAAGCATGTAGATGTCTCAGATTTGTGAGAACTGCATCATTATCCTTCATCTCCAAAGGGGAGGAAAGTGATTTGCTCAGTTTATCACCCATCCTGAGAGTCATCAGGGGGTCAGGGTGCCACGTCCCAGGAGGGTCCTGGTCTCTGTCGTTACAGAAATACACAATCAAAGCTCTTTTATCTGTGTGCTGCATCGGTGTGTGTGTGTTTTTTTTTTTTATCTTTCACCTGCAGGGAGCTCTTTGTTTTTAATTTCTCTTGGTGACCGAAAGTCAAATCCAAAATGGGGCATTATGATCTCACTGTTGTCCTCAAATTCATTTCCCACTGTACCCACCCCCACGCACACTTTTCCCCTCCTCCTCCTCATCCTCGTCCTCCTCCTCTCACTCCTCACTATTTCACCCCCGGCTCTCCTTTTTCACATTACACACATGGGTGAGCTGGCACAAGGTTCTCCGCCTCCACGAAGCCTCCCTCCCTCACTCCTCCACCGACACCAACCCAACCCCCCATTTTTTCCCCCTCGAATCAAAATGATAAAGGCCTCATTTAAGCGATAACGGAGGACCTTTCTCTCCTGGGATGAACAAAGAACTGGAACAAAAAAAACTTGGATTCATGTTTTTTTTTTTTTCAATAAAAATCAAACGACAGATACAATTAATAAACATCGTGTTAAATAGAATACCTGACCTCACTGCACATACAGTATGCCTTTTAATCTTCTAGGCTGCTGAAATGTGTTTTGTATCATTCTGTGCCAAGAATGGTAAACTGGGTTTCATGTTTCCATGGCGCTGACTGCAATTATGTAGGTCTACAATAACTTTCATTGTAGGCTATCATTACCTCACCCATTAAATGTTTTCAGAGGCAAGGTAATGAAGAGTGTGCAATGAGTGTGTGTGTGTGTCGCAGACAGAGAGAGAGAGAGAATGGTGTGTAACATGAATCGTTTGACGCACGATGCAGATTGAGCCGAGATAAAATGAATATTTGAGAAACAGAGAGAGGGATACATTACCAACCCTGCTAACTGATTTTTGATTTACAAGAGGTAAAACAAACTCTTGTAACCTATGCCTTTAAGCTGTGCAACATTATCTATTATTTAACCCTTCGTTTCCCGGGCGTGTGCTGCGCCTGTCTGTCTGCCCAGTGAGGCAGAAAAACACCATCAACACCCCTCACTTAATAAGAGACAGCGAAAAGGCTCTCTGGGCTCTCCGGGGACTGAGAGAAGGGGAAATTAACCCACATCAGGCTAATCAGAGGACCTCAGAGTCCATTAACATTTGCATCACAATCACAGGTAGCCCACTGTCTGTGTTATCGACTAGATTATGTGTCGTCTGCGCGGAGAAGGTTTGTGTAAATCGTTTTGAAAGCAGAGAGAGAAAAAAGCATTTCATGGACCGGGCTTGATGCAGATTTCAGCACCACGGACAGCGTTTGTCTCTACGAGGCACCTTAACAGAAAAATATACACCCTAGCTAGAAGCTTTTTTTTGTTGAAGGTTATATACCTGGAGGTTAATTGACATTGGATGCAGAAGTTTGATCAAATACAAAAGGAACGTGCTTAATGTTTGTTGCTATCAGTGCTTTTTGTGTGTTTTGAGCAGAAAATAAAAACAGAACACACTATTGTTTTCATAAGCATGACGTATGAAAAGCTAAACTTTGATTAGTAATATTTAAGTATGACAGTAGCCTTTAAATATATAGAATAGAAAACGACATCTGTCTTTTGGGGATTCTGAACTGACATTAAATCTGAACGTTAGATCATACAAACCTCTTGTTGCCTCGTTGTGCACTTTGTTCAGCTTCATTTCTCCAGATGAATGATGCGTTTCGATGTTTATGCACTCTTTATCTCAAGCACATGCTGCTTCAAATTTACATGCAGTTTCATAGAAATTACATTTGGATTATTCGGACACCCAGGTAATTCTTAAAGGAAAAAGAAAACACAAATGGGAACATATAGATGACTTAATTTAAACAATTAACCTCACACAAATCATCATCAAGGTACTTCATGAAACAACAACCAGCCACCCGCATAAAGGCATCAGAAACAACGTCACACGTCTAAAAAATATAAGAATTTAGACTTTATTTATCGAGTAGACTTTGAAGTTTGAGACTCGCAACACCACCAATTATTCTGATGGATGCCTATTTCATTGATAGGGGTCTTTTATCAACATGGGCCACTTTAGTACACGTTATACTGTTTCACTTTATAGAAGCCAAAACAATGAGAATATTGTAGTTGTTTTTTCATATTTGTGTTGCATATATTTATCAACCAAATCCATCCCAAATATACACTACATCGTACATGAATGCTGTTTATACCAGACAACAGTGCATGGAAGTTGCTCAAACACTGGCAAACACAGTTATCTCGTCATTGTCATGACTAGAGTCTGTCAAACGTCATTGTATTTATCCCTTTATGATATATATTTTTTTGTTTTAGCTGCATGCTCACAGCCGCCGCCCACTTCAACGGATAGAGAGAGAGAGAGAGAGAAAATCCAGGTGGCCCGCAGTGGTAAACCACTAAGAGCCTTTTCATTACTCCTAATGCGCCTGTTTAATGGCTTATTATGGGCTCCCCAGAGACTTCCTCTGAGAGGGGTTTGTATTAGTCCTGCATGATGGCGTCCGCCTGAGAACAACATTGACAGGAAGCAGTAGACTACATCTATCTATCTATCTATCTATCATCTCTCTCTCTATCTATCTATCTATCATCTCTCTATCTATCTATCTATCCATCTATCTATCTATCTATCATCTCTCTATCTATCTATCTATCCATCCATCCATCCATCCATCCATCTATCTATCTATCTATCTATCTATCTATCTATCTATCTATCTAGCTATCTATCTACGTATCTATCTATCAACAATACAAAGTGTGACTATTTTTTCTCTCGGAAGATTCTTAACTGTATCTACGTTTATGTGGATTCTTCCTCTCCTCCGTGTGTGTTTGATATCAAACGCTCCCCAGACGCCGTTTTGCAGTTAACCCACGGTGACTCTGCTCTCTCCATCAAACCTTTGACGTGCTGTTTCCTGGCGCAGGTCGGCTCCCCTCTCCTGCTGCGACACATTAACATTGTAATTGCCTTTTTTTTGAGTACAATAAACTGAGCCAGTCCGAGGGGACCTGCACGGCCCGCGGGCTAGAGCTGGCACAAAGCGATGCCATCGATTTCTCTCTCACACACACACACACACACACACACACACACACACACACACACACACACACACACACACACACACACACACACACACACACACACACACACACACTATAAGTGAATATATGAATAAAAAATAAATCTCAACCATCCACAAACATGGACCTGAACATGCATGTTTTGTCATGTTGATGATGTAGAGTATATCTGACACTTGCCTAAGGGCTTATACAAAAAGTGGTGGTGTGTAATAACAGAGCTAATTATTGTTTTAAAAGGCCTACTAATGAGCTAAAACACTTTTTTATTAGCTGCTCTTATTTTGAAAGGGAGTTCAAGGGAGTACATGTCTCCTGTATGGATCAGGACCAAAAGTGATGAACAATAATCAATATCTATCACACCTAATCCACTCTACTTCTGAAGTAAGAACTCTTTCAATAGTATTGATGGATATGTGTGTAGGTGCAAATGCATGTTTAATTGTGTGTGTTTGTAAACCCTAAATAGTGCATGTGTGTGAATATGTGTGACTATATGTTGTGTTTGTGTGTGTGCATGGGTGCGTGTGTGGTCTCGACACCCAGTCAATAAGGAGCAGACCTCAGCGTGTGCTTAACTGATGTGTAATAGTTTTGTTCTCATTAAAGTTTGATGTCTTGAGAGCAGCGACATGTTGTCAGCTCTCACAGGGATCCCTCACGTTTGAATCACTCTGACACCTCAACTCAGAGAGCTGAAAGGTTCACAGTGTTTCATCCTGCAGCACTTCACACAGTCACAATACACACACACACACACACACACACACACACACACACACACACACAAGAGGTGACAGGGAGTTTTCCACCAGGACAAACCTGCCTGATGAGCTCAGTGTTTATAGTGCAGCAGAGCCATGTAGCTACTGTAGGTGTCAATTCTAAGATTCACTATAAACTGAAGAAATAAATAAATGGAAGGGTGACAGAAATGCATTTAGTGACACTCTTTTTTGAAGTACAAATTTAAAGTTATTTCACAGTGCATGTATTCTATTTTATGCAGCTTTATCCTGCAGATAAATATTGTGCTTTATACTGTTTTTGTTCAAAAGCTTTAGTTAATTGTTCCTATTGAAACAAATCTCTTTATTTTGGCCCTTTTAGTATGAGCATTTCTTATAAGTGTTGCAATATTACGACTTTTACTTGAAGCTCCTGGGAGGAACTTTTGATTTGTGTCGTGAACAGAGGTCAATTGGCCAATGAAGAAGCTTTAGTTAATCAGATATCCTGATGTATAATTATATGATTTTCTTGCAATATATAATTTATCGCAGTATCGCTGTCTCGTTTTATTATCGTTATAGTGGGCCAAATATTTTGCATTGTATTGTATCATGAGTTCCCCTATGATTCCCCGCCCTGGTTAAACCTGTATCCATTCAGGTTTTAAGAGATAGAACATAGCAGCATATTGACTAAAAAATTTTCCTTTTCAAATGTCTTAAAAGCCCATATGAAATCTCCTTTAGTTGCTTCCCTTTAAAACCCTTAATGCATCTGAAAATACATTTCACTTACTAAACACATTTCCTCCAGGAGCATAAATTGTTTTCTTTTAACTGGACACAGGATCAAAAGCTGAGATGAAACAAATCAAGCCAGGAACTACCTGGAATCCCCTTTTCACAATTAGCATTGATGCTTTGTTTATTCTAACGCATCCCTATGTTTTTATTAGTGCAACCCATCAATTTCCTCTCCCCATCCACTCTGAATGATTCATTGAAATGCACATCTTGTTTTGCAATTGACTACATTCACAACCTGCTGAAAGCTTTTTGTTCCGGCCCTGTGATGTCGGCAGGCCTTCAAACGGCTTTGATTTAATTGAAACTCGCAGTGCTCATTGAGAGTGCTTGGAGCTTAATAAAAGCAACCGCTGGCCACGTCACATACAGGTTTATGAATAAAAAGCCATGTATGCTTTTGAAAATGGGTTTTCCCCTCCACGTTCGCCCATCCCCCCCCATCACAGTCAAACCGTGTGGTGCAGCCACTCTGGGCTGTCATTAACTGCTATTGTCAGCCACACAATCAAGTGCAGGGAAAAAATACTCTAGCACTTATCATGAGCTCAGCCACAGGAACTACACATACACACTCACTCACAAAGGACACACAAAAATGCACAACACACACCAGGAGAATGGATGTGACTATTGATTTCTGGGCTGATGTGCGAGACGTTGCACAAATACAGAAGCCTGGATACAAAAGGTGTTTTTGTCCTACGAGAGCTATAATCATTCTGCAACACCAGGCCGATGACTTGTTCTATGTTTAGACTGAAGTTCAATACACCCACTGAACAGACAGGCACACTCACATCTTCAGATCCATCTGAACAGCTATTACCTGGAGGACTTTCTGTAGCGCCCACTCACTTGACTTAAAAAAATTATCTCCCCAGTAAATAAATGTGCAGTTTGTTAATGAGACAGTCAGGAATATTTTTTTTACCTCTTTGAAACACTGGGAACATCGAGTGATTCTCTCATTTTTTTTCTCATCAATCATATCCCATGAAAAGACCAAAATGGTTGATGAAATTAACTTAACCAGTTATATCAGTATCTGTGTATCCAAAGTCTGATCTATCTTTCTCTAAACCTCTTGTTTTTCCAAAACAACCAAAAAGTGAGATGAATGAATCACACGGTTGCACCAGGTGGCATTGCCCTCAATACAAAGAATATCAGTTACTCTTTAAGTCAATCTCTCACATTTATGGGTGCTTTCCTAACTCATGCACTAACATTAATATTAATTAGCAGCTGAAACTTTTTCCAGGTTACAGAAAAGGAGCAAAAGTGTCTTTGAGGCTCAATCCAATGAGCATATCTGCATAAGCAGTGGATGTTTTTTGAATCTACTTTGATTCAACTAACTTCAATTTGTTTGCACACATTTAAAAAAAAAAAAAAAAAGTGAAATCTTGGCTCCATTTTTTTGAGAGCTATGGAAATATATTCAATATTATATTCAGGCCTAAACAAGCAAGTAAAAAGTGTTTTCAGGCCCTCTGTGATACTATTACTGCAAATGCACACTTGTGTTTCGTTCCTTCCCTCAAACACATCTTTCACTGACAGACCGGAGGCTAATCCAGTCCTCTTTTTTCTGCCTGACTTGTGCCACAGTGAGCCGTGTCCCTGAGGGAGACCACAGTAACACATCTCGTACAAACCTGTCAATAAACTCAACTTCTCTCATTCTTCTGGAGAGCGGCCCTCAGGCTCTCTCCCTGTGTGTCTACATCTCGCCTCTGATTGCTTTCTGATCTCCCTCTTGTTCTGTTTAAGCAGAACACAGAGGAACACATGCACGGCTGCTGCAGAGGGCAAGCTGGACAGACGGGCAGGGCACAGACATTCGAGGAGTTTTATACATCTCAGAAAAGTCCTTTCAGTGTAAGCGTTTCAGAGTTTTAATGGCCAATTTAACAGGATTTTTACAGACTGAGCTAATTGGTGAGTTTTAAAGTTCCCTTGTTATTAGAACAGCCATTTATGAGCCATATGAAATTAAGACGAGAATAATAATTTGTCATTATTTCAGAGTATTTCTGGAGTTTTACTGGCTATCCAGTGCAAAACAAATCCTTTCAGTAGATTATTACAGGAGTTTTTTTTCTTTGTTTGTCTTTGGTTGCAGACTCGTTACACGGCAGCCACACCCAGAAATGAAAACACTGCAAAGATGTTGTGAAATGTTTGATATGTCGAGAAAGGTGTTAGTCTGCCTGTCACTTAAAATAATGCCTTCTAGAAATGACTGCAACCTGTGATATGCAAAGCAGATCGTCTCCATTTCCAGGCTCATTTTTCTTCACCCCCCCTCGTTCTGTTGGTTTTGACAGAAACACAAATCAGGGATCCTGCCTGACCACAGACTTGCGATGTGGTCCCGTGAACACAGCATTTGATTGTCTGTGGCCTCAGTTAATAAACACGATGTACATTTTTAAGAAGCAGTGATACTTCAGTGTCTTTCCTGTTTTGTGCTTTTATTTTTACTTTGGATTCAAAATGTCTTGAACGGTGTATTTCCGACTAAAAAATAGGCCCTAGGTTGAGTCCATGTTGAGGCATTCTGGCAGAAATGAGTAAATATTTTTCTGGTTGTACCTGCAGTTACAGAAGTCAAGCTATCAGATCATACCTCTCCTTAATTCAATCTTGAATGGAGCTTATCACGTTTCCACCCTGATCTGAAATGTTTCTCTCCCTTTGGAGGGCCGGATAACATCTCTATTGTGCGCTTGTGTTTATTTGAGATAAACAATATTAAACACCTCCCTATCTGCACCTCCTCTCTCCTCACACAATCAACTTCTCACTCTCACTCTCACTGCTGGGTTATTGCATTTCAATCTAACAGCTCTCTATTCTCCTGTAGCACCCCCCCCCCCCCCCCCCCCCCAACACACAAACACACACTCTGTGTAGTAGTATCTCTCCCAGCAGTGCTGTTATATATTTTGTGCTAGTTAGTGTGCATCGTAATGGTGGGGGGCGTGGCCAGGGACTGCAGCTGTAAATTAGATTTAAGCTAACTCTGGTAAAATGCATCAAATGGCAACATCTATGTTTAATATTGTACATGGTCCCATATTTACAAATACAAATACAAATACAAAACATAAATTAACTAACTACAGCAAACCATTACAAGTGAGAGATGGAGGCTTATTTTACTTAGACAGCAGGTTTTTATTTGGCTGAATCCAAACTTAAAACCGCTGCAGAAACAGTGAGGTGTGGCAATTTATTAGTTTTTCTGACATTTCACAGACCAAATAATTCAATGATTAAGAAATAATCACTGACTGAATCCCCAAAGACAGTAATGTTTAGTTGGGACAATAATTTGTGTAGTGACCTCTCTTTCCTTGAATGTAAAGCCTCTCTCGTGTCTTCACTCTTGTCTGGAGTCATTCTCAAATCTGCTCCCTCTTTCCCTCTTTCTCGCCTTTTTACTTTAATTGTCTTCTTCATACCTCCCCTACTCTCTCCACCTTCAGTTCCTTTTCTCTATTCTTTCATTTTCCTATCTCCCATTGTTCCCTTCTTTTTCCCTCTCCTCCTCCTCCTCTTCTTCCTCTCTCTGTCCCCCTCCATGCTCTGTTGTGATCATTCCTCCACCCGAGCACCTGCCTGCAGATAATCACCAGAGAAGAATGAAGGGAAAAAAAAGCTCACTTTTTATCTGCAGCCACAGCTGCAATTCATTGTAGAATCCTGAATGAATGAGAGAGATTAATAGCAGCTCCCTCTCTCTCCTTCTCTTCTTTTTTTCCTGCTTTCCTCTTCTTTTCTGTCAATGCTGTCTCCAGCAGCTGCTGCTTCCTGAAAACTGAAAAGAACCAGCTCCATTTGAATGCACCATTTTGAAATTTTCTGAATAGCAGCTGTACATTTTCTGCTGATATCAGATTTAATTTGCACAAGAAGTTTAGTTTTTTTTGCACAGATATTTGGTCTCAAATGGATGTAGGGGTCTACCTTTCATACATTTGAAACTAATTTATAAAACTACTCTAAGACACTTCGTTCTTAGACAGAAATCAAACTGCTGTGTATAAGCCAGTTTACGAGCTGGTGATGGCAGCAAGTGTTATTAAAAAGCACCATTTGCTCTTTCAATTACAAAAAGGACAATTTTGTCCTGAAGGCAGCTCACAGCTTGATTTAAATGGCACAGGGGGAGCAGTGGTTTGCAGCGCTTTCTGTAAATGGCACATTGGCAGGTTGAACAAAAACACTTTGCTTTGGCCCAGAAATAGCGAGGGGGACAAAAGTGATAACATGAAGTGACTTCCTGTCCTTTTCTGGAAACACCAAACGGGATGAGTTCTCTATCTTTTTGATATCTCCTCCTTCTAAAAGCTTCTGAAAGGACAGATACTGATTCTAACAATTTTGAACAGTATCTAAGTTTATCTTTACATTTGCTGTTATTATAACAGTTGTTGTTTTAATTTAGCTTACAGCTTAAATCATTTCTGCCCTGTAAAAGTCCCATATCTCCAATTTGTTGCAGGACTCAAAGATATCACAGATATAACAGATCACAAGTGCAGCTGATCCTGTCTGAAAACGGACAGAAAACAACAACAAATCACAAACTATTATGAACCATTAAAACAGCTGTTTTGACTTTCTTTTGCTCTTGTTTTTGTCTGCTCCAAGTTTATCTTTTCCATCCTCCATTTCTCACCTGTTGAAGTTTATTTAGTAATGTTTGCAAACTGAACACAACCTTGATAGGAGCATTTCACATCTAAAAGTCAAACACTACAAACCCCTTAAAACCTAATTTATGGACGTTAAACTTTTGGGAATGTAGCTGAGAGCAGTTCGTCATGTATCTCAACACATTTCGTCCAACGCATTATTCCCCAGAATGAAAGTTAGGACCTTTAAAATAAACTGACAGCTTGAGTGACATATGTTCACATTATGCTGACAAAGTAATTCAGTTTCTACTATTTATTTTGCAGACGTATTGTGTTTGATTGTAAAAACCACAGGCTTGAATCTAGAGAACAGCAAACAGCTTTTCTGATCGGACACAGGTGCTGACAGGCAGTGCACAGAGGCAATGCACAGGGTGGATTGGTTTTTAATCATCATCATCATCATCAAGTTGAACAGCTTCATCATGAGTATCATCGTCATTATAAATATCCTTATCAACAGCATCCTCAATATTATCAGCATTAATATCATCAGTAGCATCGATATTAAGTCTCTAAGTGTTATATGAAAGGGTCTTTAGCTTTTTCTTAAAGGGTGAAAGGGCCTCTGCAGATCGAACGGAGTTTGGTTATTCATTCCACCAACGGTCGACTACCGAGGAGGAGAGTCTGGATAGCGACTTAGGGCCCTGTTGTGAAGTTAGGACCAGGAGCCTTTCAAAGTGGGCAGGCAGGAGGGAGCGTACATCTGAGATAAAGGAGTTCAGGTAGGGAGAAGCCGTTTAGCCCGTTCATCAATCATGACACTTACGTTCTGGTTAGTCTGAGCTAGATGATGATCTAAGGTTGCATAGAGGGACTGGCTGGAATGACAAAGAGTTCAGGCTTTGATAGGTTGAGTTGGAGGGAAAATCTCACTGAAAAATAATTGTTTAAGGTGGGTTTAAAGTTCAGTTTGGCCCTTACGTTATCAGGTTTACTGCTGTGTTTCTTTCTGCTGAATGTTTGAGATCCGTCCTGTTCTCAAACACTCTGAGATTATTTCTGCCTCATGGAGTGGCATCACAGCTCTCTTCTCCTCTCCTTTGGGTGAAGGGCCGTCTGGGGATGAGGACCAGGGTCACAGGCAGAGCTGCATCAGGGCATCGAGCTCCAGCCGAGTGGGAATTCATGTTGATTTTCATGCTTGGCTAAACCTGTTTTGCCAGCTGCCATTTATGTTCAGACATTCATTTTGACTGAGCCACAGCCGCCCAATGTGTGTGTGAGTGTATGTGTCTGTGTGTGTGTGTGTGTGTGTGTGTAAGTGTGTGTGTCCTATTTTGGCCGGCATACTGTGGCATCCAGCCTTATAACTAGAAACAGTGTCACTACATTAAACCAGGATCATCAGAGACTCTTTATTACAAAATAAATCTCACTTTTTGAATAAAAATGTAAACAAAGACAGAAGCTCTGCAGCATTTTCTTACTCCTGCTGTCTCCTTAAAAGCAGAGCTGAGAGCTTTTTCTTCTTCTCTGCCCGACATAATTCCGCCTGTCGTCTAATTCATATTATTACGAAAATTGCCTCAAATTTGTTGCCATGGTTATTTTTCTCTTTTCTTTTTAAAGCTTTGTACCTCCTCTGTGGCCGATGATTAGAGCCGACAGCGGCTAGAAAGAGTCTGGGAGTGTTTGTGTGTGTGTGTGTGTGTGTGTGTGTGTGTGTGTGTGTGTGTGTGCGTGTGCGTGTGCGTGTGCGTGTGCGTGTGTGTGTGTATGTGGCATTAGGGGGACAGATAGGCTGGAAGGCAGTGACCTGGTAATGGTGAATGTATTCACAGGCCATATTCCAAGATAGTTGCCATGGTCACGATAATTGGGAGACTGAGCAGGGGGAGAGAGAGTGAAGGAGGTGTATTTGTGTGTTAGTGTGTGTGTGTGTGTGTGTGTGTGTGTGTGTGTGTGTGTGTGTGTGTGTGTGTGTGTGTGTGTGTGTGTGTGTGTGTGTGTGTGTCTGGAGTCTACAGACAGACAGAGAGGGAGAGGATGATTGACTTTGAGAAAAGGAGGCTTGAGGCGACACTGCAGACTAGCAGCAGGAAGCGGTACTACAGCACCAGCTCCTGACAAACGCTCTGATCTCAAAGTAACACAAGGCCTGCAGATGAAACCATGAGCTTTAGGCTCATCCTTGGATTAAGGCCCACTTGGATTAAATGGTAGAACTGCTGCAATTGTAATTAGAATTCATTATTATTGTAAAAACACCCATTTGCCAAAACAAAGCATCAATGACAGAAAAAAATCAAACAACTTAAAACAATGACAAGAAAGATGAACATCAACATTGATCTATTATGCACGTTGTATTCATTGTATTTTAACATTTATGACAAAGCTGCAATTGCAGACAGCTTAATAAGTCTTTAGAAGTGTTTCTGTAATAGCTAATAAAGCAAAGAAATAAATATTTAACACATCGGGTAGATAATATGCATGTGGTTATATAATAATTTTGACAATAAATTGAGAAACCATGTCCACAGAGTGAAGCTCACACTACGCTGAAATACATTATAGTGTGAAAATGTTATATACATATTACTTTCTATTTACTCTCACTGACTTTTGAAGACTTTTGCAGAGTTGTAAATTCAGCCGTGTGCCTCTTTTCAAGATAAACATGATTTGACGCTTTTTATATATTTTATTGTGAGTGTGTGTGTGTGTGTGTGTGTGTGTGTGTGTGTGTGTGTGTGTGTGTGTGTGTTTTCTTCCTGCTCTGTGTTTGAGTGTCTCTCTCAGCTGAATGAAGCTCTGTCCCGTCTCTCTGTCATAACACGGCAGCATCATCATCCTCTGACACACTGAGATCACAGGGGTGCCCCCCCCCCCCCCCCCCCCCACACCCCCCCCCCCCCACCCCCCACCACCACACACACACACACACACACACATTAGTGACTGGCTCTCTAACCTCCGGCAGCCCCCTGTCATCATCACTCCTGTCTCCCCTCATCCCTCGTTCTTCTCCTTTCCCTCGTGCTGTGGTAAGGAAAAGCCCCCCCTGCAGGGAGTGGTGCATTGTGGGTGTTTCAGCAATAGTCACGCCGTGAATTGAAGCGACCAGCAGCGGGGACCATGACGTGTTGTATGTGTGTGTGTGTGTGTGTGGGCGTGAGCAGAGTTTGTGGTTCTTCATTGGTTGTTGGATGTTGCGTGTGCATGGTCACGATTGTGGTGCAAAGAAGGTGGACACACCTGAAGGACAAAGAGGAACACTCAGCTGTTTTTCTTCTTCTCCTCCTCCTACTCCTGAAAAAGCTTCTTTTTCATTATTCCATTTTTTCCTTCTCCTCTTTTGTCCTCTTTTCCCTTCCTCAGCCTTCTCTCTGCTTGTTACATTACCTCTTCTCTGCTTTCTTTTTCCTCCTCTCCTGTTTTTCCTTTTCTTTCTTCCATTTCTTTCAACCTTTTCCTTCTCCCATTTACTACCCTCTTTTTGTGCTTCCCTTACTTTCTTCCTCCCCTCTTCTGCTTTCTTCTTCTCTCCAAATTTTAAATCCTTTTGCTCCATTCATCCCTTTCCTCGCCATCATTTCTTCTTCTCCATTATTTCTTCCTTGTCTAATTTGCATTTTCTCATTCTTCTTCTTCTCTTTTTTCCTTTCTTCATTTGCTCCTCCTTATTTTTGTCATTTCTTTCTTCCTTATCTTTTCCCTCCTCCTCCTTCTTTTCTCTCCTTTTATTTTTTGTTTCCCCACCTCTATTTCCTTTCTGTTCTCTGTCCCTCTTCACCTTTCCCACCTTCTCTCCTTTCCCCCCTTCGTTTCCTCTCTCCTGCAATCTAAAAAAGAAAAGCTGATAAAACGTTCAAAGTAAAGGAACAAGCTGTAAGGCCTTTTTGAGTTTACACAACTAATCGTCAATATCTTGTGACAATGTAGTTTAAGAAGTTTCCTCAAAGTGCAATCTTAAGTTTGTCAAAGTTAGAATTATCACTAAACTATGTGTTCTTATAGATTGAAAACATATCGACAGCTGTTCATAAGTTAAGAGAACTTGACCATTACTGTAACTTTACTCTAAATCACAAAAGGCTTTGCAGATGGTTGCTTTACTGTTGTCTCAGTTGTTCTTTTATACAGTCTGTCTCTCCTCCTGTCTTAAAGATGAAATTTGAGGAAACAGATGAAGACATTGCTGAAGTCAACATGTCGTCTTCTATAAAGATGTACAGTGTTTGTGGTGTGTTTGATGTGTGTGTAATGGTGTTTAGGGGTTAGTGGGAGTCTTGTTGGCAGTGACTCATGCATGGGGGTGAGGGGGATGTTTCTTCAGCCATGACTCATGTTGAAGAAGAGCAATCCCCCTCCTCCTCCTCCTCCTCCCTCAATGGGCTTTTTAATGCTCCAGGCAGAAAAATCTCTGTCACTGTGTCGTAGTGATAAGGTTTGTGTGTCTCTCTGTTGCTGCTGTCAGCATGCGTACACAGACATGCAGACACACACAAGCCAAAAAAACAACAACACACACACACACACACACACACACACACACACACACACACACACACACACACACACACACACACACACACACACACACACACACACACACACACACACACACACAATGCACGCAGACACAGAAGCCTACAGCCTTTTCTTCTCGTGGGAATCTCATGACTATACAGTCACATTTGTACAGTGTGAGACATGCTGTCAATCTCAAGTGTCACCGTTTCTCTCTCATTTGTGTGTG
Organism: Labrus mixtus; assembly: GCF_963584025.1. NCBI lineage: Eukaryota > Metazoa > Chordata > Actinopteri > Labriformes > Labridae > Labrus > Labrus mixtus. The sequence goes on along the minus strand of NC_083618.1, from coordinate 15,727,201 downwards.
TGTGCGTGTGTGTGTGTGTTTGTGTGTGTGTGTGTGTGTGTGTGTGTTTGTGTGTGTGTGTGTGTGTGTGTGTGTGTGCATCTGTTTCTTAGAAACAGATAAAAAGGAAAGAGAGATCAGCGATAAAAGGAAAAGTAGCCTATAAATTAATCTTGTTTTTGTTTTTTTACTCTTATTAAATATATTAATAGGCTGTGATGTGATATTAACTCCTTCTTCTCTGATAATCTTTAACAGCTTTTTGTTTTGTCCTTTTTCCGGAATTTATCACTTCGTTATTTCAGTATAATTTATTAACATTTAAAGAAAAAATGGAGTAGTCGGCCAATATGATGAGCGGCTGAATTACCCCTCCTCCTGAATGAATCACTGTGGGTTATCTGCACCGGAAGCAGCCTCCTTTAAGCATATTTGCACTGATGGACACTAAGAGATAAAATGCAATCATTTTATCTTTAATTATGTGCTTTATTAATGGCACTTTTTATATGGAAATGTGATTATATTAACACCACATACATATTATGGGTTTATTTAAAGCAGCTCTGGCACTTTTCCTTTAATAAAAACAAATGTAAAAAGGGCCAAAGTGGCTATTTGAATATCTTTGATGTTGCTTTCAGAGTGTCTTCCTGATGCAGATCCACAATCAGGCCGTACGCCTGTCTGTCGGCTTTCTGCAGGAGAGATAGCGCTCTCTTCATTACATGCTTCATTAATTTAAATGCTAATTGATTCTGTGAGGGCCTTTCAGACAGAGAGCCAAGTCCTGTCTTCCCCCATTGATTGTGTGTGTGTGTTGGTGTGTGTCAGTGTGTGTATGCCTTGTGCACCTGCTGGATCCTGGAGTGACGAGTCCTGACAGAACAACCTCTCCTGCCTGTCTCTCTGCCTCAAGTGTGGCACTGATATGGTTTGAGTGCTACAAACCAGACAAGTTCAACCAAAAAAAAAAAAAAAAAACAACAACAGGCTCATGGTTTAAATTTAGGTCCTGAGAGGTAACAATAAAAGAACAGAAACATGAATAAACATCATTTGGCGCCCTATCTGTAGCTGCATGCATGAAACAGAAACAGAAGATGCTGGGGCAGTTAAATGATCCGTGCGTGGTTGCTAGGAGACAGCGGGGCTGGATGGTAGAGATAAACGCTTGGATCTACCCCTGGCGGTGAGCAGTGGGTGGGGAGGAATAAGGGAGGGAGGGGGAGGCAGAGGGTAAGAATGGAAGAGTCTAGATAAGAGGGGAGGAGGGGGAGTCATGTGACAACGACAGTTGCATTCTCGTTCATGCTAGATAAGGCTTTATTTTCTCCTGCAGGGCTTCAATTTGCCCTCATGTCTTCTTCCTTTTCTTGTGTTATTTAGAAAAAGTTTGCAAGGGTCTGTTCATCAGGGTCAAAAATCATTCACGTGATCCATCTGGACTCCCCGGTCCAGACATGTTTTAGGACACTATTGTCCAGCTCTGAATATAATTAATGCAAAATACACAAACTGAATCAACTCCTTCTTTCTAAATGAACTTTTGTTGAAAACTCCTCTCTCAGTGTATGAACACCAGAGGCCATATCATTCATATCATCATTATTATTCAATACAACAGTTAGTTCCAACTAAGTAATCTGATTGGACAAGAGGTAGTCCATGATTGCTGATATAGCAATCATGGACTTTTTTAGAGAGTGAAGTCAGTGGATAGAGTTGGAAATCAGGAATAAAGAGAGAGTGGGGATGACATGCAGGAAAGGAGACACAGGTCGGATTCAAACCTGCAAACGCCTCTGTACATGGGGTGCACAAACTAACCACTCGTCCACCGTTGCGCCCTGCCCTGGGACTTTTAACATCACACTCTGCCCCAGGTGTTTTGGACAGCTTAGTTTAACATTACAGTAAAAGGTGTTTGTAACGATTGATCAATCTGGTGCCTCAGAATCACACAGAAGACTCTAGTTTCACTGAGTGCATGAAGAAAACACACAGATATGTGCACATAATACAAAGCAGCTGGTCTGCAGGTATGTGCAGACTTACTCAAAGTAAGATTAGTTTTGATGGTTGGCAACAGTAGAGCTAGTTGTGTTGGCTGAATTAACGATAAAATCATTTTTAATAATCAGTCTGTTGTTCCTATTTTCTTTTCACCGCTGTATGCTGCTTGTAAAACTGTTGTTTAAAAGCTAGGAGTTGTGCTGTTGTTCTGAATATCAACATGGCTGGGATTATACTCCATGACTGGAATAAACCCAGCACTGATACAAGGCCGCAGGTTTCGCTCGGTTGGTAGAGCAGCTGCACCATACACACAGGCTACAGTCCTTGAAGCACTGATCACAGGTTTCACTCCCACCCTTGGACCTTTGATGCAAATCCACCCCACTCCCTCCTCTCCAACTTTCCTCTCTCTTATGCTGTCCTATCAATAAAGGCAAAACCATTTTCTTTATAAAAAACCATGCTTATACTTATTATCATAGCACTCCCCTCTCAAGAGTGTTTCTTGCTAAAATATTAGACCCTAATTGTTTTCAAACTAGTTGTGATGCTCAAAATTCATGCATGATGTCTGGCAAAGTTTAGCCTTAGAAAATATCACATTCAGCCTTTTAAGTCCCCCATGTGTAGCCTAATGTGTGTGACTGTAAAAGTCCTGTTCTGCTCATTAAAGCGCCACATAACCAGAAAGCTAGTGGCATTACAGGCCTTATCTTGCATTTCAGGAAAAAAAAAGCCAGTTTTTGTACCTTTAGGGGTACGATTGCTCGTCACAGAGGTACTTGTGAGGACTTGAGTTGTACCCAGAGACCAATCCTGTACTTCTGTGGATTATTTAGTACCTAAAAGTATCAGTACATATTTAGTTTATTGCATGTAGTAATTCACACAGTGATGAGACTGTATTTTAACCTGCTAATCAAGTCTGAATCACTCGGACACTCAAATTACTTTTTAACACTGATTACCTCAGCACAGTCCTTTTAATCTGTTATATTTATACAAGAGCATTTTTTCTCCATCCGCTTCCTGCCTCACTTCAACCCATCTTTAGAGTCAAAATCTGAAACTTTTCTTTGTGTTCAAACTGTCTCATCAGCGTTCGAGCCTCTGCAGCTGCTGCCAGGAGGGAAACCATGATGGCTGCCACCGAGTGAGCACAGGAAGAGGCTTCATCTCGCACCGTCATCCCTCATCAACCCGCTCGACTCCGGTCAGCATGGCACAGAAAGACAAAAGAAGAAGAGTGAGGGGAAATGCGAGGGAAGCTCTGAGTGCAGGTTGTGATTAGTTGTGAATGAAATGCAGCCGTATGATTGGTGGAGAGAGCCAGAGGTCAGGCGTTCTGCCAGTAGCTCATACAAGCCTGCTGATTGCTTTTCATCCACTGATTACAGTAATTTAGATCTGCAGAGGGCCAAAGGGGCCCGTGTCTGCCAGCCTGACTACTGCTGCTGCTGCTGCTCAGTTTAAGGGGAGGGGGCTGCAGTTTGGTGCATTTATGCAGATTTTAGAATCATATATGACTGAAAGAGGCTGAAAAAAGAATCAAATACAGTGTTTACCAAGAAAAACATAAAGGTGTTTGAAAAGAGAAAACTTATGTTGCCTGTGCTGACAGAAGGTAAGTAAAGTACATATATATATTTTGTTGTTTATATTTAAATGTATACATTTTATTTGAATGCTTGTCTCTGTTGCCGGCCCTTCAACGATGGGTGTGAATTAGCATTCTAGTGAACTCCAACATCACATCTGGTATCATTATACAGATGTTAATCAATGTGCTCTGTCCCTTCATAAAATGGTGAGGCCGACAAAAACAGAAAAATCTTTTAAATGAAGAAGAAATAAAACAAACCCAGTCAAAGATTTTCTCTCCAAACTTTACATATCCATCAACACCCATTTCAGAAAAGTAACCCTTGTTTTATGCAAAATTCCAGGAACGCAGATGATTACCCCCTCAAATATTCTGTTTTAAAATCAATATTGACTGAAATGTTATCATCTGGTTTTCAAATGATTGAAATCACATTTTAAATCCAGAGATTAGACGCACAATCATCACTTCACTTCATCAAAAATACAAATTGCACAGCTTTAAACTCTAATTTTGTGAAAGAAAGAAACAACGACTGCTTTATTACACACCAGTTTCTTTTCTTTTGTCTTCAAAGAGGCTCTTTGGACACACCGAGACCTTGAATAATCAGAGTTGATGAGGCAGTTAGTTGCGAATGGTTTTTTTCCAGGACCGATGGTGATGATTAATCAAGGAGCAGCAGCGGCCTCTTCACCCGCACACATTACAAGGTTAATCTCTCTATTGATTCTAGCTGCAGAATAAAACAAATACTTCACTGCACATTTTCTCTGCTTACATTTACGTGTGTGTATGTTACCGCTCCTTTTTGTAGATTCACAAGAGGGATGAATGATGCTTTTGTTGATACCATCTTCCTACCGCACCCATTACCCCATATTGAACAAATAAATCATGTTAAGGACAATATTAGATTCACATTTATTGACAGAAAAAGCACATTTTTCAAAGGTGTTTCTTTCTACAGCAGAGACTGGGGGTGTTTTCACAGAAAATTAAAAACAGTGACTCGTGTAAAGGGCATAAATATACATTCTGCCGTCTGCTTACTGGCGTCTAAAATCTTCATGACAAAAGCCAGACATTAATGAAGACATTAAGAGATCCATAACTTTCATCACAACAGACTTCTGTAAATGTCCGTCATCTTATCTTAAAAAGTCTCCCTGGGTAGTTGTACACATTACACTGGTTCAGAGATATCTTCCCCATAGGAAGCTTCCTCTGGTTCTCACATACACACACAAACACATTCACATATGTACAAATACAGTCAATAAAAAACTGGTGTAAGAGTGTGTGAACTCGTGCCCCTGTTGTCCATGTATGTGTGTGTGGGTGTCATGTGTGTTTAGACAATAACGTGTCCATGTGCTCTGCTCCTCAGGGGTGTTTGGGCTCGCCCTCTGGGATTTTGCTTCAGAGGTGACCTACTTCTCGTGATTGTCAGCAGAAGGCAGTTTCATCAGCTCGCTTTGTGCTGAGGCACTGAACTGTGCCCAGGACCCTGGGACATGCCGATTGGACCTGTGTAATGAAGCTCATCACACACATGCATGCGCGCTCACACACACACACACACACACACACACACACACACACACACACACACACACACACACACACACACACACTACTGCTGCCATCAGGTCCAGGGCAGCAGAATTTATCACGTCCATTTATTACCTCCTCCTTCATGAAGGAAATTTGATTCCTCGGCGTGTTTCTGATGCACATTACGGTCCATCATTGGGAAGGTGACAGAGACGGAGTGGAGGGTGTTGATGGATGTCAGTGCTCAGACCGGCGGTCCTCACTCCGTCTATTGAGTGAAGAGTGTGCGACTCGTTTCCCACAAAATGGCCACGGAGCCCCAACATGGCTCCGACTGCGAGGAGCAAATGGTTCACATATGACGAAGGGCACGAGGTGCTGAACACATTCATTAACTGCTCGTGTGTGTGTTTGGAATACTCTGAGTAGTAAGGTAATGAAACAGTCCGACTTTCTTTTCACAATAAAGAGTATAAATGAGAAGTATATTTACAACATTTATCTTACTGTAATGTTTAGGAGGGAAAAATGTAACAAGATTCATCAAAAAAACGATGTATAATAAGAAATATGCACAAGAACACTGCAAATTCCCACACTGAGTATGGGCAACTGATCACAACACACTGTAATAATGAACTCAGCATCATCTCCACATTATCCTAAAGTATGTCTAGCCTACAACACTCATTAAATACGGAAGCAACAGTGGTATTACATTCATATAAATAACAATAATCCCATTACCCCCCCCCCCCTCCCCCTCCCCCTCCCCCAAAGAGTCACTTCAGCACTTTTGTGTGTTTAAAAATGAGAACTGAAGACCAGCTTCACTGTGTGTCCTAGACATCTCCCTTTAGAGGTGCAGCGACTGTCCTTGAGCTGGTGACACCAAATCCCTCAGTTTATAAAAAAAAACACTCTTTGAGCGCCGTTCTATTCAGGTAAGGGGTCCTTGGAAGTCCATGGATTGTTTTTTTATAAGGCCCAGGAGAACGCAGATTTCACAGATAAGAGAGGAGCTCAGTTCATCTTGGTGTTCCCTCTTTGAATGGCACGGAAGAAGTAAAGGGGCGGATACACAGCAATCTTTGTATTCAAAGAGTAAGGGCTGGGAAAAGGTCGACAGGGAGAGCAGCGAGCGGAGGACGAAGAGCAACGGAGGAGCATCGGTCAGCTCATTTACTGATTGTTCAGTTAGTAACTGAGCTGCCCGCTCCATTCTCAGGTTAGCTTGGGATGTTTTCATTAAATACTGGTTTCTGGACAGTCAATGTTTTTTTTTTTTTTTAAAAAGGAAAGAAAAGGAAGACATGATGCAAAAGATTTCTGTCCAAATCTTAAGGTTCAATGGAAACTTCATGCATTCACAATGTTTACATATTTTTCATGTTAAATAAATTGGAAAACAGGTTTCTGTAACTATGTAAGAGGGATATGAGATACCTGATTTCTAATGGTACATGTCTCCTGCATGTCTACACTTAAAGGAGCTTCTTTTAGACTTTTTCAGGGAAAGCAGTCGGTCTTTTTTAAGGGATGAGTTTTTATATTTATAATTATTCCATCTGAACACAAACTGGACGGGAGACAAAGTGAGCCAACCTTCTTCTAGTCAGTTGTATTTGCAGGATCGTCACTCAGGGCAGGAATCTGATTGTTGGAAACACAGTCTACGGTAACCAATGTAACCTGGTTTCTTAAGTGTAGTTAGACACACTGATTGGTGGTTGGTCATGTAAAGTCACTGTTAGCTTTCAGCAACTACAACTCCCATAAATCTGCCATTTCTATGCTAGGCAGTTGCAACACATGACTGAAGTTGCAGAACAATGTCTCCAAGGTCACAAATCAAATTTAATCTCAGGAGCAATGTTGTCACATGAGGAATAAGATACTAATTTTGTATCATGTTTCACCTTTCTGCAAAACGCTAACAAATGAAACTCACAACGTGAATCACATTGTCGAGCTGGCCTGAGAATGTGGGGGTGGGACTTGAGCCCTCTGTAGCCAGAGGTGCTCTGCATCCCCATCTGCTCGTCATGGTCTGAGATGAAAAAAAGAAAAGGCAAATATAACTGCCCAGCCGTTCACTCTCGCCTTTCTTTTCTGTGCAGCAGGTTCTCTGTTGGAAGTAATAAGTCACGTCAGCAGCTTTTTGCTCACAGCCCCGCAGTAATGCAGGAGAGGAAGGATGGAGAGAAGAGAAGAAAAGAGGAGAGAGAGAGAGAGTGAGAAAGGCAGAGGGCAGTGTGTGTTCATGTGATCATAGACAGTTTTTCTGCTCCTGGCAGAATCTCCATCTATCTGTTTCTGCTTCCTCCATCTGTCTCCTGCTTGCTTGTTGCTCCGAGGAGGATCAGAACAGAGGCCTGAGTTGATATCATCTTTTGTAGGTCCTTCCTTTGTCCTTCTGGAAAGTTTTGAACCAATCTGTCCATTTGTCCTTCACAGCCCTCTGCTGGCGTTGGGTTTCATCTTGATGACCCACTCTCCTCCGTGGTTACTGTTATACAGATCCAGAAGATGTGTGTCTGGATCCAGGCAGTGCTCACCTGCAAAAAAACAAAAAGGATCAATAAAAGTGTATACTGTTTGGGTTGATTTGGCATAATTATTAAAGCGGCAACTTTAAATCATTTTCAAGGTCAAATATTCTCTTATTGTTTCTTCATTTTATAGACTAACAGTTTGAACTTAGAATGAAAGAAAATTGTTTACATGTCCATCCTCTGTTCTACATTCAACTCAATGTCTTTTCATGTCAAATTTAATTTTATACTCAAAGGTACATCAAATCAAATCTTCACAACTAAGATAAGGGATTTTCGCCTGAATCCTGCTCTAGAATCATCACAGGACTTTTGTCTCCATCCTAAATGTAGTCATTAATCTGGACTCTCAGGTAGGACTGTACAGTTTCAGAACTAAACTGTTAAACGAGCAAGTTGTCAACTCTCCTGTGAGAGACACAGACATGTGTGTAATAAGCATTTGTCTGCTCTGATAACTGCAGATGCACTGCTCCTGTCTCTTTGGCGTATGCACAGATCATTACATAAGACCTTGTGCCCTCATCAGCTCAATGAGCAGAAAGACATGCAAATGTCAGAGCAGAGGCAACGGTGCAGCAACTAACACTTACCGATGTTTCCTCCCACTTCATACAGAGCGCAGTCTGGATATGCCACCGAGCCGTTTCTGCTGACAGACAGATAACACCTTCGTATCAAACTGTTGGAGGCTGGAGTCAAACCAGTAGCTTGTCATAACTTATAACAATTCATATTTACTCTAAAACACAAGGTTGCTATGCTTATTGAGTTTAAAATCATTCTGAAGTGAAGTTTCAGCCTGGCACATAGCCATAAGTGTCACTGTAGTATTGTACCTTCGCATTTTGCCCTTTCCGTTCTCTGGGCTGCGGAGGCACTGGCGGTGAAACTGGGCGAGCAGGTCTGAAGCTCGGGAGTTGATGTTCAGCTTGAACTCCATTGTACCGCTCACCTGATCCCCAACCTGGATCTTCACTGTACGGCACGGCTAAAGACAAAAGAAAAGATTAAAGAATAATTGCTATTACTTTAGACAGTTCAGGTTTTAGTGACTCATGAGAATTTGAGCCTCCACTGCTATGATCAGTGAGTTAGGAGTTTTCTGTGGATAACAAATCCAATCATTTGGTGTTTACAGATACTTGTACTTTAACATTTGTATTAGCTCCAAAGAAAAAAAAACTGACACAATAATAGAGAAGTGAAAGCATTGCTGTTGTTTATTGGTGGTGAAACCTTACCTCTGAGGTGTTTTTATCAGGTTTTTCCCGGCTGTCTGTGTGGATCTTCCTCAGCAGGTTCTTGATGCGGCGATCGTAGAACTGATAACGCCTGTTACTGTTTTCGTTCATTTTGCGCACCTGGTTCATGAGGAAATTAGGAATCTGGAGAGAAAAGGCAGTATGATTCAACATTTGTAACATCTGTGATGCTTTGATCAATTCATGCCAAGGAGCTTTGTGTAAAAAAACACAAATATAAGGCATTTGTGATAACATATAGCAGAACCGCTTTTCAAAAATGTATCTCAAGAAAAGGCCAATTTTAATTACTGTTTTTACTGATATTTAATTTGAACTTGCTACTTAATGACACACTAATATATTTACAGTCCTCTCCTCCTGAGGTTGAATATGAGGGTGGTCTTACCGTCCAGAGCAGGTCCTGGTAACGGATGAGAAGCCTCATAACATCAGCTGCCTTCTCTGCGTGTCCTTTCTCTGCGCCCTCCGTCAGCCTGCTGGGGACGGCCTTATGAAGGAAGAGGTTTGGAGCCATGATGGTGGCCACGGCCCACAGGTTCATCCTGTTCCTCTTCTCCCTGGAGACCACCTTACTGAGGAACTCCAGGAGGGCCTGAAGGAAGCACACATGGAGACTTGTGTAAAGATATATAAAATCAAAGCTAGTCTGACATTTTAGAAAGAGATGTTTTTATCACACTCAATGTCCTCTGTATGTTGAACATTTCATTTTATGTGGAGGTTGATAGACACTCTCATTTTGAACTAAACAATGTACAAATGTAACGAGGCCACTTCTGCAGAAGCACGACAGGGAGAAAAGTGGATATCACAGCGACTGAATCATCTATAACACCTCTACTGAGAAGAGCGTTAATGCACAGTAAGTTTCAGCTGCCTCCACTGGAGTCAAAGTAATTAGTTCAGGTGGGTTACATGATCCTGGATGCTAAAAGCGGAGCTGACTGCACACTACTGTCGGTGAAAGTGAGTCATATGGTTAATGCCTGTGGTTGTATAACAAGATACAGTGCTTAAATTGTGGATTCAAAACAAAACAGTACATTACGAAACAGTGCTTCAGCATGTGAGTTTTTTTTATAAAGGTACATTTGGATGAATTCCTGATACCATAAGGGGAGCATGTTGGTTGTATAAAAAACATTGCAGGATTCTGTTTAATTCTTGCTGGAGTTTAACTTGAAGTTAAGGTTTTTTTATTTTTTATTTAAGTCATTAGTTTCTCCTGGAAATCAGGGGTTTCCTTAAAGTGCATCCATGGCGAGGAAGCCTTCTTAAAATGGATTGTAGTTCTAGTATCAGTTTGATAAATAAAGTGGCACTTAAAGATACTCAGGCAAAGCTTGTGTGCCTAAAATTCTACAATATCCTAGAAATGTGTAAAAGTCTTTGAGGATAATATCCTTAAAATGTGTTGACATGTTAGTGTAATGTCAGAAACTTAACAAATCTGACTGTTTAAGGGCATGAGAACAGTATCATCGTGTATTGTGTTGTGTGTATAAGTGTGTGTGTTCATTGAGTGTGCACCTTCAGTGTGTTCCTGTTGGGCTCGGGCAGCAGCAGGATGAGGAGGTTCAACATGTGGAGCTTCTGCTTCAGGTCTGTGATGTCTGGAGAAGGAGGGAGCAGAGGTTTAACACACACACACACACACACACACACACACACACACACACACACACACACACACACTTCATTTCCTCAGACTGCGACTTAGAATAATGGGAAACCTGAAGATTAATGACATTGTGACAGGCAGCCATTAAGTTTGTTTGAGCTTATGTCTCTGTGGTCAAACATCATTCATCACTTTGCACCAACTCTCTTTAAACACTAAACATCAGTGAGTCATCAATCAGAATATATTAATATCAATCCAGACTATTTGGGCTAAAAAATCATGTGACTAGGGACTGTTCTTTTGCTCCGCTTTGTCACTGTGCAAGTATTTGTGAAAGGGTAAGGACGCCTCTTAAAAGACTATCATCTTGTTCATCTTAAAGTGGATTTCTCAGCCGGCGCAGACAAGATAAGCATCACACGACTCTGTCATCGGGGTAAAGAGTCTAAGGTAATTATGAAGTGAACCCTGCTGAGTTGTCTGAAAAAGTGGACAGCAGATTGTGATGCAGAGGAGGAGAAGAGGAATTGTTGTGTGTGTCTACTTTAAACAGTAAAATATGCAGCTGGCCGTACATGGAAACAGAAACACAATGCAGTCAGTCAAGTCAACACCACACCCCTCTGGTACTGACTTGCGGTGTGATTAATTACAGGTGGATGTCGTTATGTAACTGAAGAGGAGATGTGTAATTTGTGGTGTCTGATTTGGTACTGTTTGAAACTGAAAGGTATTTCATCCTAAACCTCAAACATAACTGCCCCTCCCAAATGCCTGAAATACAATGTGTCTAAATGTGACACATGAATTGTTCGAGTTTATGCTTACACAACAGAGATTTCAATATTTTCACACATTTCAGGGTAACAAAGAAAGATTTCTGTAGTAGGTGTTCATTTGGGAGGTGGAGCTAAAGCAGCAGGTGTGTTGTCTGAATGATAAAAAAGGTTCAAAGTGAAACCAGTAGAGAAATGCCCACTGACCTCTGACGGCGCTGAAGGTGTTGAGGTACTCGGCAGTGAGCAGAGGAGCAGGCAGTTCCCTGATAAACTTCTTGAGAAGCGCAGCAGCGTCGTTTGGACTCACCTCGTCCCAGCTGACCTGCCCCGAGTAGAAGTTTGTCTCAAAGTTCTGCTGCAGCAGCTGCAGACAGAAACACAAAGAGAGCAACAATCAGAACAGGACAACCACACATGAACTGTCAGTGTCAAATTCCACAGCACACTACCAGTGAATTCACCAGCAGTGAATCACTTTCAAAATGTTGAATTATTCTTTAAGGCAAGTTCACTTCAACACACAAACTAAACAGTTCTGGAATTTCCAATTAGTCATGACAGATGGATATGAGTTATCGCTTTCATAAATCAAGATGTTTATACTGTAGCGATACATTTTTTTAGTGACAAGTATTTTGAATGATGACATGAAGATATGAGTTGATGTTTGTCACTCAATGAGCTCTTTGTCTCTTTGTTAACTCACCAGTATCAGTTGAACTCTCCACTCGACTGTGTTAATGTTAACTACACAGGCATGAGCTCACAACTTATTACCTGGCCATGTCATCAGCTTCTATTTTTGGCTTAGGCTTATAAGATTGTATGGGCAGTAGCATTTGTGGTTTGAACTTTGGAATATGAATGCAGTTCCTTCCTCTGTTTGTTTCCTTAAACAAGGGTGTTTGTATGAATACGTTGTGCTCTTCTTACAGAAGAAAAATTCAGAATATCCTGAATGTTACAGATCGTAGTGGTGCTTGTAGAGCTTTTTGTGTTAATTATTTGAATCTACTAATATCACCTTAATGTTAGGATGACATACTTTTGTTTCTAAAACATTTGAAGCTTTCACAAGTATTTAATTGATCTCCTCTGATTTTCTGTTGTTCATTGCTACCTTAGTGCTAAACGGCGCCCTCTTCTGTCTGCTTTGATGAAATAGATTTTCCTTCTAATGTTCATATGCTGAATGAAATCCAGGCTCATAAAGGTGTTTAAGGGGCAGAAGCTGAAAATGTTGTAAATTATTTTCTTCATATTGGATATTTCTAAATGTCAACAGTAGTTTAACTCAATGAAGTGGTTTGATTCCCCTGACTGCTGTCAAACACTTGACATTTTACAGTGTTAATCATTTGCCTGGTTTGAACAGGTAAAAGTAACATTTTCAAATTGCTTGTCTTTAAGCAGAACATACAATAAAAAGGCAAAATGTTTTATTAAATGATTTGGTGTTGGCTTAATTAAAGGAATAGGTGCTGAGCCAAATATTGTACCTTGATTCTTGACTGAGATCCTGGAACCCGCAGGATCCCCTCTGAATCGACTCCTTTCTTCTCTAAAAACGACAATAACTGCAGAGAGAGAGAGAGAGAGAGAGAGGGAGAGGGGAGAAGGAGAGAGAGAGAGAGAGAGAGAGAGAGAGAGAGAGAGAGAGAGACATTAGCAGAGAGTAAGGCTTCAGCAGATAAGAATCTCTTGCTCACCTCTGCTGGTTATTCTCAGTAACTGCTGTTTTGTACAGGGTGTGGTCAGAGCATTTCACATTCAGAGGACACTGTGTTATCTAAAGAGGAGGATTGTAGGCTCAAGAATGTGCTGAACAATATATTGATAGAAAAAGATCAAAGTTGGAGCGTTGATGGCCGAGCGGTTAGATCGTACCCAATGTACAAAGGCTACAGTCCTCCAAACTCTAACAACTTTCCAATAAAATAAAGGCAAAAGCTCAAAAATAAATCTTTAAGAAAGATAGAGAAAGATCAAAGTGAAGGGTAAACTGTCATGTTGTGCCAGAGCAGGGGAGAACAGCAGATCTGATGTAGAATGATATTTTATATAATGTTCAAGAGCGAGCTGTTAATGTTGTAATAGTTCATATAAACAGAATCTATTTACCAACATTTCATGCATGCCATCTTTGTTCTCTTATATGAATGACTTTCAGTATTTAAAAAAATCTTACCCCCTGCAGGAAGAGAGGAGTCGTCGTGTTGGTCTTTATTTTCTGATCGTTTTCCAGCAGCGTTGCCAGCGGCACTCCGAAGAATGAACTCTCTGTGACAGACCAAAGTGTCATTCAAGTGTCATCGGCCTTACATAATCATGTACACACAGTTTTACTGAGGTCATAGTTTCTTTTGTTGTGTGTGTATGCCTACATTTATACTGCCATGTCATTACTTGAGGAAAGTTGTGTATATGAGACGATATACTGTAAATGTCTGTCAAACTAAGCCTTACCAAGGAAATGCAAAGATTAGTTATGGAAGATTGATATTTTGTTTCCCTGTTGTTTTGTATGCACCCTTTGTGTGGATGATGCCATACCTGCGATTTTTCTCTTGCCAGTTTTATGCCTTTTGACCTCCAGCTCTAAGAGGTCGCACAGCGCCGTCATGTCGATGAGAGCCAACTGACGCACCTTCTTCATGTCAGTGTGGGAGAGATCCTGAATACGAGTCACTCCTAGACGGCACTTGGGACAGATGACCCGCTGAGAAGGTGAGAGATTTGAAGGAGAGAAAAGTGAGGAGAGGGGGATTGACGTTGAGGACGTGGAAGAGGAGAAATGTGAAGAGATAAAGAGAGAGAGGGGGTCGAAAAACAGAGAGCACAGAAAAGGAGAAAAAAATGTCCAATGTCAATTTTATAAATCTGATTGTAATGTTGTCCCCTTGATTAATACTTATTTGTGGAAATGGAATGAACATGTTTTAAAACTTTGAATTCTATTGCCAAGGAACTTAATGTGCCCGTAAACACAGAAACTCTGTTGTTTGCAGCTACTTTCCTTTGTAGCTTATCCTACTCAACCCTGTTATATAACAAACAAACGGGCTGATTAAAATGGCTTAAAGCAACATTTCTGTGTTAAAGTAACTGTAGATTGGTGCCTGTGTAGTAAAGAAACAAAGTAAGACTCTTGGATGTTTCACTGTAAATATACAGTCTGTGTCTCTTTAAAACTGAGCGAGGAAGAGAGCAAAAACATGACAAAAGTGTAATGCACTGATTGTATTAATGAGGGTTATTATTAGTCATGTATGTCCCTTGTCTTCCTCAAAACTATGCAATCATTTCCTTTGTTCTGTGAATCTATTTCAGGTTTACTTCCACGCAAACAAAAAGGATGCAAAAGTTTGTATTTCCCTTTGAAGTCACGTTACCTTCCCATTTGATGAAGTTGACAGAATGATTACAAAGAAATAACAATCCTAGAGAGATGATGAAGAGAGGGGAAAGTGTTTTAGAGCTTACCGGCAAAGTGCCATCCTCTTTCCTGCGGAGGATTTTGTTCTGTGGCAGTTTGGCCTGTTTGAGGAAGATGACGGCCTGTTCACAGTAAGCCACATCAGTGATGAAGAATTCTTCTTTGGGAGCACCTCGCTGATGCTCTGGGGTTACGGCTAAGAGGGAAACACACACACACACTCAAATCTATGAGTTCACTTCAGAATAAAAAAAAAATGTCAGAAGGAATCTTTACCTCTTTCAGGGGCAATACCATTTTGATTCTTCACAGTATATCCTTCACTTTACTTTGATCTAAAATGAATATTCTAGCAGTTTTTTGTCTACATATGCCAAACAACAGCATGTTTCACAACCGCTGTATTTAAAATATTTGAGTAAACTTCAGGAAAGTAAGAATATAATATGAGAATATAAAAACACTTTTTGATTTATTTAAACTCAAATATATTGGGATCAGCGCTGAGAAGACAGGGACGCTCTCCAGCGACTACATTCAGAGTCAAGGCTTTAGAGGATTCAAGGATTTAGAGATAGCTGTCGGGACTCAGATCTGATCCTGACACACAACCTCACCAATCCGCTGCTCACCTGACTTCTGCAGGTATGGTTTACTTTAAGATATGTGTAAGGCAATTACAGAACCTAGTAGATAAACGTATGAGTACTTGTAGAAAACCAGAATAGAAATTTAGTTTTGACTCATCAGATTATCAAAAAAAACAGCAGCTGTCGTTTTCTGCATTTTGAAATAGCTGTATGCCAGCCTTTGCTTCTTTGCCCTTGTGTTTCGTTAACATGATTTCATAAAACAACTTCCTGTAGCTCTCACCTGACAGTGGTGATTTGTTAACGGACGCCATGCTGACTTGGGCTACGTCTTCACTTTGTTGGGCGTCAGGGAGGAGGTTCTGGTGAGAGAGAGAATGAATCATAGTTACAAACACAGAAACATTTTCCTCCAGTCCTGTAATATTTTCAGTACCACAGGGAATACAGGTAATGGTTCTTATTGTTTGCTGTGTTGATGGTCATGGATACAGAGAGTGTTTCGTTTGATAACGGGCTGATAAGCATCAGAGGAACACTGTCTCTATTCCCCTCTGCGGGCGGCTCAGGCTGACAGTGAGGACAAAGCGTGGCCTTTAACAAGACAGCACAATACACTGGTACAATAGATAGTCCCTCAATGTGTACTGACAGTCATCAGGGAAATGGCTATTTTATATTTTACTGTATGCAGCTTTGGCTCAGACAGATTCTGCCTGCTGTAAATTAGATAACACAAAACATTTCACCTTTAAACTGGCCTTCAGCTTGGAACGTGGCTAAAACAAAGAGAACCAAGTTTCTAGGAAGCATTGAGGTCAAAATCATAATTCTGTACATAAATAAAATGCATAATGTGTTTGGATTCATATAAATCAACATCTGGGACAGCAGTTAAGTAAATCTGAGTTTCCCCACTCACACTCAAGATTGTCCTTCTACACCAGCAAGTCTAAATGTTGTTGTATAAATCAATGATTTACCTTCAAAGCAGCAGAAATTCAAATATTTACAAACTTCTAAAGGTCCTGACCTGTGCGATGGGCGAGTTGAAGACGTCTCGTACGTCCCGCGGTGGAGGTTTGTTCCTTTTACGTAGGGACAGTGTGTAGGATTCTAGTCGACGCTGGACGGCCTCGGCCTGGGTCCGGGTCAGAGTGGACAGAAGCACAGCTTTTTCTACATCATCGCCATCCTCATTGATCAGGTCTGACAAACCAGCATCAGCCAGCCACTGCTCCTCCTGTTCCCCTTCTGAGACACATTTGTAGAAGGTACAGTGAAAGGATAGATACAGTACAATGCAGTTTAGCATGCACAGTGGTTTTTTATAATAACCTATAGTTTGAGGATCTCACAAATTAGTTAGCTGTTGTTTGTTTGAAGTAAGTGGGGGGTGACCTTCACCAAACTGTGTCAGGATCAGTCAGGATAGTTACCTCTGAACACGGGGCGCCTGCTCTACCAGCTGAGCTAAACCAGAAACTTTCTGGTTTCAAGCCAGTAATTGAGAAAATAACAAGCAAACACTTCTTCAGGTGGCTTTTATGTGATGCCACCTATTTAAAAGTATCTAATATCTCTCTTTTCCTTTTTTATTTTATGGCTCCCAATTTATGAATCACTTCCTTGCCCTTCTGATATATTATTTACTTATTTATATACCTCTTATTCGTCTGTTTTTGTTTGATGAACCTGATGTGATGTTGTCTTATAACCTTTCTATCTTATTTTATTGATTTTATTGATTTAATTGTATTGCTTTATAACTTTTTGAGATCTGCCTGCTGTATCACTTTTATTCCTTTTAGTTGCATTGTTTATTGTTGACCTTTTGTGTTTGTGTTTTGTTCTTGCCTTTTTGTTTGACTTTTCTTTAGTTCTCTGTGTTTGGCCCGACTGTTGATGTTGATGTTATTATCAGTTAGAGTTCATGCCTTTGCTTTGTCTGTCTAAGCCCTTTGTAAACATCGTTTTTTAAAGGCTTTATAACTCTTTATATAGCACTTTTTAAACAGAAAAGCATGCAGCCATAAGTGCTTCACAGAAGGTGACAGGAAATAATAAAAAAAAACAATAGATAAAATTCTAAAAGACTAAAACAGGAAAGACAATAATGATTAAAACGTAAAATAAAAGTTGATAGAAAATAATAAAATATGTAGGAATTAATCGATTAAAATCAAACCAAATGTAAAAACAATGAAAAAAATGTTGACTAAGGCTATCAAATAGCTCCAAATTGAAAGCCAGATAGAAAAATAAGGTCTTGTGTTTACTTTTAAAAGAACCCAGAGAGCTCGCAGTTTTAATGTCAAAAGGTAGTGAGCTCCAGAGTTTAGAGCATAAAACCAGTAAGCTCTTTCCCTGGTACTAGTGTGGGTCACATGAGGGACATTTAAAAATAAGTAAAGTTATTATTAGTATAGTAGTAAAGAATGAAGTCAGTGTTTCCCCTAGGTTTACAGCGTTGGGGGGGTGGAGACAAGCCGACATGCCGACACGGCGACACGGCGACACGACGACACGATGACACGACGACACGATGACTTGAAGGAATCTTGGTGTTCATGCGTTACTTTTAATGACAGCTGTCCTTTTCTATTGGAAAGGTATCCTTAAATGACTTCTTTCCCTGATTTCCGACTCTATCCACAATCCTATCTCTACAATAAAGGCACAAAAAGCCCCCACCAATATAATGGTAGGGGAAACACTGGAAGTAATAAATTCATTGCTTACAAAACATCTGTAGCCCAGTCCAAACAGGAGTATCTGTCTACATCACTGTAGCTTTAGAGGCTGTAACATGACTCCCTAATATAAAAGACAAACTATACATTAAAGTTAACTGTCAGTCTGTTGTAATAGTAGGTATTGGTTTGTTTTTTCCTTTTTTTTACATGTACAGACGGTTAAATATGTGTCACCAATGTATATTCATGCAGTTCAGAGTTGTGAATATATGGTTATGCTAGTGTCAGTCAACATCAAATCTCTGCATAAGAACAATTTTTTTGTGGTGCAGTCCATTTATATTAGAGGTTGTGTTCATCTAAAGATTGTTAACACTTCTTGGAGACTAAATACAGCAGATAATAAGCTGTTATTTAATAAAGTAGCACATAGTATTGATAACCTTTTCAAAATAATAATGAGACCCTCCTACAGTTCTAATCCTGACTACAGGGTTTACTCATCAGTGAAACAATTCAAGGAACAAAGGGATCTATTAAAGGGAAGTATTAACAGTACATAATCACACACATCATTGTCATCAAGTCAGCATTCATGAATGGATATTTGGCTTGCGTGCATAACGTACTTCCTAGCACAAAGTGTTTGATTGTGTTGCCATGGTGATGAGCACTACTTTGCTGCATGAACGAAACCTGATATGCCGCCATGGCAAATGCATCATTTCATGGAGGATCTCAGCGGCATCTGTGCTTAAACACTGATGGTTTAACATTCTATATGATAGACTCAGACTCCATCACAGCTCTCTCCAGCCACTCTTAATCTAACAGCTCATGATAATCAGCATTTACCTTCTGACTGTTTGGAGTCTCTCCTGGTGCAGTCGAGGTCTGTGTAGCCACTCCCCTGTCTGATGGTCTCCACCTCACTCCAGAACGAGTCCAGGCAGAGTTTGTCGGGGTGCTGCTCCTGATCCTGGGAGGATGCCGAGTGTGTGGTATGTGTGTCTTCAGCAGCTGCCTGGTCCTGCGGGCTGGCCCAGGGCTCCACGCTCATCTCGGTGGGGCTGGGATTTCTGGTGCAGACATACACACACGTAAAGAAATCGCAGGCATGCATGCAAACGGACTGGCAGAAACACAAAGACACATACAAACACAGGAGGGGCGGTGAGGACGGAGACGATGCAGGGACGATGGATCAGCGGGGAGAGCCCAGAGAGCAGGACAGACAAAAGGAGAGGGATGGAGGGAGGGCCGGCGTGTGGAGAGCGATGGCGAGAGCGGACACAAAGGGGGGTCTCTATTGTTCTTGCAGAATGTGGCCTGGAGGCAAAGTACCCTCTAGATCCACTAGATGTCACTGTTAGGTTGTGGGATGTGTTCTCAGATGGGCTACACCCCTCTGAACTATATAAATAAATATACCCCACTAACAATGGAAGACCTAACCTGCAGTGAACATTTTGAGATAAAGAAATCATCAATCATCTCACATTCTTTTCTGAACTCTAGCAAGGATTTGCAGCCATCTTTTCCTGTGCACGGCTGAACAAGGAGGATACTGTTCCCTGACAACAATGGGATATACTCAGCTGCAAACACACTCTCAGCCTTTAGCACTAAAATGTGACCTTGTGATCAGAGACACAGGAAGTGGTCAGCTGACTCACTTCATCAGTGTGTGGATCAGTCACATTCTCTGTGTCAGCAAACCTCCAGAGACATACCGAACCATATTCGTCTCTATCTAAGGAATGCCAGATGGCTCATCACCAGACATTGACATGATAGTTGCTGGATGTATCAGAGCTCAGAATAGCTGTCATACTTTAAGTTGTGCTGTGATGATGTTTTCAAAATCTTCTTAAAAACAGGCCCACAGCATCTACAAGAAGATGAGACAGGCTTTTATCCAGATCAATGCTTTGCTCCATAAAACCAGTTCAAGGGCTTCTTAGAGGGGTTGGGGACAGTTGTGAGTTTCAATAGAAACAGAATTTAATAAACTCTGCTCTTACATTAGGATGCCCTTCAATAAACTCACAAGTATTATAAGACCATGCAAAGACTAATAGAGCAATCTGGAAAAAAATCACTCTTGTAAGGAGAACAGCTGGATAAAATAAATTACAAATTGTCTTCTGGATCAACATGCAGGTGGATGCCTCAGAGTCTTCATATACATCCTGGCTGTCAAATGTTATTAAGTAAGTAGGTGCTGCTTTCTTTTTCACTGTTCCCTTATCCAGTGAGGTAACATTCCACTATACATACATAATACATATGTAATATACTAAGACAGTTCAATGTAGTCCCATCTATCATTTCACTGGATGACATCCAACATGTCAGTGGTTTTCAAAACACATTTCAAGAAGTTACTTAACTAATTCAGAAGTTCAATGCCCTGTAGAAAGTAATGTACAGATCTGTACTGACTTTGAATTTGCAATGATTCTTACATTTCTATTCTAACCTCTTTTTCCCATGATCAATCAATGCTGAATCAAGCTAAATCCAGAAAATTTTCATCGGAAAAACGACAATAAATCACTTTTCTTATTTGTTGTCTTTACCTGTAAAAAGTAGAGAGCAATATAAAGAGAGATGCATGATCTAATCCTGGGGTTCTCAACTGGTCTAGCCTCAGGACCCACCACCAGCTCCCTCATGAAAAACAGCGTTTCAGATATTTTTTAACCTATCAGAATATTTCAATGAAAAATGGTGACCTTTGGACTTCAGGTGGTACAAAACGTGACGGAACATATTATACACAAAATGAAAACAAACAGACTTTTTGACACAATATTTTTTCCAGGCACACATTCGCGACTCACTTTTGGGTCCCGAACCATGAGTTGAGAAACACTAATCAGATCCACAAAGATTTAAATTAGAAAAAGAACCTGTATTTTCCTCTATTTGACACAGACTCAACACCGGGCAATAATGCATTTCTAAAGGAGAAATACAGGCTATCATTTATCCAAAGCCAGGACATGTGCCCAACACCTGCTGTGCTCATGGATAAAATACATCAAGGTCTGCAGACAGCTGCCTCACAGCAGCAAGCTCTGAATCCTGCAGCTCAGCACCCACATCAAATCTAGTTAAAGCCACAAGATTTATAATTAGATCAGAAAATATATCACCACAGCTCTCCACAGAAACGTATCCCTGTCCTACCAAAGATAATTTGTCTGCAAACTATCCTGCAGTTTCTGAATGTTGTTTATGTCAAGATCACCGACTAAAACAAAGACCCTGCCGTATAGTCTAAACATACCACTACTGCAAGGGCCTTGAATGACATGTTTATGTTGCACTTCCCTCTCAGGTTATGCCATGAATTTACTGTACATGGTCCCACCAACACAGCAACACTCCAAGCATACACCGTACTAAAACTTTGATGATTTTGATTTGTTCTGATCCAGCTCCAGCTCCTTCTCACACACATACCTGACTTTCTGCTTTTGGGAGGAGGACTTCGTGCGTTTGCTCCTCGCTGGACCTTTTGAAGGACGGAACCTGAATCGGTTCAACCTGGTGTGTGGAAACTGCATGTTGGACTCAATCCAGCTCACCATTACCTCCTCTCTGCCTCCCATATCCACAATGCTACCGTAATCCAGGAATTAAAGTCCAGCACAAAAACCCCTCGCTTTAGCCAGTCCTGGTGGTTGGACACCATGTGAGTGCGATGTAAATCTGCTCGCTGCTCTAGTTTCTCTGTGTGGTGACAGGAAGAGCTGTTGTAAGACTGTGTGGCGTGTTTGTGAGCTGAGTGGAGCTGAAGCTGGAATGCAAGAGGGAGTGACGACTTTCTGAACAGCAACACATCATTCACACCTGTCCCCTCCCGCAAAGTGAGGAGGTGACACGCCCTGCATGCATGCCTGATGGCCATCTTTCTCTCTGTTTCAAACAAGAATGTTCATCAAGAATGATACTATAGGCTACATAAATTAGTTAAAACAATCTGGTATCAACACAATATCAGTTCTTGTGTTAGTCAAGAGGACAAGAGCGAGGAAGCTTCTGGCCAAATAAGTGAAATGGAAAAATATGACATTATGACACTTTAGGCACTTTATTGGCCATTTTAAAGAAAGCTACACAACTCAACTTGAGTTGATTAATCAAGTGTTAAGTGTTGAAAAGGTGAGACAACTCTTCAACTCTTTAGTTTGCTGTTACTGTGCCAGCCGAGATTTAACTTAATCAAACAGATCAAAGGATGAAGACAATTGCTCGAGTTTACACTGCAAAAGGAAATCCCAAATCAAACAGTACATACTTGTTGTGTGGATTGCAAATCAAATCATGCCTTATATGCTGAAAAGACGGCAACTTATTGCACCATTCATGCCCTTAAAACTACAGTGCTGGTTCAACTTCATACCTGATGGCTGACATACAGTAAATACCTGTCAGGAGGCTGAGTTAGAAGCACATTTACGTGCAGTAAAAGAAAGCGCAAGTGCAACTGGTTTGTCAACATTGCCTGTGAGCCCATTACCCAATCAATCTGACTCATCACCACTGTTTCATTCTTTCTTGTCATGCTGATGACAGGCTATACATCAGCTGAGGATGTAAACAGAGACGGTAACACCACCACCTTGTAATGGAGAAGTGAGAAAAAACTGTTTTTCTGTGATTCTGGTTAAACCCATCTGAAAACTGTTTCCCCTCAACTAACATATGCATCTTTCAAAAACATGCAAATCTGACTCTGTTAAATGTCTTTCTTTCTCTTTGAAAAAGCTATATGAACAACTTAGAAATTAGTAATCATGTAGATTTACTGAAACCTTCCAGCTAGGAAGTCCCTAGCCATCTAGTTTATTCCATGCAGTTTGAGTCGCTTTTTTACCTTAAAATGTGATTGAAACTTCAGTGCAAGACTCAGAGCAACTCAGATCATACTTCCTAAAATTACCTTTACTAAGAATACCAGAGCCCTTACTTACTAGATTTTCCTCCAAGGGCAGGTTACAAGCAGGAAAGAAAGCTTTGAATCTCTTTTCCCGGGCTTCTTTGTTTAGCCTCAAGTACAATGAGGAAAAGCAGCATTGTTTTGTTCTGAATCTTGCTTATAATACTTGCCAGAAGGTTAGCTCAGCAACAAAACAATTCACATGCTCCATCCTACTACTGATCATTAGTGAAAATAGGCACAACTGTGAATGTCAGACTGATTGTTTTTCTTTTTGCTCAAATTAAAACAAAGAATCAACAGGAAACTATCCACTGTGAGAAAGGAATGGGCAAAATATCAAACTTTTCTCTTTATATTCAGCAGCACTGTGGGAAATAACACAAAGTAACCTCGACCAATGACCATGGGGAATGTCTAGAGTAAGCTACTTGAAAAAGTGGCTCCTGTTGAAAGCAACAATGTTTAATCCTCGTGGTTGGATCCAATTGCAAGCCTCTTATCTTGCAGGGAATGCGACAAGTTTGCTCATTCAGCTCTTAGAAAGTATTTCTTAAACTCCTGTCATTGTATCAATAATCTGTCCTGTTATAAATCTAAACAGGAAGGTATGTTTTTGAATCACAGCATGTCTACAATGACCTTAAATGGTATCAAAATAAAGCCAAATATTGACACTCCTTGTCCTAAACCATCACAGAATGAAACTGTTGCCTGTAAAACTAGCTTCCCGAAGCAAATTATGGAGTCACACAATATTTTTCTTTAACAGCTTTGCACAGAACCCATCCCCAGTTTAGTTTAAGAGTAGAGGATAATCTAATCCACATCAGCCTTAAACCCCCTAAAACCACAGCAGCAGCAGAGGCCTAATCCTACCTGGCCTTGGCCCGTGAGATGACTCTGCCCGAGAGCAGCAGCAGGGCCGCGGAGCCAGCTCTCCCCCACGGCATCCTGCTCCAGTCCCCCCAAAACGGCCACGAGCTGTAGGAAACAGCAGCTGCCTGCCCCAGGCAAGCTGTTTCCTTGTAATCTCTTCAGTGCCCAAATACATTAGAACAGAAACAGTCTCACTGTGAGGGTAGGCACGTCACTATATCACATCCTGGGGCAGGAAAGGAGGTCTGCATGAGGAAGGGGCCGGGAAAAGAGAGGAGCTGAGGGGATGAACAGCTGACTGGGATGGTTGTTTGACAAGGCTGGAGCTGGGTGTTGAATGTTTGAGGCTAAGGACACAACAGCTGCATGCCCGGCTGGCTGGATGGCCTGCCTTACTGTTAGGATAAAGTTACGGTGTGGCTTCATCATTTCCATCATTTGTAAAAGGGGGAGGGGAAAACATCCTTTATATAAGTGGCAACATGCTAACTTATTAATTTTCAAACTACTACTCTGGCCTTTTTCTTCTTTTATTCATTATCTTCCTTTAATAACTGAAGGTCATAGTCAAATTCTCTTTCTTTTAAACACTGGGTAAAATACAAAGTATGGCAGCAAGAGCTCAACTTGGTCTAATTAAAAACAACAGAGATAAAAATGAAACAAAAGTAGCTCTTGAACCTTTATCAGGCCCATAAGAGTAAGAACACAAAGCAGACGGTGCCCAAAAGGCCACAGGGTGCTGCACTGAGCTGAGACAGATGTTTTGTTTGTTGTGACGTCATAATCTGCTTTAAAGTAACATTTGAGAGAGATTTACAAAATTTGTCTCATTAGGAGAGCGTTAAGAGCTCAGCATAAAGGATTGGACTTTGTTACATGGCTGTGCTTGGTTGAGCTTACAACAGCAAATCTATACAATGTGAGCTATGGTGCAAAACTATGTTAGGCACGGACATGGAGGAGGGGGACCTTTTTTTTCTGAATCGTCACAAATGTCATGACATCAGACAAAATCTACCTTAAGAAGCTACTTTCTGTTTATGGGGGCAACATAATAATATCTATTGTGATAAATGATATACTCTGTAAATATGACCCATGTGCTTTGACAGCTAACTACACATTAGCTTTAACATGTTCAGTTAAGGAGCTTTGATAATTTCCTCCTTGTCCACATTGTAATACGTTTATTATGCATTGGCCTGCCAGAACCATAACAACACATTAGACATTACTTCAAACACAAACAAACCCACTCTTTCCCAAATTACTCCATTTAAATTAAAGCCTTCATTGTGCCTTCTGCCTAGTTATTGCTTTATAGTCAATCTAATCAGTAAGAAAGGTTAAAATAAAATTAGGTTCTTCTCTAAATGTTCTGTGAAATACTGTAAGTCTGATGGGATTGGTGGAGTCTCTGTGGCAGGTGTCAGCTCTCTGGCGTTTTGCCCAGTCACTCCATCCACTCTCTAACCAGATCAACACAGATTAGGGATACCACAGGGATCCCTCTTGGGATTTCGCCTTCGTTGCCAGCTCTCTCTTTCTACTCTTTAAATAACTTTACCTCTCTGAGCTCCATGGTTTAAGACAATTACATGAATACATCTCTGAGGTCTTCTTAATGTTTTGACTAAAGTCTTTAAAACACTCTCTTCCCCCAAACCTTGAAAATCTTCCTGCTGAGTCCAGGTAAACCTCCAAATCTGCTCTTCTGTAATTTCATGTAATTGTCAATAAATCAACAATAGCCCTTCTCGCTCAATTTTCAAAGGTTCTGACATTTTCTCCAACCATCCCTGGAGTCAAGCCCTCCCTCGCCTTCCGTGACAATCCTCCTTGGCCCATATATGCCTGGAGGAAAAAGTAGAGTGTAGAACGTGACTGCATGTCACTTTGTGACACTGCAGATGGCTTGTGACAGCCAGCTTAGCCTCATGCCCTGCCCATCCAGATCTTAGCAAACAGTACCTGTGTGCAGTGAAGGAGCAGCAGAGGTGAATAGAGAAAGTGGAGCAGAGTAGAGTACAAGAGACAGAACAAAAACAAAAAGATAAAGGAGGTCAAATGGTGACAGAAAAGGATAAGGCAGGAGAGGAGGTAACAGGAGAGGAAGGAAGATGTGGGGAGAGGGGGGGCTGTGGCTTCTAGGGTATGGTTATAAAACATCTATAGAAATTAAACATGCTTCCTTAATAGTAAAAAACGTTATAACTGTATATAGAAGGGCAGCAGTCAGGTGGTCTGCAGTTTTTTTCCCTACATGTGAAGTATAACATGGAGTTCACAAACATTTGAAAAGGGGTTAAAAATATGACTTATGATTTGTAGTTTTTTAAAGCCACAGCACTTTTGGATACTATTAACGATTCAAAAAGTAGTTTTAAAATGTGTGGTACCAAAAAGTAAAATAATATCGAAAAATGTGATGACTTTGCACCTCACCTCTTGTGCCTATTGAAGAGCATCGGCTAGATACAAATATTTTACTTTAAGCAGCTTATTTTCATGTCTTAGGCAATTTTGAATATACTAACTTTAAAAACAGATTATAGCCTTAAAATGTTAACACATTAACCATATGTTTAACTACATTATCAAGTTACACTAATTAAGTGTCTGAAATCTGGATTCCTCAGGCCTTTTTCATATGGATATAGCTCTCAAATTGGCAGCACAATCAAATTCAATTCAAATTCAATTTTGTAATAAGTGAATTTGCTAAAATGCCC
Source organism: Labrus mixtus (assembly GCF_963584025.1). NCBI lineage: Eukaryota > Metazoa > Chordata > Actinopteri > Labriformes > Labridae > Labrus > Labrus mixtus. The sequence continues at coordinate 15,700,530 of NC_083618.1, read as the reverse complement.
AGTCATTCCTCATTCTAATAATGCCAAGTAGAACAAGTAGTAGTGGAGAGAGAAGCTGCTAAATGTTTATTGTGCAGAAAGGGAAAGAAGGAAATGTGAAATGTTTCCATGGCTGAAGTGATTACTGACACTTCATGATGGTTTGTCTAACAAGCAAATCGTGACAGAGAGAAATGATGCAAAATTCCGCACACATGCCAATAATGCACACAGCTCATTTCAAGACAGAGTTGAATACCAGATTATATATGCTCACACATGGGTGCACAGAAGCACACAGAAACAAACCCGGCGTATGTCATGCAGTGAATCATCAAATGCTGAAGCTAACTTAATACAGCTGAGGCAAGCTTGTTTTTTAAATGATCGCAACACTATCCAAACCAAACTGGTGAAAATAGCGTAAAGTGCAAGTCAGTTGTGAGCAGTAAAGTCACGAGCACAAAATATTTTTATGTGATGAAAAAACAAGTCATGCACGTTGGGGATATTTCTCTTACACATGGACATGGCTGTGATGTAGCGATCAACTTCCTGCACCGTTCCCAACACAACATGGGTGGTTCTGCCCATCGTTATTTATGGCTGCAACGTTTGGTTCATTAATTCCTCCGGGAGGTGTGGCTGAACCTGTTCTAAAAGCACAGATAGGTAATTAGAGAAAGCGTCATGGATCTGGTCATAAAACAAATTGATTCATTGTTTACAAGTTACAACCCACAACATCCATCCCACCTTGGAGCATCAGTAATATTGACCTTTCATCATAGATGGGAGGGTGAATTTAATTTTATTAGTGAGAAAAAAAACACTCCAAAAAGGTTGTTCTTGCTCAGCATTCTATAGCAACACTAACTAACATCTGCCACTAAGAACCAAAAGATAAACCTGCCTGATATGTGTAAGAATGAAAAAGTAAATATCTTACAGGCCTGATATCCAAAGCTTAAATTCACAACAAACAACGCAGCACTTGACAATGAGATCTTTGTTCTATACCTGCAATCCACCTCTCATGCCACAAATCATGACTGCCACACCTCACTTGACATTTTAAACACTGTATAAAACTACTGACAATAAAAAGTAGGCAGTAAAGCAGTGATCATGTTTTCCATTGAAGAGCTTTAAATAAATGCCTGACCTTGAAATGTGACACGAACGTGATCATAACAGGCATTTCAAACGATTGAAACTGGATCTATAGTATGTAACCATATCTCTTCAAATGATCAGGTCAAAACAACTTCCTTGACCACATCTCTTTCAACGAGCCGTTTCACAAATACTGTCCTTCCTTTCTCATTAATTGATCAGAGGGACATCATAGATTATTTTTATCATGTTATCATTGACATTGTTATGTACATGTGTGACTCAAATTCCCTCTTTTGGAAGAGATGGCATGCTGCATAAAACCAAAACAAACATGTCCTCACCAACTACAGTTGTCACCTGAGCAGTGCTGGGTTTAAGCTGCTAACGATGAAAGCTGACGTAAACTAACTTCTCTTCTCTCAACCATATGGCGCAAAAGTGGATTACAAGAGCAGTCCTGCTTTGCACTGAATCTTATCGTGGGACTTGGAAGCACACAACCCTGGCTCTCATGAGGTTAAGTTCTACTTTCTCAAAACAGTCAAATTGGCCGTGTATCCTCATCAACGTACACTGAAGGTTTGCTGAAAACCTGAGATTCAAAATTCAAAATTCAACAATAATTCCAAAAGGCCTGGCCAAATCTGCAGCCTCATTATAGAGCATGGATGCCCAATAATTGGAAAATAACAGTATCAAACAGTAATACTCAAGTAGGCCTATATTTTGCAGAAGATAATTATATGACTGAAAAAAATATATCCAAAATCAATGACATGAACTGAAAATGTACCTTGAACTAATCATTCATTTTAAACAATTTAATTTGCTGACATGAATTAAAATGATTTTTTTTCTGAAACAGATAACTCAGCCAAGTGACAAAATGGCTTATCTGTGTACATTTACCATTTAGTCAGAAATTTAATTGCAGATATATATTTGAGGTGATTTAGAAATTTCAACATGAGTTCATAAGTAAAGAGCTCAAGTGTCATGCCCCACATTTATTGGGCATACACCTATAAAAACTAAAATCTAGAGGTTATCCTGAAAAAAACATGAAACTAGTGGAAACAATAGGCTAATATCACCCCGTTTATTGACTGTTAAATATCAGTGTCTGCACTGCAAAAAGCAAACATTGGTCGGACATTTACAAATATCTAGCAATATTTCTTCTCTAATCTGCTGTAAAATCTGGGGAAAACTCGCTTTCCTTTAAAAACAGCAGACAATGCGCACAGCTTCACGTGCAGACACGCCCATAGCAACTTTACCCTAGCAACCACAAACGCTTTCAACACCGTAGAGCAGAAACACAAAGCCAACCATTACACAGCCTACACACAAAAAACTACACTTTAAATTGTGTCGCCTGTGTTTCTATGGCACCTCACATGTCCATGTTTGTCACATTTATCAGTATTTGTCATTAAAATGTTAAAATGTGACACATTGACAAATAGCATAGAGTAGCTAGCTAACTGCAGACAAAGACCTAACGGAACCACTGTACTTACCTGGGGAAACACCGCCGGAACCCCTGGCATTTGAGGACTCGACTGAGCGTAACAAAAGGAATTTTCCATGTAGCTACAAGAAGAAACAGCAGGGATGCAGATGGCAGAGAGATAGAGAGAGAGAGAGAGAGGAGCCCTGCTGCCTCCACAAATGACAAGAGACAAGCTGCTCTACTCCGCTATCCGTCCACGTTCCATCTTCTCACCTTGCGTTTGACGTCATCACGCAGGCCTCCACAACAACAGTACCATATGACCAGCTAAAGGTTCTGCAACATGTTCATCTTGGGTTTTGGCTGCACACAAACAGGAAACTCAAAACTTCAAAAGCTGCCACTTATATTGCCTCGTAGAAATGATTCATCGAACTAGAAGTCTTTGATGTAGGCCTGGCCTACCTGAAATGTAAACATAATTTACACACACTGCAACTTTCACCCTCGAATTGAGGATGATCAGTTTGACTTTTTTTAAATATATTTTCTATTAATCAATATTTCAATTAAACTCATTCGAATATTATTTCCAAGAAATACTTTACCATTGTTAGGAGTATGTATTTTAAGCACTTTTAAGACATAATAGAAATTAATATTTTTGTTGTGTTAATGTGGTTATCTATGAGATCGATTCCTGTCATCTTACACACTTTGACTCATAATAAATCTAATCCGAAAAAAAATCGAAATGTGTTTTTATATTCCAGATGGCATTGCAAAATGTTGAGTTTCAATGGTTTTATTAAGAGCTATAGCAAAGGCACCTCACCGCTTTTTCATAATCACCTATCTTAATGAAAGACTTAAGCATTTTACTTTGAAATACAACAATTTGTACAACTCTTGATGAAGCAAAGGCATACTTGGAGAGCAGCCTAACCCCTTATAGCTGTGCATTAGCCTTTAGGGTGTAAATTAAACCACAAAGAATGAATACAGTGTTCCGTACACAGTATCGCATTCCCCAATAACAGGCAGGTTATGAAAATGTAATCAAAAGAAAGTCATGATGTCTATCCATTTTAAAAAGTCATTTCATGAACAGAACGTTATTTTTTTCATATTTCCCTCTGGTGTAGAGAGACTGACAGTTCTCAAAAAACAGAAAACCGTCCAGACTCAGATCCAAACTTTAGATAGGCCTATAGGTGTTTTCAGTTCTGTACAGCTAATGCAAATTACAACCAGAGAGTGTACACACAGTACTTCAATTCTGTAGAGCAATTAACAAAACACTGTTTAGAAAGTCTTGTTACTTACTGTAAAGCCAGGGTCTGCCACAAAAAGTCAGAAAAACTCCAGTATGTGTTCATTTCGTTAAGAATTTCTCACCAGGCTGCTATTCCAATGCCAATAACGAACCTTCAAGCTCACAATCAACAACGAATCAAGCATTTCAAATGGCACAAGACCTTGCAAAGCCTTCTCTGATATTCATTTAGACTGCCGCCGGATTGATTTTCATCTCACCTGAGGGATCCCCTTACTCTTCCTGTAGCACCACCAGGAGCTCTTGTGTTTCATTCATTTTGTAAAATGTTTCATATCATGCCCAGTTTTAATTCAAACACCACTTTTTTTTTTTTGCCAATCATTACAAAATGTTTAATCTCCTTATCCAGCTCAGCTTTTCGTGTGTGTTACGAGCTGATAATACAAACAAGCTAACACTCACACCAAAGATGTGTTAGCATTTAGCTCAATACACCTCTGTGCATAAAGTACATCCTCCTCAGGTTGCTATGTCCCTTTATCTTGTTTAAAATAGCTGGTCTGTAGGCAAATGGATCATTTGTTTATGGACTTATAAATCAAAATAGAGTACAATGTGAACAACTAAAGGAAATGAAATTTTCATTGAGTTTAAGTTGTTCACATTTTCCTATAATCACTGATATCAAACATTATCACCATATCATTTCTGCTTTCCCATGGCTCTCATATAACTCTTAAAAATAAATCCACACATAAAGCAGTGGGAGTTATTTATTTGTAGATATCTAATGCCCAGCTCAGTCAGTCCACCCCTGCATTGTGTCTAGTTGCAGCTTTCGGGTGGAAAGATCATTCCTCCTGGACAGATAAATTCTATCTGGCATCCTGTTTTTGTTTTCATTGTCCTCTCAGCTTTTCTTGCAGACAGGCCGGTTCATTCCAGGGCTGCGGCGTATGAGCACGTGTGTTTGGTAAGTGCGCGTGGGCGGGAGATAGAGAGAGAATGTGAGGCGGGAACACACACACACACACACACACACACACACACACACACACACTGATCGACAGAAAGAGACACACAGACACAGGAGAGCACAGAGGCCTTGTAAAGCAGCCCACTCTCTTCCTGCCATTGTCTAATCTCAGGGACCCACATGAGGCTCTGCTGTCGCGAAAGCCTCATGGACATCAGCTGGCTCCCCCTCCTGTCAGCCCACTCCTCCTACGGCTGCACTGCGTTACCATGGAGACAGAGAATATGCCTGCAGATGATGCATCCCCTGCTGAAAGGCGTTCATGCAGCCGATTATACAGAACAAACTGCAGCAGGCTGTTTTACATGCGACCAGCAGACAGTTCATGTGTCCTGTCACAAAATAAATGTTAGAGCAGTGCCGTTCTACTCTGCGTGGTTTAACTGCTAAATCATAAAGAAAGCTTTGATTTAAAATGATAAACTTTTCAATTTGGCAGTGTCACTCACTTCTGTCATGTCTATAAATATATCAACGATATGTTATATGGATTGCAATTACATTTTGAGGATGCGTTTAGGTCCACAGAGATAGATCAGACAGATACATCTTTGGTGATTCCCTGTCTTTTCATCCAGCATCAGATACTCAAAGTCCTAAATAATCGAGTGAAATATCTCAGCATTAATTTGATCGAAATGAATACAGACATCCATGGTCCTCAGAGGATGAATCGTGAAGTTGGGTATAATACCATGAATAGCCTACTTTCTCAAAAAAAAAAGTTTTTTTTTAATCCAATGCTATTATTGGCCCAAATTTGATCCATCCAGTACTTTGGTTTGTGAGTAAATACCTGCAAAAGTATAATGTCATTGATATAATTCTCAGTTGCACGTTGTTTACAGTGCTGATTTAGGCACGGTAGAGCACTAGCTGAGATAGCTCAAAAAAATCATATTAGCATTTGTCATTGTGAGCATGCTAACATTAGCATTGCCTCAAAGCACTGCAAGAAGTTTAAGCATGGTTAAGACTTATTTCTTAACCTCAGACATAGGATAACTGTGTGAAACCACATTTAAAAAATGAAAACCTATTGAGTAGGGAGAGGCATTTGGTTCCAATGGACAGTAATTGGCTTTAATGTAATTCTAGGTCAAAGGCAAACACATTGATCGATACCGAATGCACTTTAAAGCTCACATGAAACTCTTCTATAAGCATCTACTTTTAAATATCTTTGGCATTTGCACACTGTTTTGCATCTGTTCACTGGGAGTGTTGCTGTCCATGCCTGCATGACCTCATTGCAAGTTTGACAAATGGCCAATGAAACTGTCTGAAGCAAGAAACCCTATCTGTGCTGATTATCTCGTTAACTTCCTTTAACACGGCCAAATTACCTTTGACAATCGACTTCACGCACGTGAAGCATTGCAGCTGTCACCAAGTTTAGGTCAGTAAAAACATAAAACAATAGCTTGTTTGCACTGAGCTGAAAAAAATGTTGATGCACAGGTTCCTTTGTTTTGTTTTACACTGGCTTAGACACAGACATGTGTGTAATAAACAAGATTTTTAAATTCCTTAAGGCCTTTAGCTGTTGACAGTTGTAGACCTGGGAAAAGGGCCAGACACCTGCCGCCTTGCTTTCTCTGTCACACTTCACAACTGCACGTGCCAACATGCCCTGCTTATGTTATCTAGCAGATTCACTGAATTAAGGCTGTTTGTGTCAGTGCAAAGACTGAGTCGACAGTTTGCTGCCTTTTATCAACAGCACTTAAAGTCCTTATAATGAGCTTCCTGCGTTTCACAGGTTAACAACGCACAAAATGAAGAGGCAATATGACATATTGTGTGTTTTTTAATAACACTTCTGTTTAACAAAACATCTCCAAATAGAGTCAAATATAAAACGGATACTGTTGAATATCATTCATTTCTTCTTTTTCAGATTGTGAGCACAGCTTTAATGACTTAATTGTGGATTTATTTCTGCTCTAAGTTTACACAAAATAGTTTTAACATGAGTGGGGCGATTACACAAATTCACAAACAATGACCACTATTCAAGCAGGGCTTAAGTGGCTAGCTATTTTTAACCACTTCTCCCTATTTCATGGGGATATCCTGCTTTGGGATTAACCCTGATTTGGATAGGGAGACACAGGACCAGTGTTGGGATGTGAGCTCAGCAGCACGAGTTGTGATGACGTTTGGTCGGGGAATTAGATGACGTGAAAAGGGGAAAATAGAAGAATAAAGTGAGTAAGTAATTATATAATGTTACAAAGAATTACATTGTTTAAATACCAGGACCTGCTTGCTTCACCAAATTTACAGAATTCTGAATAAAGTCAATGATACAACTAATTTATTGACAAATATTCATATCAAAATAATAGCATAAACATTCACATTTTGGTCTTAAAATATGCAACTTTTTATGGTCTACTATCCTGTTGCCAATCTTTTCTTTACCCTTGGAGTATTTTTTTTTCCAGTAAATTAGTAATATGTGTCACTATGGTGGATCTATGGCGCATGCTCTGCTGCGACAGCACCACTTGCAACTTTGGTTGGTATTGTCATAACAGCAAGAAAGAATGTAAGGAACATTATGCAGCAAATACAAAGAACCTTTTAAGTTTTGTGTTTAAGTCCATTTCATATGAATGGAAATGTTCACTTTGACCATTGCAGCAGAAATCACAGCTGCCTGTGACAATTACCACACAGTGTAAAAATGGCTGTGGTCTGTGCTAATTTGGGCTTTAAAAGCCTTTGAAAAAACACTGGTAACAAGAGAAGTAAAACAAGAGCACATGAAAGTTATATTAAGTCTCATTTTCTTGTATGGCAGAGATCTGTAGGCATGCATGTTGTTCTTTCTGAACCATATTCAGTAGATTTAAAAAGTGGTCTTAATGGGTGATAATGGCTTCTGTCCTTCCCAACATTATCAGTGTACTTACTGAAAAGAGGAAGTCATGTTATCTTTATGCTCAGATCTTGCTGAGGTAAGTAGAAATTTTATGAGAGTGTATTACCACCTTTATAGCCACTTTATTTTTCCAGGGTAGATGGGAGTGCAGTACAAGGTATAACACCATAACAGTGCCCCTCTGTGTCATAATGAGGGTACTACAAAAGACAACACATTTACGGTAATTTTTTTTTTTTAGTTTTATTTTCCTGCAGGATATGAACACACAGTGACATTAAGACAGGCAATTGTTTACAGTTCTAAAGATACCTATTTTTATTGTTCAACTGTCTATAGCATTATTTTGTCAAATGTTGTACTTGTAATTGCCTCACTACACCACGAGAGGGAGCTCCGACCTTTCTGAATGTAGTGTTTCAGAGGGTTCTTGGAGGAAAATCAGGTTCAATAGCATCTTGTTAATTAAAAGGGACAGTCTTCTCCTTGCAATAATGTTATCTTGCATTAACTATCATTATGTAAACTCAGTAGATGTACTGACTTTCATGTCATTTATTTAAATTAGAGTGTTTTCTCAGGCTTATTCTGTTGAAGTGCTTGCTTGATATAGCCTACTTTTCATCAAAGTAGAGCTGATTAAAGTCTCAAAGTCTTCAGGCAGTGATGTAGAGACCAGATACAAATATAAACTGTCTAACTTTGGATCCAATTTAAGTGTCTTGATGGCATACACATTTCCAAAGTAAAACTTTGACCTGCAGGAATTAACCTATTGAATGAGTAATGCAAGACCAGCTTGAATTATTTTAGAATAACCTTTCTCTGCCTTGCTTAAAAATATTTAGATTTTCTTTTGGGAGATGTTTTCAATTTTTCTTGCAGTTTTCTTCATTTCCATGTCAGTGATCTGTCAGAGTCAAAATAAAGTTTTCTAAGCTTGACTTAAACTGCACTGTGAGGCATGCTCACCATCTCAAACCTCTGTGGAAATCCTTCAGTGGCTCTTCTGCAGAGTCAGACCGCAGAATGCCTCCAGCACAGAGTGAATTACCCCTCTGCTGGTATACGGTTGTCGAGGCTTATTGAAGATCTGGAAAGCTGCTGAGTCATTCATTTTTAAAGAAGCAGAATTTCCCCCCTCTATTTACTTCCAAAACTGCATAGCGTTAGTTGTTATTATCCATAAAGATTTTGCATTTAATGCATTCACAGTCACTGACTGCACCAGCGATAAAATGCCAAAAAGAGAATATATGGATGAAAGAGACTTTTTTTGTTGCTGCCAGTTCAGATGAAAGAGGAGGACGGTATGATGCCTAAAAAAAGGAGTCACAGTATAATCTGGTTTACTGTCAGATCCTTGGAAAGAGCCCTCAAAGCTTCAGGTCTTCCTTCAGAGCTGTGTTATTGTTCCTCTCAGCGTGACGTGTGTGCGATAATCATTGGCTGCTATGAAAAGATGGAGAGGAGCTCAATACTCTGTTTGAGTGGCAGGATGCAAATGACACACACTGAATCACTTGCCCGCAGCAGCCGCGGATGGAAAGTACATTTACTGAAATCTCTAGAAGAAAATTAAGGTTTTAATAAACTAAGCGTTTTTTTGTGCTACTTTAAGACATCACAGTAATTTAGAGAGAAATACAAAACTTTTACATCACCATACTGTTATCATGACCAGAGTCACTTTTGAGATTCTTATTTAAAAAAAAAAAAACATGATTCACTTATAAAATAGAAGGTTATAAACAGTTTCCAGTCGTTGTAGTCTGTGACCTCTTAATGAAAGCATCATGTAGTTTGGTTTCTGATCTCTATGAAGACATGCCCCCCTCTAAACCCTTTCGGAAAGTTTCACTCAAATTATTGTTTGAGCTTCAGCATCAAAAATCTTGCAAAGAAACAAGTCAAATATTATTGGTGACCTTTTGCATGTTTCCTTCTCCAGGTTTTAACAAAGTAATCATGTAATCTTGTTGTTCACATTTGTTTTTGTGTTTTTTAAGGTGTAAATAAAATAAATACATGAAATTAACTACTTTGAGTAATTAACTGCATACAAACACTGTCTAAGTCAAAACTCACTCCAACTTACCTATCTCATAGAGAAATTAATTAAAGATACTAAATGCCACAAACAATCATTACTGTCACAATAATGTAATTTGCTTTGATAATAAAACTGGTGTAGGTTTTTTTTTTTAAAGCTCCACTGTATGACGTCTCTATTTTTTTTCTTTAATCTGTCCACCTCTGTTCTTGTGTTTGCATTGATGTTTGAAACAGATTTTTTTTGTGCTTATATGTTTCTTAGCAGCTGCCACATCCAAGTTGCCTAACTTCGACTTTAACATCAACAATATGCAAACATCCTGGAGTGAGTATAATACTCCCAGCAAATCCATGTATCTGTGTCATTCCTTGTCCTCCAATCTAATAATGATGAGACAAACTTCTCTACTGTGAAGAATGGCTTGCAAAGCACAAGTCTTGCACAAAAAGGAATGCACTACATTTGGATTTTTGCCACTGAAAATGTAATTTGTAGGTGTTCAGGTTTTTTCAGGTTCAGGCCTGATGTCATTTTTCTTTCTGCGTCTTAGCAGAAAATTGTGTGTAGTAAATCCTCTCTCCACTTTTATGCCAGAGCTGAGAGAGTAGGGGCGGCCTGGATGAAGTGAATGTAGAGATTTATTTTCAGACATATAGAAATTTTCAGCAACCTGCAAAGCCATGTTGAACACACATATTGAATGTATATTTCCCATCACGGTGCATTGCAGAGTATGCGAGGGTAACCAGAAATGAGACATGGGTTTTATATATTCATCTGCTTCCATTCTCCTGCTTTCCCACTTTATTCAACTGCCTCTGTCTGTCTTCTCCTGAAAAGTGTTGCTGTCCCCAGGAGATGCACCCCTCATTGGACCCCCCAGCAGCAATACAACAGTGAACACTATTTCAATTTCCTGTGCCAGCCAAGTGTTCTTATTTCCTGGCTGAATGAAGCCCGAGACAACAAGTGTCATTTCCAACTGTCACATTTGCATCTCTATGACGCGTATGTTCTCTTCAAGTGTGTTGCTTTGAGGGTCTTTGCACACTTCAAAGTCCCTCTTCTCTTAAAAATGTGATTCATTTGTTTCTTCACTTAAAGGTGTGACCTTCACTGTGTGCTCAATGAGTTATGTGCAGAGTTTGAAACTAAAATGATGTTTTTGTGGGAAAGCTTGTGGGAAGATTTGTGGGAAATCTCTCTGATCCTCTTAAAGCTCTTGTGTGGAGTTTTTAGCAGGATATGAACAGAATTAAATTCATACAGATGACTCTTGGTGAGTCACAAATGCAAATGAGACCATCAGTGATGAATGATTATTTCTATATGGTTATTTTGAATGCCTATAACTGCTAATGCTGAGTAGGTATCAGACAAGGTGATTCACACCATGCAGCACAAACAGCCTTTGTTTACAGTTTTGATGGCAATGATTCCTAATCAGTGGTTTGACTGTTGTAGAAAACAGGTTGTAGGTTTTTTTATTTATTATCTATGCATGTTACAGAGCAAGATCAGCAAACATTACAAAAAAATGCTTTGTCCACAGGGGGCGCCAAAATCGACACCAACCTGAAATTCTTCACAGGAGCTTTAAATCTGAGTTTAATATTAGTTCATACGAGCATGATTTGTGACATCAGCACCAGACTGGATTACACCTTACTGTAGTTCAGTATCCACTTTACAAACCAGATGTGAAACCTGAAGCTGTGAACACAAACATACACAGACAATGAACTATTCCTTTCAACACTTTTGCCTTTAGGACACACCTTTTGTTTGCCTGAACATCCTTTCTTATACATAGATTCTGTATTTATCATAAGAGGGAGTAGATGAAATTAATATTATTTATGTGCAAAAACAAACATGTAGGCACACATTGTTATTCTGATGATTTAAAACTTCACCAGTCGTAGACATTACATTTCTCAATCAAACTACTTACTTACAAATTTCACAGCATAACAGGCAGACTTCTCTTGCTGAAACTAGATTTGATTAAATCATGATCATGCACTCATTCTGACATTTTTGAAGTCTTTCAAGTCTGAAATATCAACAGAAAATATGAATTCACAGACAGAGTTGTTTTGGATGTCAAAGGATGCACATATTGACTGACAGAGTCAAGAAAACACCTGTCTGGAATGATATGAAGCACAAATATGATTAAAAAAAAATATCATAACGTACACTTAACAACATCTCTGTAAAAAGTAAGAGTGGTGCATTAAAAATATAACGGCAAAGAATAAAAGCATCATTGACTAAATTGTCTTAAGATTAGTGTTAATTATTCTCCTGTATTATGTAATGGCTTATTGGATTATTGCTCACAGTATATTGTGTAAGCAGGATTTCTTAAATCTTCATTTACAAAGGGATAATTTCGCTCTCTGAGAGGCTCTGAGCTGTCCGTTTGTTCATATGGTTAGGAATGCCAGAAGGATGAAGATGATAAATAAATAAGGTTAAAACATACAACACACAATACAATACATTAAAACACAAGAACAGTAAAGGAAGCCAAAAGGACAATGTGTCTACTTTAAGAGTAGTAAAGTTTAAAGGTGCACTATGGAGTTTTGGTAGAGAAATGTGAAAGTTGGATAAATGTACAGATTCTGTGGTTTATGTTCATAATACTAAACACAAACTGTCCTCAGAGGAAAATGTGGTCCTTGGGTCACTGTTTGAAGATAAAATGTTACGCGAGAAGTTATGGTGGTGGGCCCGCAACAGTAAAAACATGACTCTCCTGGTAGCTTTTTAGCTCTTATCAGTGTCCAGGGATACATTTTTTCCTTTGAATAAAGTTTGTGTATTTACTTCAGAAAATATAACATAGAATTGTTTCACTTCTCCAACTTTCAAATGTCACTACCAAATCTCCATAGTGCACCTTTAAATAAATACACAAATACTAAACCTTATTGTCTTCATGCATTCTGTGATACATACAGACACTGGTGTATAGGATAACAGTGAATACTTATATGTTCTGAGGTTTTACTGAATCCAAATAGGAAACACGTTTTGCAGAGAAAGTGGTAAAAAAATAAACTTCTTGCACAACTCAAGTAGTCTGTAGAAAACAATTTATATTATTGATGGGCATGGCTGTTCAATCAATACTGTTAACCACAGGATGCAGCTCAATAATACAAGCTGCTGCTGCACCTTGACATCATGAAGTTTGATTGATTTAGGGTTAGGGTTAGTGGTTTGTAATAAGCTCATACTCCATCCTGTTGATTTGCTTCTATCTTAATGTGAGGATTTCACAACATGGACTCGTTTCTGGTAGCAGCACATTGGTGCTGATCCAGTTTTTTTCCAGCACAGAGGGATGAGCGAGACAGAGATGAAGGAGAGGGTGGATCAATGCAGGGTGGGAAGACACGCTGCGTATTGTGGAGTAGATTCATAATACAGTTTTTAATAGCATCACACAAAGACAGATTGTCTCTCCTGAAGGGGGAGGATATTTTCCGTCTGTGTTCTCATCTCGTTAGTCACAAACACTGAGTCTTTTTGTCTGCTCATTTCAACCATAAACACTGATGATGGAAAGCTTCTGAATTTTAAACTCACTTTCAAATCAAGCATTTAACGATCAGATCAATCATTTCCATGCACATTGCAGTCAGCATCTCGAGCTTCTCCTGGTGAAAAGTTAAAGGAATATATTGAATTGGAAACGCCCATACTGTGCTCTCTTGACAAGCCTCTAATGAGAAAATGAATACTAGAAGATTTATTTCAAGTCATAAGAGACAGAGCTACAGCCAGGGGATGTTTCGCTTAGTGTAGCATAAATAATAGACAGGTAAACAATAAGACCGCTCTGTTCTAAGGTGACATATTAGCAACTCCTAAGGGCACTTTCATGCTATATTGACTTAGTCAATTGTTTATTTTCAATACAAACAACAGAAGTGTAAAAATGATTTATGGTACTTCATGGCAAAGTAATGTTTAGAATAAGATCTTATTACTGTTTCAGCATGTCTCTTAGACAAATATGATCACCACTTAAGACCAAAAGCAGATTTTGTCTTAGATCTTAGACAAGATCTTAGACAAATGACACTACAGCGGGCTCACAGCTAAGAAATAGATGAGTCCAAGGTTCTTTAAATTGTCTTTCGGTTGTCTCATTCATAGATCTGAGCTTAAAGAAAAATTAGGGAAGTGTGAGAACTCAGTTTAGTCTCAATATGATCTGCTCTATCCTCAGGACCCACCACTCACTCCTCAATGAGAAATCACTACCCAAATGTCTTTTATTTTTCAAACAATCAGATTTATTTAATAAAAAATGGTGCAGTTTGGACCTTGGACGGTACAAAACATCTGACAGAACAAAATAAACTGAACAAAAAAAAGGGCGTCTCATAGACTTTTTGATGCAAGTTTTTTGCAAGGCACACAATCACCACCTATTGAAAATAACAAAGTCCATAAAGTTCACTACAGAGGCTCTTTAAAGCGACACAAAGAGCAATGATTTTAATTTTATCTGCATGTTGCGGCTTGCCTTAACTTTGCTGTGTCTCTGAACAAACATGAGAGAAGGCCCGATCCAATCTGTGGAACTACTCTTCAAATGTCTCCAGACTCAACACAAGGGTCAGAGTGAATGACCCTGCAGAGATCTTAGCCTCACTTTTGAAATGTTACTTGAGGTCTTTGTTTAGTTGTGCCACTCCCAGCAAAAACAACGACTCCTTTCTGCTCCTCAGGAGAAGTGGGGCAAGTGCAAATCCATGAAATATGTAAAGGGTAAGTCTTAAGCCTGCCTGTCATTTCCAACTGCCTTGGGACCAATGAGATTAGGGTTAAGAGGAGAAAGAGTGTGTATGAACAAATACTCCATCAGGCTTTACTGCTGACCCAGATTCTCAGGTCGTGAACTTATGTTTGAGGCGTTGTCATTTTGTGCACATTAGATATCATTTTGAAGTTGATATTGTAAATCTGGAGACTTGAATTCTGTATAAATGTTATGATCATTAAGTTTCCCAAGAGGACAATTAATCATAAGAATTGCAGATGGAATTTCCTACTTGTCGTATGTTTGAACCTCGGCCATATCTTCATTTCGAGTCTTTTTTACTCCGACTGAAAGCAACTTGAAGCGCACAGTTCTTAATGATCAACATGGCTGGGAAATACGTTTCTTCAGAAGCCTGCAGGGGAAAATAAAGCATTCCTCTATACTTGACAATAATTGAATCATTGAATGATTAATAATTGAAAAGAGACAAGACGAGTGAGGCAGCGTCTTCACTGACTCAGACAGCTTGAGTTATTCAGAGTCTCTCTGGGGCTCCTAAAGACCTCTGGTGCTGTGGAGAGAATTTTAACAGGAGGGATCATGAACTGGTCTGAGAGCTGCTCTGCTGGAATTATAATTCAATCAAACTGAAAATCATAGCATATGAATGTAATTTGTAATTTAATTTCTCACAGACAGAGTTGAGAGTTTGGTGAATCATTTGCACCTCCCTTTATTGATTAAAATGTACAGTATAGTTTGCCGTACATAATCGACCCATTTGTTTTTTCTATTCTTGTGTTTGACTCTTATCATTCTTTGTTAACCCCCCCCCCCCCCAACTATGCCAGTCTGCATTTTTCTACACTTGAGTTGAGACAACACAACATTTCAATCCTAATCCTTAATATTCTTCCTTTTTTTTAAAGAGTAGTCTCATCTCATGTCTCATACATAGTTCAGAATACAGTGAAATATCAGGTTTTCCAGCTGAAGCTTCAATATTTCAAAGTCATCATGAGTCATTAATAACCTTGAAGAGATCAAGAGGTAGATCACTTTTTTTCAGTGGGTTGGTGATTGCTCGAGGTACAACAACGAAAAACAGACAGGAGAAATGGGAGTAAAACCAAGAAGGGGATATAAATTACAGAAAGAAATGAGACTCGAGTAGACAGAAACAAGAGATACAGAAAGAAAAAAGGAAGAGGAAACCCCAAAGAGTGTCAAAGAAATCTCAGAGATTTAGAGACAAACTTTCTTCCAAGGTCTGCTGTCTCACCAGAGAGGCAGTACAGATACAGAACTCATTTTATTTTCAGCCTCAGTTTTTTAAAAAGCTATAGTGAGTATTAAGATGAAATAAGAAAAACTTAATAAAATATGACAAAGAAGGTCTGAGAAAAAAACATTCAAGAGGAAAAGTGTTCAAAATATTTATTTCAATCATAATGGCAGTGGCAGAACAAGAGTTGGAGTTATTAAATCTTTAACCGCTGGCTCATGCAAAGCTATCAACATTATGTTGATCATTTAGAAGGGCTTGTTGTTTCTATCCCTTATGGTTTTTTTATACTGCAATTGTCTTGTGTGGGATTCTTCTTGAAGGTGACAACCAAGTGACTTACCTAAAATCCAACAGGTAGTTGTCGTTGCTGTACTTACCCATAGGAGTTGGGAGTCTATCCTGGGAGAGACAGAAAGGTTCAACAATCAGGAATGACAACATTTGTCCCCAAATGTATTCTTTAAGTGACCGGTCCAGCAGAGGATAAATGGGCCTTTTATATTTGCACATTAACACTTAACCTCCGCTGCTTGACTTAGGGGAGTATAGGGATTGTTATGAAATGAACATTAGCCCCAGAAGAGGAGCATATGTGGGTAACTAGCCAACAGACTAATGGCTGAGACAACTACTGTACATAGGTATGGATTTTGAGTGAACTATTTCTTATTAAGCAGTGTTGGGGGTAATACATTACAAATCAATGCACTAGTGTCTGATTACTCTTTTGTTGTAACCAGTTACATAATGCATTGGTTTTTCACTTAAAGTAATCAGTTATTATTTAAAAGAAGGTAGGCCTATACCCTTATATGGCAGTGGTTCCCAAAGTGAGGGTCACGAGACACTGGGAGGGGGGATCACAGGATGCCTTCCAAAAACAAATACAAATTTGAAATGACTTAAAATTGCATAATACCATTATTGTGAGATAGTCATTAAGTGAGATTTGTGCTGGAATGAAAGTTTGACTGTAACAATGTAGGCATCTGTTGTGCTCTTTGTAAATACATACAATACACACAGCACTTTAGTGTTGTTCTAAGGTCAGTGTTTGGATAGGCCTATTAGTGTGTGCTGCTGTGCATAACCACTTCCAGGGACAGAGGCCGTCTCTCGCATCGTTATTTTGGGGTCGTGGGATGTAAAGTTTGGGAACCCCTGCCTTATGGAGACTGAACACCTTAAACCTGTGTGTAGGCCTACCCTGCACTACAACTGGTGTTTCCCCTGGCAAAAGTTGGGAATGGTACCAAAATAATGAATCCATACCTTCCCACTTTTTTGCTACCATTCTGTTGCAATGCCAAGCATATAGATCCGAACCAGAGTAATTTCAAGGCTGTTATTGTTTTTTGCCATCTGCACAATGGACAAGCTCAGAAGTGCAGACCTCTGCTGGACGTTCTCCATTGTTGTCCTTTGTTTACTGTATCACGATATTTCTTCTTCTTCGTTGGCGGGCAACAATGTGTCGCGCTGCTTGAAGTCATGCTATTACGTAGGCTAGCTGACGCAGCTATCGCCATCTGGCTTAATGGTGTTCTCTGGTTACCATGTAGCCTAAGTGTACGGTTGGCTGTGAAAAACGGAAATCGCAAGCAAGATCAGGGTTTACCGTTCCAAACTAAATTGAACCAAACTGGACCACTTGGCGGAAACAGAGCTATGGTCTACTGCAGTGGTTCCCAAAGTGGGGGTCGGGACCCCAAGGTGGGTCGCCAGCCACCAAGAGGGGGGTCGCAAGATGCCTTCCATAAAAAATTGTGCATAAGTATATCTTTTTACCATTTTTGTAAATATACAAAAAGTAGTCCAATGTCATATAAGACAGTATCATTAAGTGAAATGGAAATGACATTTTTAATTCTTTTAGGCTGTTGTATAATTTTGAGTTACTAGTTTTTGGATAGGTTTATTAGTGTGTGCGTGGCCGTCGCTACGTTATATACCTAACTAACCACCTTAAAGAATAGTGGGGGGTCCCCAGTTTCTGTCACCCTTATTTTGGGGGTCACAACCTGAAAAGTTTGGGAACCCCTGGTCTACTGTATGTAGAAATGAGATAGCTATTCTCGGCTCATCTCAGTTTCTATCCTAAATAGCCTTTTGCAGACACAACATTTTTGAGGTAAAAGAAAATGTGATTATATGCCCCCCCCCCCCCCCCCCCCCTCAATATGCTAGTAAATTACATTTATAAAGTGTTCATCTGATAGGGTGACCGATGGGGGGGTCTGGAGGCCCCACTTTTGAGCACTCCTGCCAAACACATTGCGCTTCAGTCTCCTCCTCCCGCTCTCAGCCCCGCCTTCCAGGAGTGACTGGAGAGAGAGAGAGAGAGAGACTCTGCAGACACACACACACACACACACACACACACATACACACTCAGCTTTTCTTAGCAGCCCTGCTGGCTCTGTACTAACGGGACAAGTTTAAACCTCCGGGATATCTCTGTAGGTTCTCCGCTTTTTCTCTTCCTTCATGTGATCATCTCGATCCGGAGTGAGGTGAGTGCAGAAATGTGGACGTGTTGCCAGTTTTGAGGGCTGAGACGCCGGTTGGTTGAAACTAAACGCGGGGCAAAAGGGGATTTTTTTTTTTTTTCCTCAGCGGAGGAAAAAGCGGCAGGCAGAAGAAGGAGGAGGAGGAGAGGCATGTCCGACTTCTGTTCTTTTTGGAGCAGTTGTAGCTAGCTTCCTTTGTACGGTCACTGAACCTGTGCGTTAACCCGGTAAACGCGGTTGTTTCGGTGCCTGCGTAAAGTCAGCTCCACGGTTTGAGATTAACAGAGCGGCTTCTACATCCTCCCCGGGATGTTGCCATTACACCGCTGCTCTGTTACACACACACACACACACACACACACACACACACATGGCTTTTCCTACATCCGCTACAGCATTTCTACACCAGACACTTTTGGCCACTTGAACACAGTTTTGAAACATTTGAAAGCTGCAGTGATTTACTTTGTTGATACTTTAAATGGCACTCTGCCGATTTGACTCGAGTTCAGTGAGGCACTGAATATTCTCAGTTTGGTAAACTCATTCAAACTTTTGAATGCAAAATACTTTCTGAAAATAATTTCTGAAGAAGTTTGATGTGTTCAGATGCGTGGATGTGTTGTGGAAGTGCTGCTGACTTGTAGTTTTTTTCAGTCTTGATTGATCTGGCCATCGATTATTTGATCAACTAGTTGGTAGGAATCGGATATGCTGATACAAAGTTGTGGGTACAAAGTGCTTGCTATATCTGACAATGACATAAAACATAGAAACAAGTAACAAGACACGACACATTAATGGATAGAACCATCATGACCTATCGATTGACAAATGGCTCATTGATTGTCTAGCTGTTGTCCATCTGTCAACTGGCCAATAGTCCAAAACATAAGAAATAGCCTATTGATTAGAAAATGCCTGAAAACAGCAAATTCTCACATTTGAGAAGTAGGAATGTGCTGAAAGGATTCCAATAAATCTCAAGTCCAGGTTGATTGTTAATCGGTCAAAAGGTTCAGGAAACATCATTCAAATGTCGAAGATGTTAAACTAAAAATATTAAGTAGCCTATATGATGTGAAACAGGGATCAGCTGGGACCAGCAAAGAGTGGTTGACCAAAAATATGTTTCTTGATTAATTTGTTTAATTAACATTTTTTAGGTAATGGGTTTAAGACAGTTTAAATCAGTGCAAAGGCCTACTAAGGAAAATCACCTTCAGTGAGATACAACATCTGAATTCATGCCATTTACTTGCTGTGGCTGCTCCAAATCTCGTGCCCTGGTGAGTCTTTCATGTTCACTCACTTAGAAGGCGGACAACAGTACTGGCTTGTTAGTTTCACTTTGTTAGTCTGCCAGAGGTACACTTTGTTAAGCTAGCTGGTGTATCCCTGCCTGGCTGTGTTGGCCTTTAAATGTTTGATGTGTGGAGACATCCTGGACGCTTTCTCCTGCTGTTCCTCTCAGAAAATGCACCCGGCTGTCAGCTCGTGTTGGAAGAAATGAGCCATTAGAGAGAGACGGTTCAATCTGTCTTCACACACACACACACACACACACACACACACACACACACACACACACACACACACACACACACACACACACACACACGCAAGTGCACGCACATGCACAAACATACACAGGCAGGTACAAACAAAGTAGACAAGAGAGGAAGTGTATATCTGTGCATGCAAACATGCATACGTGAAATCATCCTGCAGGCCTGCATGACAAACGAGCATCCAGACTGTAAGTTTGATTACATAAACCTTGAGTTGAATGCCCAAGGCTTTGAGCTATACTGTGTTTGGTTTCAGCTTTGTCATATGATGTTCATAAGTGAAATCATGACTCTACACATAGAGAGGAGTTGGAGTCACCAGGGGCCCAGAAAAAATGTTTTTTTCCCATAATGCTTTAGTCATATCACAATATTTTTTTGATTTCCCAACAAATGGGAAAGCAAAGCACACCGACCAATCGACCAACTCGGTTCTAAAAACCTGCAATAACTTAATTTGTATGTAGATGGCCCAACATTAAGGAATGTAACTGTTTGGTCTACTATAATCTCACAGGTATGTTGAACAATACAACTTAATACAGTTCAATACAATACAGTTCAGCAGCCCCTTCAGCAGCTCAGCAAAATAGAGATTGCCTAAAGTTTTGTTTGTTCCAACTCTAATACCTCTCCTGACCTCACCCAAGAAAAACTCAGCATATCAAGTGAACTCAAAAGCTTTACTTTTGATCATTTATGCCATAAATCAAGTGCTAATAGTTACATTGGTTTTTAGCAATATTACTTTAAAAGATCATGCAGTACAGAAATGTAACCCAGATACAATATTGCCTACTTTAACATTAAACACAACATTTAACAATTAGATTTTTTTCACCTCAAATCAGTTACTAATAAGATGTGTCAGCAAACTCTAAAGCTCTTTACACATTTAAAATGATCTTTGGTGCATTGGCTTTACGAGATTAAAGGAAGAATGTGCAACATTTAAATCAAGTCAATCCTATACAGGCCGCCCCCCTAATATAATGGTAGGGGAAACACTGCTATATGTATCTGTGTCTCTGAGTCATGACAGTCAACAATGGGTGAGAAGCACGAGTCCTGTCAGCTGTGTTGTTGTCGGAGCCGTGTTTACATCAAGTTTAAATCGACAGGAAGACCGACTCCACCCCTTGCACATAAAAGCTGTTTATGTCAAGGACGAGAGAAAAGTCGTTTGATGATCACGGTCATTCTGTGTCAATTTATATGCAATATGAATGTGAAGCTACGAGCTAACCAAAGAATAGTAACATTAGCTATGCGTGCCACAGGGAATTGCAGCTTGAGTCAAGAACAATTTTGTCAGCCGCTTGCGCTCAACTCCTTTGTGCAAACGTGAATGGAGGAGGGTTTAAGGTGTGTCACTTGAGAAGCAAGAAGGCTTCAGAATAGCCGAGGTGTCGCCAAACAGCAGTTTTGTTTGTTTTGTTTTGGTTTCATGCTGGGACTCAAGGGTGACATCTACCGGATCAAAAAGTCATACATTCTTCCGTTAAATGAAAAACAGGAGAAGAAAAGCAGCAAATATTGGCTGTTGAAGTTTAAGCTCGCCATCTGAAGGTGAAGCTATTAGAAGAGCCGCCGTTAGGGTAACATTTTAGCAGGTATTCTTCACCATGTGTGCTAGGTAGCAGGAAGGCTAAGAGACTGTTTGGACTGTAAAATAGGTATTATTTCCTCATTCAGAGAAGTAAAACTTGAACAGAAAAAGGG
The DNA here is from genome assembly GCF_963584025.1 of Labrus mixtus. Taxonomy (NCBI): domain Eukaryota; kingdom Metazoa; phylum Chordata; class Actinopteri; order Labriformes; family Labridae; genus Labrus; species Labrus mixtus. The sequence continues at coordinate 15,678,835 of NC_083618.1, read as the reverse complement.
CTTGGTTAGATTAGAGGTCTCCACATCAAAGAGCCCATATTATGCCCATTTTGGGGTTCGTATATTTAATCTATGTACCTACTAAAGTATGTTCACAATAGCTAAACTTAGAAAAAAGTGTATGTTTTCATGTACTGTCGCTCCATGCACCGGCTCGCTTCTGACTCTCTCTCTAAGGCTCTGAAGTGCCCACGTTCAGAGTCCCCACGTGTGCCAAGTCTGCTCTGATTGGTCGGCCTGACGGCTCTGTCGTTATTGGTCAGTTGCTCAGCACGGTTCTCGGAAATGTCCCGCCTCTTTTACCATATTGGGAATGCAGCCACTTTGGCTCCGTCCGAGGGGAGCATAAACATTAGCACCTTAGCACCTTAGCACTACTGTGCTACTGCAGGCTACGGCATATCGTGGGCGTGCTACAGAAGTTAATGGGCGTGCAACATGAGCTGCTGGGCTTGCCACAACGAGCCAATGGGCTTAGATCAGTGATCTCACACTGACAATGACGTCGGACTGACAAATTTTTATCGAGGGGGGCTAGAACCGAGCGTTACATGCAGCTAATGCTACAGCTAACACTTGGAAAACACACTAAAGGGCATATAAAACCAGAAAAAGCATAATATGGGACCTTTAATTGATCTTCACATATTTATGTTTCTTGACATTAGCCTGGTTAGCTAATATAGCCAACAATAGTCTACGTTACTTTTGAATGAAATTGTAACGTCTTTAGCAAGTTGTCAAGCTAATCGTTGGAGGAATCATATTTAGCTGCATACAAAGCTAAGTCACTGATTTTTTGTCATGCATTGCAAAATATTTCACTCAAAAACATCGGCATTGTCTTGTTCCCCTGAAGTTTGGAGCTATTACTCACACATTAACACACACACACACATTAACACACACACAGCCAAATTACCACTCCTTCACATTACAGCGGGCCGTTCCTCCGACAGTAAATCATTAGTGTGTGTAAAGTGTGCTGTTAAAATGAGACTCCTGTGTGTGTGAGTGGGCTGCTGGTGATCTCTGAGGAGCCCCTCTGCTCTCCTTCACTTTTCCCTCTTCACGACACGCCGCCTCCAGAACATATTCTCTGTAGTTGTGTTTCCTAACTGATGTTTAATTATTCCGACACGTTGATCTGGCTGAGGCTCATAAAACAGAAACGGCTCAGGAGGCGCTCTGAAGACATCAGCTTCATTTTATCCTTAAAAACGGCCGGGTGCTGTCTGTAACAGACATCAAAGCAACGTACAAGTTCCTTCATGATATTTCTGTTTGAATAAAAAACAACCTCTTTCCCGACCCTCAGGGGACCCAAGTTTCTCATGTTTGGAATTGGAAATCTGTCTGTGGACCCCCTGCTGGTAAAGATGTCTCGCCTAAAACCAGTGTGCTTGTTTACAATCGGAAAGCGATTACACTAGATCAGCGCTGTGATTCCAGCTCGCAACTGGGCAGCGCCTGATAATCTGCACTCTTAAGACGGAGACAGGCAAATCTCAGGGCAGCTATCAAGGCTACTTAGGTGCACTTTAAGTCCAATGTCCCATTTCTTCACCATTTTGTGATCAGGTTTCTCACACTTGTTGAGTTCCGCCTTCTTTTAATGTGGAATTTCATATGAAGGACGGACTTCTGAATTTCCTGATTCACAGTTGCTCCAGTAAACCCGGTTTCAAAAAGTCACAAAATTCATTTGGGGAAAAAAAATTGTTGATAAGATGAACATCGGCCTAATTCATATGTTTCACCTCTATGGATTCATGTGTTTGTGCTCACAAGGCTGTTTATTGTAACGTGTAACATTCCTTGCAGGTAAAATCTGCAGTGCTTCTTAACTGTTTTGAAATGTTTTTAAACTAAATAGTTGGCTTGTAAGTTATTCTTCGTAAGGTCCCTGAAATGGATTATTTAATACTTAAGTGATCAGTGGATCTACAATGTGAGGGTTTATCCCCTGCTCATGGATGCTGGGATATCTGATCCCCCTGTGTGGCTGCTCACTGAGAGGATAAAACCACAAACAGTATTGTTTTCTCAAACAATTGTTTGTGTGTGTGTGTGTGTGTGTGTGTGTGTGTGTGTGTGTGTGTGTGTGTGTGTGTGTGTGTGTGTGTGTGTGTGTGTGTGTGTGTGTGTGTGTGTGTGTGTGTGTGTGTGTGTGTGTGTGTGTGTGTGTGTGTGTGTGTGTGTGTGTGTGTGTGTGTGTGTAGTACTCAGTTAAAAGCACTTATCTCCGAATAGTTGACTTAAAACGTTTCAGATAAATTCAAGGATTACAGCCTCCTTAATGACTTCAGACAGTTTCCAGACGAGGCCCAGTGAGTCAAAGTATTTCTAATGTGAAATGCATTCAACATTTAAAAGCATCTGATACAGTACATAAACATCAATAACACATCTCAGTGGAACGTCTGTACTTCTGTGATCATGGGATTTGCTGCAATTTTTGTGCTGCTTTTGCAGAGTTCAACTTGAGGGATGTGATTTGCAATGCAGATCAATAGAAAAAACATCATACATAACCAAATCTGAACTTCTCTCAGATCATCAACCATCAAAGCTGACATGACAGACCTGGACACTGGTCCAAATCAGCAATTAAGAGAAACAACAATTTGTAAAAAAAAATAAAAAAAAATCGATTAGTTTAATAATAATACAAAATAACGGCATCTTATTTTTTTTGGGGGGGGAGGGCATGGAGTAAAAATAGCATTCCCTGTAAGAAGTTGTTGTTTACATTATTTAGTGCTTTTCACTGTTTTAGAGCTCAGTAGAATGAATCTTTCACAACATTTAATTTGGCATTTCGAGGTAGCATTACTAATCTAATGTCTGTACTGTTTGATTTTTACGGCGGCTGTGGTTCAGTAGTAGAGTCGGTCGTCGCTCAACCAGAAGGTGGGGGGTTTGATCCCCAGCTCATGCAGCCACATGTCCGATGTGTCCTTGGGCAAGACACTAAGTTGCTCCAGTCTGCAGACTGAGCTACTGCCAATAACTGATTTAAAAAAAGCTTTACATGACTATTTGTCTGCACATATTTGCACACGCTGTCCAGAGGTGTAGTTGTATTATTGACATCTCAGACTACGTGATGACATTGTGGGTAATTTTGTAAGACTATGATGAAATCTTTTTTACTGGCAATAGTGTATTTTTAAAGGATTTTGGCAATAATCTGAATAATCTCCTTTAATTAAGAAGGAACCTAAATTCACCCTTGTTGTGAAGTTATCAACACAAACTACCTCAATTAGTTTTTCATAACTGATTTCATGTTTTTTCATATCACAGTACAGTTTGAACAACCCATGGCACTGAAGTATCTAGTAATCTGTATTTTGTGAGGAGGAAGAATGAACTCTGCTGTTTTCTGGTGTTACTCTGCACTTTGGATTTTACAATCCTTGAATCCTTGTTGTATTGTTTAATAAGTGTAACCAACACCACCAAGCAAAGAGGAAAGCTTTCCTTTTTTAGTTCAGGTTTGCATTTTGATTCGACATAATGTTCACATTTCTAATTGTAATCGAAAAGTGTGCAGTCTGATATCAAAAAAGCACAGTATGTTGTTGTTCAAGCAAAAGTCGCTCATAAACAATCGTCTGTAGATTCGTTCATGCATACAGCGACACATTACGGCCATGTGCTGCATGTTTCTGTCTGTGTTAAAACCCCACACCTTGTTCAGACCGTGGCCCTTTCCGAATATCCACAGTTCAGTAGGCAGTACGTACTTTTCAGTATGGAGTTTCAGTATACTGAACTTTCGTGGTCATTCAGTATGCATATTTTGGGTCCACCTCAGTATACTGAACATTTCAGTATGGATACTAACTTCCGGGTTTCATGCAGTATGGATCGGATGCGTGCTTACAGGAAATGAATTGTATTTTACCACCCACGAAATTAAATTAAATCGTCACGTCCGCCTCCAAATCAAAACAAACGAGCGTGGATTAATTGAATCAATTTTTAATCTAGAGTTAAAGTCCCGACTGAAATCACTACTTTTAATTAACAACAGAAAATATAACAATTGTCTGCATTATTATAAAACCTTTCCCCCTCTATTGAAATAATGATTTCACTATTTAAATGCGTCTTTATTGGTTTATTTTATATTCTGTATATTACTGTCTTTCATTTGTACTTTTCTTTATGTACTGTATGTTATTTAGTTATTTAATCTGTCTTTTACTTGATTTACATTGTGATATTGTTTTGTTTACCTGACTGTATATGAGCATTACTCTTCTTGAATAAAGCTAAACAAAAAAACAAAAAAAAAAACAGGTGAATGCGGCCGGTTCGGGAAACGTAAATGACGTCACTTCCATACTGAATGAATCAGAAGAAGTAGGGACAAATATCTGCCTACTGTGTGTGCATACTGAATAGTAGGTACTAACAGTATACAGCACGGATAGTACGTACTGCCTACTGACAGATTGAGTAGGTACTAGGCAATTCAGATACAGCCCGTGTCTCCACCTCCAATCAGAGTCAGTGAAGTGTTGTGAACAGGAAGTGAGCTCATAGAGTTTGTGCTCTGTCTGCACCCTGTGTTCAGGAAGGGGTTTGTCTCAGGACGAGGAGGGGGCGGGGGTGGTATTGTTGAGGCTCTTTCCTTACATTGTTTTGGAAAGCACACTGAGCCTCTGTGATTCTTTCAAATTCAGCACATGGCTACTCATATGTACACCAATGTTAAAGAGTTATGGTTCTCATCATATTGTATGTAAGCATGTGCATCTGTCCTTCTTACAGTGTTAAATATTCTCTATAAGACCTGTGAAATTTAACGAACCTCTGAGGACTCGTGCGTTTATTCCTCTCTCAAAACCTCTCTGAGATTGGACCAACACAGCTATTGAACTTCAAAGGCAAGATTCAGGCAACATTGAAAGTGTGTGTGTAGGTGTGATTGTGTGTGTGTGTGTGTGTGTGTGTGTGTGTGTGTGTGTGTGTGTGTGTGTGCTTTTTTGAAAGCTCTGCTTATGAATTCTGCCTCAGCTGTTTGAGATGAGGCCTTTAATGTCTGCTTTGCTGTGTCTTCCATCTCTGCCTGCGCTCTGCTATCATTGGTCCACACACTCTCGTGCTTGGTCGTGCCTGGTCGAGCCAAGGCTGCAGTGTGTGTGTGTGTGTGTGTGTGTGTGAGTAGTTTGTGGTTTCCCGTTGTGTTGCTCCTTCTGTATAGCTCCTTCTGTGTACACAAGGGAGGGCATAGCGATGTCTTCGAGTGTCATTTGTTTGTGTGCCCTTTTATGAATTTGTTTGACTCTTAAAAAAAAAAAAATGCACACATGCACACATTCCTGTCAGGAACACACACTCCACTTTCTGTTAACCACTAATGTTTTTCCCATGAAGGTTTTTATAAATGAGTGAGACCTGATGCTCTTCAGCTCTGACTCCGTCAAAGCTTTTACATCTGTTTCTGTTTACATGATGAGCACAAGTTAGTCTGACAGATTACTTTGAGGATTCCTAAAGAGAGACAGCATGTTTGAAGTGTTTTACTGTCTAGACACGAGGATGGTGGTTCCCCCTGCCCGTTGTCTTTGCTGATCTGCACTTGCAGCATTGACTTAAGTGGATACGGTTGTTACGATCCAGAAACGGATGCAGTTTGTGGCTCTCTGTTGCACCAGTTCTGAATCTGTTTCAATTACCCGTCTGAAAGAGCGTTTGGTTTTTGGTGACTGTCAGGAGGATGTCTGATGAATCGTGAAATGGTTTCATAACATTGCACAGTGAATCTCCTCTGTGTTTTTCTAAAATGTTTATCATGAATTATTGCATGTATATTCAAATGAAAAGTATAAAGTAGGTTTATCCCATGGCTATATGTGACAGTGTTTAAGGCAAGCAGGAGATAATATGGAAATGAGACATGGAAATGATACGTTTTTCACACACGGTTTGTTTGATGGTAACCTTGAGTTGTCCCAATTTCCCTCCATCCTGCTAGTCTGATGTTTATCCACCGCTGTTCCAATCTGTGGTCTGTTTGTATTTTTCTTTTCTTAGCTAAGTGCAGGTGTTGACAATGTGTTTACCAATTTATGTAGCAATCGACAGGAGATTGTGTTTGGCAAACGCAAGAGGTGGTGCCTGTATAAAGCATGCAGAAAGAGGTTTTGATTTGTAAAGAGATATGAACGCTTAAATGATACCATTTGATGCATTGTACCAGAGTTAGCGTTTTGCATTTTCATCTGCAGACCATTAGTGGATTTCAAATACCTTGGGTCTTTTTGCCTCTATTTGATAGGACAGTGGATAGAGTATAGGAAACAAGAGAGAGTGGGGAATGACATGCAGGAAAGGAGCCACAGGTCGGACTTGAACCAGGGCCGTCCACCTTGAGGACTTTAGCCTCCTAAATGGGCCGTGACCTGACCACTGGGCCATCTACGTCCCAACAATTATTAATTTTATGTTGATTTCCAATGGAATATGTATTTGTACGTACCCAGGATGTCAAAACAAATGCATACAGGCAAGCAGAAAAGAGTTAAGAGACTGCAATCTGGGCAATGATATCAACAGATTTCTTCAAGAGTTTGGCCAATTGATGACAAAAAAACCTTCATTGACAAAACACATAATGTCTTTGTAAAAATAATCCTATCTGTTCAAACATTGGCTCAAACAGACATTGCCTATTTTATTTCACAACAGATGGGGGAAATGATAAAATCTGTTAAATATTTGATTCCAAAGACATTGACACTCGAACATAACGTGCCGCTGAAACATGCACTCAAACCTTGAACGTATCAAGATGTTACTGCAAGCGTATTTTAAGAGCAAGTGCCAACCTTGGTGTTAAAGGCGGCCTCCAAAGGCCAAGGAATCCCTTTAAGTTCCCATGTGAAAAAGCCCAGAAAGAAAAGTTTACTACCTGGTTCAAAAAGCAGGTTTGGTCTACTTGGCTAATTTCTTAATTGGTTAACACTGAAGGAGGTTCAACATTTTTAATATCGCATCTGGTTTGATTATATTGAGGACTTGTGCATAAAGTCGCATAATCAGAGACAGGACTGAGTTGAGTGGAAGGTGAGCTCATTGTAACCTTTTGCCAGGAGGCTTAAGACACGCCTCTACACCATCTCTGTGCCTGTTTCTAGATTGATCAAAGGTTATATGGAGTCAACGTTTCCAATATGGTGACTGCCATTGTTCAGCTTCAGATCGCATCTTCAGAACCCAAGAGGCTACGTCCATATTTAATACAGTCTATGCTAAAGATGAAAGGAAAATGCTCTGCTTCCACCACTCTCTTTAGATGACAACACTGTGTGGCATCAATGTGGTCTTGCATCATTGGGCTTAGTGAAACATTTTCTTGCAAAATGTGCCATAACTGATCATTATATTTTGACTTATGCTCTGGAGTCTGGACTTATTTCTACTGCGAGAACAGATTTAATTTTCTTTTGAATCAGGAACTCATCCCAACCACTTACGACATTAGATTTGAAAGAGGATTTCATACTTTATATGAACTGTCCCAGATTAAACTGCAGTTAAAAGTTAAAACTGCATACGATATGAAAATTTTAATTTGTTGAAAGAAAATTTTAAATCCACTCCGGAGTTTGTGTACGAGTTGTCAGTGTTGCGTAAGTGCAACTTTTCTATTTGACCTTTCCTTTTTTTTTTTTTTACGTGAACTGAACCTCGATTGACACATAAGCCCGCTAGGCTTACGCTCAGAGAATCTCCAAATTGTCCTGCAGGAAAAAAACAGACTGTGGGGATCTACTGTTCCCTCGTCTGTTTTCTCCCTGCTTTAGCTTTTCTGACACTAACAAACCCACACGGCTCTTTGTTCCGTCGTGTAGTAGTAAAATAGCTCTAACTCTGCCGACGCCTGAAGAAAACTTGGGACAGTGCAGGGCTCACTGTGCACTCGTCTCACTGTAGTAGTGGATTAGAAGTGACACTGACTGCAGGCTGGCTGAGTCTAAGCCGTGTTTACTCCTCCTGGATCTTAGCCAGGGTCTCAAGCCATCATTAGGCAGCGAAATGACTCAACTGTAGGACAGAGCTGCAGACAGGGAGAGCAAGAGAGCAGACGGAAGAGAGTGGGAGGAAGAGTTCAGAGAAGAAAAGGAACACAAGAACAGAGGATGTTTCTGAAGGTTGCTGGAGATACAGAGAACCGGATGACTGCAGTCAGCTGGGTAGTTAGGAACCTGCAGGCGAGGGCGTGCTGTGGTCAAACCTTTTTTTGTAAATAAACGGAAAAATGGGTCTAAAATAAACATGAAGCGCTCGTGTCAGTGCAGAGCAGATGGACGAGTAAACCCCACCCAGAAGAGGGACAGGACAGCAGGCTCTAAACATGAGCTGCTGCTGTGCAGAGAGGCTGCAAGCCAAGTTTTACCCACACGGAGGTTAGGGCCCGTTGTAAAAAAAAAACCATGTACACAAACCAGGTCACACATGTGCAAGGCTCTGGAGCTTGTTTGAAAGCGACCCTTTCGCAACTTGACACTGAACATTTCTGGTCAATTTCAGGATAATGAGGTCCCGGAATCACCCATCACACGTGCACCACACAGCATGAGATTGTCAGGTGGCCGTTTCATGCATGCACACAACTCCTGCAAAAATTGCCCCAATTGGTTTTGCATTTGTGAACGAGCATCTCGGGAAGATTTCAGGGGCAGACTGGTCGAAAGTCTTCATCAGTGCATACATGTAAAGGGACAGAGTCTCACACTATCCCACAACTCCAAATACTCTGTTTTACTAGGTGAGGCTGAGTAGAGAATGCAGGAGGAGGAGGAGAAGGAGCTTTCCGTGATCACTGTTTCAGTGTTAATATCACAACAACTTGTAACAGGACTTTCCCACAATACAAACCCAGCTGAAGACAACATGATACAGAAACATGTGCGAGCAGTAAAGAGTATAAAGCAGTGAAACTCTGCCTGAACGAAGTCATCAACTCACCCTCTTGCTCGTGGTTAAAGTTCCAGACAATTGCTTGCTGCGTTCACACTCGGTCTCGCCTCTACTTCATGCAGACTCTTCTGCTAGAGGACTGACAGGATTTAGTCTGCATTAAGTCAGTGTAAACAGATTCTGCTGCTTGTGTTCACACATGCACCTCTCCTGGACAATGTCAGGAAAGGGCAGTTCATGTTTGAAAAGGACTGCAATCATCTCTCCTTAACCTGCGCACCGCTCTGCTGATGTAACAGAACGCAAAAGGCTCACGGTGGCACGGTGAATTAAAAGCCGTCGCTTTCTATGAAAAAGCATCCAAAGGACTACACTCGCATAACAACAAAGCAGAGGCAGACGAATAATTAAACAGGTTTTGGACATGGCAGGGCATGAATCTTTGCAGCACAGTGCCTTCTGGGGAGAAAAGGTGAATAATATGTCTTTAAAGTCAGCCTAATGGACTGTGAGACAGGAATACAGATGACTGAGTCTAAGGGAGGAGACATCTTACACACAGGAAAACCTGCAGCTGGGAAAATAAGATGTTCACATTAGTCCAGTCGCATAGGTCTTCTTCTTTTGTGCGCCGTTTCATGTCTTTGACCACATGGTGTTTCTGTGTTGGATAGATTACGCAATACATGTGCAAGAAGTGGTATGTGGCTCGTGAGACAAGGTAATGCGAGAGTTTAAAGGTACCCTGTGGAGGTTTTGAGCACCAGCAGCTCAGTGAGGCTGTGCTTTTTAGAGCTTCCTTGTTTTTTTTTTTTGCATTATGAAAGTGTGAGCACATTCCCGCCGCTGGATTCATGCTGTTTTTCTGAATGGAGTAGGGAAATGTGCCTGCTAAGGAAATGAAGAAGAAAGCTACAAACACTGATGTAAACAATCCAAAAGATTAGTCTCAGAATTGATCGGTTGGGATGGCACCATTTCCCCATCAGGATTTGAAATTAGACAATGGTTAGTTGTACCAATTGTCTGGTTTCAGCTTCTCAAGCATGTATTTTTTCTCTTCTTTTTGTCTTCTGTCTTCTAAAGCCCCGTTTCCACTAAGCAGTCCGGGTTGGTTCAGTACAGTTCGGTACGGTAAACCCTGAGCTTTCTTGCGTTTCCAAAGCCAGACGCACCCTTATTTGGTTAGCGGAATGTAAGTTAGATGGAGATAGTCGCGTCATGTAATAGTGTGACAACATAGCAGCCCAACACGGTGTAGCCCGCTATTAATTAAGTTCAACGTTGAAGAAGAACAGGGACCCTTTAGGGTTGGATCGGTACCCTTGGCACCCCAACAGAACATAGCAATTAGAAGTTTTAAAGTCTTGACTGCTGGTTGGTTGAACTCAGACATTCACATTTTTCACAACTTTCTGACGTTTTTCAAACCAATCAATTTGTCAACTAATCAAGAAAACAGTCCTCGCACAGCCAAACATGGAGATAATCAAGGACACACAATGTGTTGAATTGAGAAACAGTAAAACATTTCTTTGACATGATTACACGACAGCTATACTTGAATTCTCATATCAGTGGCACACTTCTGCAACATCAAAGGAAACCATGCAAGAAAAACCTACATTTCTTCTTGCATGCTTTGCCCGGGGCTTCTTTAGCCTCCACTGAGCTGTAAAAGAAGACTTGTGGTATTTTCTACAAGGTCTTCAACTATATAATCAGTGGTGTGTCACATAAAAAATGCAACTTCTGTTAGCACATAAGGCAAATACATGGAAATATAACAATAGTAGTATGCAAATTAGAGGCAGAACATCCCTAACATATCAAAAAAACTTGACAGGGTTTCCTCCAGATTTTGATCAAATGGATGATTAGGGTTATCTGGTCGGTCATCTTGGGTTTGCAAAATTCTGTTTTACTCTCTATCTTGATTTATCGTCTCTGAGGTAGTGTTTAATCCCCGGACTTGATAGGACAGACTCTGACCTCATGTCCTGCCTAAAGTTAATCTCTGACTGGTACATTGCATGACTTAAACCACTCTAAAGGCAAGTACTATTTATGTTACATGCCTCTTCAGCTGATAAGACTCTCCCTGTGAGAAACCTCAGTCTACACGTGCAAGATAAACAAGAAGCTTACGAGGTGTAAGAGTGCTCTAAATCCTTCAGTTTACTCGCAGTCTGCGGCTAATCTGAGGCTTCGGCCTCCCTCTGACCTGCTATGACTCTATATGCTGGGCCTGGTCAGGGATGAGAATGGTGTCTTTACGTTGGAATTATTTGACCTAGATTTAAACCATGACATCATTGATGCTGACTTCATTGGCAGCTCGGCTAGCAGCCCCCTCACCGAATGTCCTGTGTTGGCCGAGGAGATTTTTTACTCGATGCTTTAACATACTGGGCAAGTATGGCTAAGTGAAGGTGTCAGATCATTTCTGCTGTTGTGTGTGTTCCCGTGTCTTTTAGGATGAAATATATTACGCGCCATTTTTCTCTGCCGCTTTCTCCTTGATGCAGCAGGAGAAAAGAGAAGCCTCACACAGGACCTTTTACAGAAGCCGGCTGCAACAAGCAAAGCTGAAATATGTGATGACGTCAAACAACAGATTTTGTTTGCTGGAGTGTCAAAGCTGCTTCTCTAAATAATTAAGTAGCTTTATTAGAATTGGCCAAATACAGCACAAACAGAGAATCACACATGCTGCCTCTGCTAGGATACAGTTAACATGAGAAATACTCAAAAAGAAGAGGAAATATGTCTAAAGATATGCAGTGTGAATGTATTATTTTAGACTTCTTAAATCAATTGCAACATGTTTGGCTCTCTAATAAGGAAAGGGCTTAAATTGGAACTAACATTTTGGTTGCATCTTCCCTATAGCGACAATGATTTGTCGTTGAAACCCTCCGTCTGTTGTTCGGAGGCAAGTTATCTTTTTTCCATTTTTCCTAAATTGGAAAGACACATGCAATGGCGGGACTGCTGGTCCTGCAGTGTTGACATGGCTGGAGGTTAACAGTTATAACATGGACTGTGCATGAATGCAGGGCCTACAGTGTTGTGTATAGTAGTGACTCATATGTTGGACTTGCAGAGAAAAAAAGGTAACATTTCTGGCTTACATGCATTAAGTAGACAGTAAATCTATAATGTAACACATGTTGTTAGGAGCTAATGCTATTTGTTTATCACTCTGGTATGGAAATAATGACTTTTGGGCTACAAAACTACAACCAACAGTTCTGTATGCAGCCGGTCATTCGTAGCATCCTTTAGCACCCCGGCCCTTCCCTTGTGTCAATTTGTAGTCTTCTGCCTAACACCGCCCTGGTTCATTACGACAGGGGAGACAATGACCCAGAATCAAGTTGACCTGAGTGCTTTAAATCAAGGCTCCACCGGAGGAAATAAATTCTCTTCGCACCAGCACACCCAGAGCCAACTAGGACAAGTAATCCAGACAGAATAAAATCGTCATCTAAGAGGACACAGGGGGAGAGAAGTATGTAGCAGTGAAAACAGTGGCAGGCTAAGAAACAAATATTAAATAGAGAGAGCGAGAGCAGCTGGATTGTTGACCGTATCAACATGGAGAAGTGATGTTCTGCTGCATCAACAGAAAGACAAGTTATCTCAGGGGACACAGACTGGAGTAGTTCCATGGAAAGTAAATAAGAAAGTTAGATGAAGATACGGCACACTTTTTCATCAATGCACAATTATTGTAGGGCTGTTTATCCATACAATGTAAAAAAATGCAACAGGTGGTACTGAATATCTGTGCACATCTGTCATCTTGTTCTTCTTGATCTTGTAGATCCTGATTCAAACCGTACTTGTGGAGTTTCAAGACTTGTATTCTTTTGGGCTCTGCCTTCATTCTTAAGGGCCATGTGAGGCAGAAAAGAAATCAGAACAAGAGAGTTAGTGGACCTTGAGTTTCATAGGCTATGATTCTTTAGCCAACTGTTGTTTGAAGTAAAGAATGAACAATGAAGCTAAAAACAACAACATTTGAAGTTTGAGGCTGTTTAATGAAGGCCATCGTGGGGATTAAACAAAAAACATAGAAATGTGTTAATTGGTGAGCTTTGGAGGTGATGTAACGAGGATGTTGTGACCTTCGGACTGAGCCAGTCTTACTACTTTCACCCCAGTTTTTATGCTAAGCTAAGCCAACCGGCTGCTAGTTGTAGCCTCATAACTACCATGAGAGTGGTACTGATGTGTTCATCTATCAAAGCATTTTTTTTCAATTGTTTTAATCAACAATCTGTTAATGTAGCATTTCAAAACTGAAGCTTTAATCATAACGTTTTTTTATGACTCTCATAGTCAAGATGTTGTTATTGCACCATCAAACTGTGAAAAACACAGTGTTAGTCAACTCCCTGTATGAAAATGGTTTAATTGAAAGACAACTAGTTCACTCAGGAATCTTGAGTAGTGGGCAGCGTCACTACAACCCCAAAAATGTCATGTTACACAAGAGTGTCAGAGTGTTGAAATAAAATGCCTCATCTGTTTCTGTCTTCATATACTGTGTTCAATGTCACACACAGCACATGTATTTGGTATTACATTTGTGTGTGTGTGTGTGTGTGTGTGTGTGAGAGAGTGAGAGATTAATGAGCTCAGTGGCTCAAAGAAACCATTCTGTGTTGTTTATCTGTTTTCATACAGCAGCAGCTGCTACTCTGCTTGTTTCTTTTCATTCCTTTTCTCCCCTCAGCTGCTGAATAAGGCGTATTTCTTTTTTCCCTCATTTTGTAAAAATAACACAGCATAGTACTTATTCGTAATAGGTCATTCACATTTAATTTAATTGATATAATAGTAACATAATAAAACTTTAACAAATTAGTTATATCTCAGTGGAACATGATTGAGAAATAAAAGGACACGTTCTTGAAGAAATGTCATTTAAAATGTTCTTATTTGAACTTGATGCTTCTCCTGGTGTGTAATAATGAGATGAAGGAGAATGTTTTATATGAAACTCCCTGTAATTCATTTGATTACCACTTCCATTAGATAAGAAAACAGGAAGGGAGATGTGAGTTAAACCATCTATATGATTACTTAAGTGAGCGGCATAATTATTGCGTGATAGGTGAATATTAAAAAAACATTAATCTGATTTGTAGTGTTTGAAAATGTGTATTCAGTTCAAAATACTTCACAGGAGATGACGGAAATCATATGCAGCATTGAAAAGGCAACAAAAAAAAGGCAAATGTTCTGAAGGGAGTTGCAGCAATACTTCAAGCTCTGCACAGCAAGGGTTAAATCTCATGTAGCACGTGTGTGTGTGTGTGTGTGTTCTGTCAGTCTGACTGCACTGTCTTTAGTCTGACTTGGCTGTGGGGTCGTGTTTAGGTTAATGGCTATGGCTGTCAGAAAGGTCAAATGTCACATCTCCGTTTAGCCATCAAAACCAACTGCTTCCTGTTTTAATGACCGTGTGTGCAGCCGTGTCATTAGCCTTTTGCGCAGTGTTTCTTCAACACTGGCTCAAGACCCAGAAATAATTGCTTGTGTTGGATAATGAGGACTTTCGGGGTGAACCTGAAGCTCTGACATTTTGGTCTGCAGTGAAGTTACTTTAAAAGCTTCCGACCGGTTCAAGATCATTCTGTTTTTGTTACTGCTAAGCTCTTTTTTCTCGTAGTTTGTCTTTATGTGGGATAATGGTCTTCAACAGGTGATGAAACCTGAGCAGAGAGATAGATGATCATTGAGCTTTCAACAATCCAACAGGTTAAACAAATGTTCTCACAGGAGAAAAACCAAAGCAAACAAAAACAGGAACTTCATAAAGAATGACAAGAGTTTGTGTAATGTATCATGACACCAGGATTCAAGACAAAATAAGTGATCCGAACTGCCACGGTATGAGACGAACTGCTGCAAGTATTTTAAAATGGAGATAAAAGGACAAATGTATAACCTGAAAGTTATTTATGAGTGTGCATATAGTTTTTCACACTGAAAAGTGTGTCTTAAAAGACAAATTCAAACCATCGCTCGTTTCTCACCTCCTGAGTAAATGCTGGTAGAAGTTGGCGCGGACATCTTGTCTCATTTTTTGTGTGAAGTGGGAAAACGAAGTGTCCAATGAGGGGATGTTTCATACTCCTTTAGCAACATTTCAGGTCACTGTGTTCACTTAGAAAAAAAACGATTTATATCTAAGGTGTTTCAGCTTTATCACATAAACTCAACTACACCTGAAGTCACCAATCGTGCAAAATGTATTTATCCAAATCTATTGTTATAAGTGGGTGTTTAATAGCAGGGTTAGTCAAGATGATTGTAGATATTATCTTGACTTTGGCAAGCACCATTTTATCACACTTTAAATAGAAATGATGACCCAACTTGCAAAAAAAGGAAAAATGATCCAAATAAAAAGCAAACATTTTTTAAATTAGATCCATAGCCTGAAATAACAAATAATCATTGATCTGGTAAAAGTTGCCTGTTAAGAATGATAGCACATTAAACATGGAGATATTTCCGTGTTCTTCATTCTTCAAGCACCTATTAGCATGTGATAAATAGCACACATTGTAGAACTATCTCTGGTATGCACAGTGAGTGGGCCGTGCATTGATTTCTCCTTGAGTCAAATAGCTCTGTTGACACTCTGTCGTCATCTCAGCACCAGTGACACAAAGTATGAGACTATAAAGTCCACAGTCTGATGTCATGTGCTCAGTTTAGTCTCTGTTTCCCTCATCAATTTGCTGGATTATCAAATCAGAGCAGGCCTTCGCTGAGCAGTAGCCTTTATAGTTTAACCAACCCATGACATAAGAAGAAGTCATTTCATTTTGTTGAGAGAGGTTTCTCTTTGCTCATTTTACACATCAAATTGGATTGAGCTCTTTCATCGCAAATGTCTTGACAGAATAATCCCATTGTGCTGTTACAGAAGTGGTATATGAAGTCCAAATAGATTGAAAGTGCAGACTCACACAGCACCATAATCATTTTTCAAAGAAGTCTTGAAATATTTTCCCATTTTTGAATGTAATTAACAGTGAAGTTGACTTCTGTGATTCATAACCTTTAAATCCCTCACTGCACACGCTCAACTCTGTGGTTGCATGTGGGAGGACGGGGCGGAGACTTCAATCATGGTGACTTGTTTCTGTGAATCCAAAATACCAACACAATAGTTGGAAACAGACAGGCAACTGAGGCGAGAAGTAAGAGAGAAACAAGAAGCAAAACTCTGCCCTATATGAACGTCATCAACCTTCACCCACTCGCCTGAGGGGAATATATTCCAGACTGATACCTGCTGCATTCACACATCTGCATACACCGACCTCACAATCGTTTACTTGGGGGCTGGCTGGAAAAAAGTTCAGATAAAGTTAGGATCCGGTTACACAAATGCATTCCTGATAATTTGTAGTACATTTCAGGCAGAAATCTTCTTGACTTGGTTGTTCACAGTCAGACACCTCACTGCGGACAAGGCTACAGAGTGACACTATGATGACACTAGTATATCAGTGCTACATGTAGTTCAACATGCCCATTAAATCTGTAGTCATCCACCAGTCCCAGGATATGAACATCACCCCCCCCCCCCCCCCCCCCCCCCCTTCATGCTCGCTAGCAGGGAATTCTCCTGAATATTTCCTGCTGTGTTGCCACATCAGCAGACCCCTACCTCACATGGAGAATGAACTATCGGGGCTGGTTGGAAAAACTGCAGCTAAATTTAGAAAAAGGAAACACTCGGCTGTTTTCGTTCACACATGCAGCTCACTGCAAATCTCTCGTGAAGTTTTCTGGAGTTTTACTGTTCACCGCTCAAAGAGCATGTTGTGAGATTTTTCAGGATGGCTGTGCGTGTCTGAAAGGAAGTATTGAGGTGACAGCGAAGACCAACATTGCAGTGCAAGCAGAGAGTGTAGCGTAAGTCAGAGCTAACAAAATGTCAACAATCTGTTTTTCCACCAATGTTATGTTTCTTTTTTTTAATCACACTTGTGGCACAGGGGGACTCTGTGTTGGCACTTAAGTCTAGATATCAGAATCAGCATCAGGAAGGAAAAAAAAAAAACAAGTCTTATCAGAATATCTTCAAGCACAGCTGTATCTCCTGCTCCCATCAGGCTGGATGGTTATGGGGGGCTTTTAACCAGCTGCTTGGCCCGTCCTCCTTATTAGTAGCTGATTAAATGTATTAGCAGGAGCTGGGAGTATTAGCACTAGAACAAGGGGGTCTCAGGGACTAAGGAGGTCAGGATTGGATAAGGGTGGTTATGAGAGGGGGGGGGGGGGGGGGGGGGGGGAGTGGATGTTTTGTCCTTGTGCTGAGGCCACAGTTTAACAAGCGGGCATGCATTGCATACAAAGTGTACACATCACACTTTCTCATGGCATTGAGAGGTTTGTACAGCTCACATGAGTGCACACACATGTTGATAAAATGCAGACACACACACACACACACACTCTCTCTGTCAGACACATGGGCCATTGTGTGTATCACTGCAGCCACTGTCTCTGTGGTGCGTCCTGACACAGCACACTCCTCCTTTACTGACTATAATGGTGGTGCAAAGCTGTGTGAGTGTGTGTTTGTTTATTTTCTGTTGTTTAAGTTCTGCATAGTTTGCAGTTTGACTAATAAAAACAGGACATTTTTGAGAAGTTTAACATGTTTTGGCATTTTTATAGTTTGCTTGTATTTTGAAGATGTGATTCATTCATGTACAGAGAAAAACAACAGCAGACATTTGATAATGAAAATAATGTTTAACGTGGATGATAAATGGACTCGAGCTTGTATAGCGCTTCTCTGGTCTTCTGACTACTCAAAGAGATTTTACAACACCGCGTGTCACACCTACACATTCACACACTGATGACCATCATAAGTAACTAATCCCATTTATACACATTCATACGCCGCTGACGTATCAGCAGGAGCAACTTGGGGTTGTGCATTGATTTAGCTGCAACTGGCTATAATTTTTTTCAATTCATAAATGATCTAGTAATCAAACATTTTATTTGATGGTGTGTTTCATCTCTTTGTACCAAAGTCTGTCGTTAATGCTGAGATTTTGAGTTTTGAGGATTGATAATGAACCGTTTAGTCTGAATTCTCTTCGTCGATCTTCAAATCTTCACTTTTAATATGCGTGCTGAATGCGACCTTCACTCTTAAAATATATACTGACAGAGAATATGAAACAGAAAGTTCAGTTGGGCACTTTTGCTTGAATAATAATTCTAACAGTCAACACATCATCCTGTAACTCATTAACTCTCTATCTTTAATAACTCATCATTTCAGCTCTGTTTATTTGTAGGCCTCTTCTTTCCCCTGATGTCTCTCCTCCTGCTGCTTGGTTGTCAGTCTCTGACTGATTTTTGTCTTCACATGCTTCTTACAGACAGAGACTGACCGCAGCATCAGATGTCTCCTCTTCATAGTGTCAGATGATTGAACTGTGACAGAAACGGAGAAAGTAGAGCAGCAGCACACGAGCAGAAGACATTCACTTGTTTGTGCATCAGTGTCTGCCGCCTTCTTCCTGTACCTCGACTACTGTACTATCTCATTTCTTTTCTTCTCCCTCTTTTACTATTTCTACTTGTGTACCTTTACTATGCATTCTCATGTCTTCTTCATCCTCTTTCCATTTACTTCAAAAAATTTTCTCTACTTCTCCTTCTCTTTACCTCCTCATCCTCCTCCTTTCTCTTCTTCTCTACCCTCTTTTTCTTATTCTACTTTTTCCTAACCTTCTCCTCGTCCTTCTTCTTTCCTTTTCCTCTTCTGCATTGCTTCTTCTTTCCCTTTCTTCTTCTCTGTCTTCTCTCTGATCTTCCTCTAATCCTTCCTCTGCCACTTCTTCTTCTTTCTCTTTTGCTCTTCTCCTCGTTTCTTGATTAATGGGGTCATCATCATGGGTTGGCGTCTTCTACATTTGGGCATCTCGCTCCTGCTGGCTGTAATAGCTTAGAGGGTAACTGTGGCAATTCTTTAAACCTTTTTATCCTTGTCTTTTGTCAGAGTCAGAAGTTGAACAGCTGTAGTGATAAGCTGTCAAGGTGATGATGTCACCACTATTGTTGTTATGAAAAGCATATCAAGAAAGGGTTATTATGACAGTTCTAAAGACATTTGACATTTTAAATGGGATTAAAGTGAGTGAATGGGAAGTTTTAAAAAGATATGCTCTTTAATGAAGGTGTCTTTTGTCAGCTGCTGAATAGACGGATAGCTGGGATTTTGTAATTGAACAAAAACAAAACGTAATTTAACTTTTTTTTGTCAGTTTGGGGTCGAGCTCTATCGACACAGCTTCGGTTATCTTTTTTCTTCCTCTTATGTTCTCCTCTTAAAGTAAATGAGATTAAATTAAGTGTTTTTATGAGGCCATGCCAGGAGTTCGAGAGGTAACATCAATTTGAAAGCTTTTTGATGTTTGGCAATTTTTGTGCCTCATTTTGAGCTTCCTGTCTTATTAGTTTTAATGTATTCACTCTGCATGAAAAACACTCGCTCTGTTGGCTCTCGGACAGAAATGTTAAACACAAGTGGTCGACTTCTACTTGAAAACTCAAACACATAGAAATGCAGTTTTAAATGCCGAGGATCTTAACAGAGGAGGCTGCTTACCTTGCATTGCTTTCATGCTCGGGGAATTAACTTTGTGTTGACTTGTTCAACTCCTCTTGAACGGTCTTTATTGAACCCATAATGACGGTTTGGTTAGTGGGACTTTTTCTAGAATAAGAGAAAGTGAAGAGTTTAATTAAACATTAAGCATACGGTTTGTGACCAAACCCTAACCCTACCACTGTAACCATTAATAAATAAATGTAGGATAGGACCCGGAGTGGGGTTGCTGTTTTGTGGGGCAGCTGTCGCTCAGCTGGTAGAGTTGGTCGTCTTTCAACCGGAAGGTCAGGGGTTCGAACCCCAGCTCCTGCAGCCAGATGTCCAAAAAGGTGTGCACAGCCTATCACCTTATCCTCCTTGTTCCATCACTCGGTCATACTGGACATAAAAGTCTAAACTGCACAATATGTTTAAAAATCCTTAAGTGAAGCAGCTTGTGAAAAAAACAGGGATCCCGTCTTTATTGATTTCTTCCTCCTGACATTATCTCATTATTTCTCTCTGCTCCCTCTCTCACAGCTAATGCCAGATAGTGCAGAGAGTGTGCTGATCGTTCCGTTAAAGTGCTGTAGTATCTGAATGAAATCATAAGGCACATTAACATAAAAGTCCCCTCTCGTCAAGTGACAAATGTCATCACCGTAACAGATGCTGCAGAAGTGTTAAATATTCCGTCTGAGAGTGCTTCAGGGAAATATCTGTCATCGTACCTTTTCCAGAGCTTTTGAATGTTCAGCAGCAGTTTAGTAGATACTGCGCCCGCATGTCATCTAACTCATCCTCATGCTGGCTGCTTGGTGTTTGCCAAGTGAAAGGACATTTTATTCTCTGTGTGGTTGAACAAACAGGTTATTAAACAAGAGAATAATGTAACTTTGGAGATGTTTTTGCAGGATCACCTTTAGTGTTTAGAAGAGCTTTCCATGACATCTTGTCTGTTTCATAAACTATGGTGTATCTATCCTGTACATGTGCTATATTGTTATCTCTGCCAAACCTCCTTGGCAATGATGATGTAAGGTTCAGACTGACCTCAATCCAGCAGGCATGTGGAGATATTAGTGAATTAAAGCTGATTAAGACCTTTCTCTGTGAAAAACAGTCTTTTTGTCCTGTATATTTTTAAGATGCTAATTGGAAGCATTAATGTCCTGAGCAGGATTTTAAGGGTTTATTTTTGGGCTTTTTAGAGATAGGACGGTTGATAGTCAGAAATGAGGGAGAGAGGGTGTGGAATGACATGTGGGTCGGAGTTGAACCTGGGCCGCCGTCTGCTTGGAGGACTATAGCCTCCGTACATTGGGCGCGCACACTAACCATTAGGCTACCAGCGCCCCCTTTCCTCCTGAGCATTTCATTCCCTTCTTTAACTTTCCTCAATTTTTCAATCTCCAAGCTCATTAAAATAAGTAAAGATCTGCAAATCCGTCACAGTTTGAGTTTAATGTTTGAGGTTCCGTTAAGTGTGGAAGCTCAGGGACGCACAAACAGCTGTGTTATAGTATTCACTGAGGTGGAGAAGAAAAATGGGCCCAATATACCCAAACCTGGACCTAACACAACCTGCATAGCGATCTGTAAGGCAGCGATGACGGGAGAAATGTCCAAAATGTCAAATGTTCTGAATTCTTTGGGCTGTCAGAGTAGTGACATACAGCAAAAGGCTACGAGCAGGTAACAATTCATTCTGAAAGCTGAGGTATGAACTTTATTTTTGAAGCCTTCTCTGGCAGATTTGTTGAAAATCTCTTTACATCATGAGAGGGATCAAAAATCTCACACTCTGACAAAAATATAAAAGGGAAAAAAAAATCAGATTGTCGAGGTGCTCACACATGACCACAGTCTTCACCAAGGCTAGCCAATCAGCCATGTAATAAATGAAAGCCATCGAGCTAGTTGTACATGATTAGTAGGGTTGGGAATCTTTGGCTGTCTCACGATTCGATTCAATTTGGTTCTTGGGGTAACAATTCCATTCTGAATCGATTTTCGATTCAAAACTATTCTGGATCCAAGGATTCAAAGTCTAGTTTTGAATTAGTTCATACTTCAGGATCTACTCCAGTCATCTGTGAGACTGGCTGAATTTCTTGCTGCTCCATTTGGCGTTCTACTGAGTTAAAGACAGGCAGGGTTCAGGTTAATAATATTTGGGGATTCTTTGGGTGTTACATCCTTTCTGAATGAAAGTCAAATGTGTTGGTTTCTTGAAAGCAGCCTAAGTCTGAGTCAACAAGTTCACCTCAGACGGTATGGACTGATTTGATAGCATATTGTGATTGTTATCTGTAACATTTAAGACATAGCTTTTTAGTCATTTTCTGGTTTAGCTGCAGATGATTTTTATGTATTTTTACTATAAAGTCATTTTGACTGGAGGCTGAAAGGTAAATGGAAAAGATGCTGTGTCTGCTCATGTGTCTAGACTACTTATATTTTATTCATATGTGTCTGAGTGGAATTTATTTTACCTTGTACCTACAAAAAGCAGGTTTTATTTAAACAACTGCCATTTTTGAAAACTTAAACCTGAATACAAAGTAATAACTAAAGAGTCATTGTTAGTACGTTGTGTTGTAATTCAGATTCTTGTTCTTAGCTGCACCTGCTCGATGTCCAAATGTCTAACCTACTATTTCAACCAATCCGTATAAAAGTTCCTCTGTGCCTTTTTCTCAGAAAACGGTGAAATGTGGGAGAAGTGAAACGTTCTTATCTTCAGCCGGGGAGCCGATTGAGGTCAATCTGTGATTTGCTGCTTCGGCCCCGGGGACTGGCTGTGATATCACCAAAGGGCTTATAGTTTCCCCTTAGCTGCCTGTGTTGTACATATCTTCAAACAGTTTGTCTTTTCCTCCTGCTAGGACATCATATCAAGTGTTGATATTGTCTATTTATCACACACTGTGGAAAATGAGCGAGACGATCACCCCTCGGGGCTGCACATGATTTTTTCTTTTCATCTCCAGCTGTTTCAAAACAGAAAACACTGCGCTAATGGGGTTCTACTGTTCACCTGGTGTGATGTTATGGAAAACGAGACTACCTATCGGCATGAGGCCTGCCCCTGCTGTAGCGTCACGATCATCTGTCAGAGGGTTGTCAGTCGATATGTCAATCATGAAGTCGGATGGAAACTTCTTCGTAATGCCCCTCAGAGTGATGCATTTCAGAAGCGTAAGATGGCAGTCTGTGAAACCACTGCATGCTTGTTCAGGCGATAGTTTCCCATCAAGAGAGAGGTGTTACCCAACAGTTTGTCGGCCGTCTCTCACGTGTGGTTTTGGGGATTTCAGGGGCCTCTGAGAATGTAGGAAAATGCAATCAGCCTAAAAATTGGAGCTGTTTATGCTGAACCGTATCTCAGTCAGAGCAGTGCAACAATGCTGCTATGGAAGGCCTCTTCAGATGAACAACCAGACATGCGCCCTTTAGTGTAACTAAATCAAGGGGATATCACAGACGGATCCCTTTTGGCTATAACTTCCACGTAGATTCATAATAGACTAGTTCTCTCTCCAGTAATTAATACAGCTTCCAAACCTAAAAAAAAAAAAAGGCTAAGATGCGTCATGTTCTGTTGGTGAGTCTTCTCCATTTCTCTACAAGACAAACAAACAGATTCTGGCTCCCAGGTGTGTCATTGTTATCAAGTGAAGCCGTGAAGGGTACTAAAAGACGGCTGCAGCATCAAGACAGAAGGGTAACAACGTTACCAGCCGCTGATGCAAATCGAGATCATTCACAAACCTCACTGTTTCATTTCTTAGTGTTATTTCATTATCAATTCATAGTTTATTCTAAACTGAAACCGAAATCTTTGAAAAATGTTGTCACCACATTATGGAACATGGCATTGACGTCACACGTCTAACTTTAACAGCTTAATGATCCACAACCTCAAATATTCCATTCATGAAACTGTAAGACAAGAAGCTGTGATTCCTCACATTTGAGTCCCTTAAATCACAAATTGTCATTGGTGATGCTTTATAAACAGTTCTTGGCTTCTGTTCTGCCTTTATGTTAAAGAACATGTTTCATATTTAAGCCACCCAGATGAATGTTTTTATCATGTAATTGATTCCCTCATCAGAACAACAGGAGCCTAACAGTCTTAGGACACATGTGGGTAGACTTTAGGGAGTAAATAAAAGTAAAAGTATAAAAGTAGAGGAGGCCAGTTGGGTACAAAGGTAACAGGATTTTTCTGAAGTGCAGCGGTAGTAATTATTCTACATGGAACACAAGACGCCTTCAGTCATTCATGTTTGTCCAAATGTGTTTATGTGTCAGTCATCTCTTTGACAGAACATGTTCGGCATGATCTGCTCAACAGCAGCTCCTGGGTTTCAGATCGCCGCTCTATCGCCATCGACCATGAAAGACGGCTGAAGAGAACAGTGGGCAGTGTTCCTTGTTTGTCACACATTCTGCCTGAAGATAATTCACTTTTACCTGCTGCACTCACATCTCATCGAGAGAGACAGGGACATGTTGTGCCTGGAATCATCCAGGAGGCATCAGAGGAAACTGTTACCTTGTTAAACTCAGCCTGCTGGGGAAAAAAGCATTTTATGTAAAAAGGAGATTGTAGATGTTTCCAGTTTGGTCATCGTTGTTGTCAAAGCCAGTTTGCTCAGTGGCCTTTTTCTGGATTGACTCATTAATGTGATATATTTTTAAATGGAAATCATCCGGAGGTAAAATGTGAAAATGTCCCTAACTTCACTTTTATAATCAGTCACCCTGTGTCCTCAGAGAACACTGTACAACATTGATTAGTCAGCTGGCGCAGGTGATTAGATCTGACTGAATCCTCAATTGACAAATCAATTCATCGCTTTGAATAAATAGTTAAGAAAAAGGAAAAGGCTCTGATTAGAGCCTCTTCTCTCTGTAAATAATCCCTGTTTTCTATACTCCTCGAGGACAGTAGCCGAATAAATTCAGGTTGGGGAAAAAATAAGACCTTTCCATCACGTTCAATGATGATATATTTTTTCCATCCTTTGTCTTATTACAGACTAAAAAAACTAATTGATCAAACCAGAATCAGATTCACAAATGACTCATAAATAAAAAGAACAATTAGTGTAACAAACTATGTAGGAAAAGTTCGAGACAATAATAACTTCCGCGCTGTAGCGTAGTGGTTGATGTGCACGCCTCCATGTGCGGAGGCGGGCAGCTCCGGTTCAAATCCGACCTGCGGCTCCTTTCCTGCATGTCATTCCTCACTCTCTCTCTCCCTGATTTCTGACTCTATCTACTGTCCTGTCTCTCTAATTAAAAGGCTTAAAAAGCTAAAGAATAGTATGGTAACTTTCATGCACTAAGAACACTTCAGTTCTGTCTGTCTGAGTCTGTTACTGCACATATCCTCAACTTTACAAGTTCTTTAAATTGACTATATCTCTTTTTGTGAAATGTCCTTTGAGACTTTTAGAATATTGTTTTTCCATGAGCGTTTATCTCTTACGGCGGCAGCAGTGGTTAAGTTGTGGCCACCTCAGTTTAGTTTGTGAGTGTGCATGAGTGTTTTCGACTCGGTAGAGCATTTATTTTTTCATCAGTACCTTCAGTAAAAGCTGCTCTTAGAAACCACAGAGAGGAGAGGATGACTTTTTGGCTGCCGTTCAGCCAAGTGCACTTTCCCTCCTCTGATAAAATAAGGCAGTAAATATTTTACAACTAAACCGTTATTAATCGTAAACTTTAAAGTATTTTTATGATCTTACCAATCAGGACTGCAGGTTTTTTCAAATGTATAACAAAAAGTTATAAGTGAAGTAACAAATGCGCTCCTGAACATGTGCTTCTGCACGTAACCTTAACTTTACTTCACACATCATCCAAACAGTGTTCATTTACTCCGACAGGTGTGTCCCCTGTTTTATCTTTGATGGTGCATTAAGAGGAGCGGAGGCTCTGTTTCCTGTCAGGACCTTAATGGATGTTCTTTTTCTGTTAGAGGGTTCAGTGTAAGGAACTGGTGATACTTTCAGAACAAACTACATCACAGTGTTTATGACCCTGGTTGATAATACCCAACTATTCTGAGGACATCTAGCGTATCACAACATATTTACCTGCAAGACAGTTCAGTATAATGAAGGTAGATTTGTTTTGTGCTTGTTTAAATGGTGGAATTTCCCTTTAATTAACCCTGGACGACCAGGGAGAGACAACATATGAGCTGGACTAAATATTTGATTATATTATAAATATATTTAATAATCCTGTGTGATGTGTGTATCTGTTCTCTATTTAAAACATTTCCTGTACTAAATATTCATAAAAAATACATGGTTTTATTTTTTATAAGTGATTTTTTTCACTTTCTTTTTGAGAATTACTTTGAAACAATATTTGAACTCAAAATAACCTAGTGAAAAAAAGTTTGATCACAATTGTGTTTTTTTTCCCCTTTAAAACCTCAGCAGTTTTTACAGAAACTGGGTGTCACTTGTGATGAACAAAATCAAATCAAAGTTGATTAAAAAGCTGAAAAAAATAAATGAAAAGTACCACATTTCAACCAAGTCATTTGATGAAAGAGCTTAAACAACACAACACAGCTTGATACTGTAAAATCATCAGAATTGAGGGAGTTTCAAAAAGTCCTGTTGAGTTCTGAGAATCTTGAACATCTCACTGCCATTCCCAGAAACATTTGGCACACATTTTCTTATCACCCCAGAAGTTATTAAATATTTACAACCCATCATGCAAATCAGCAAATTAAACCGTGCTGAGAGTGGGTTAAAAACTCCACACTTGTGTGTCTGCTGTCTGTCTTCCTGAAAAGTCTGAGTAGGGGAAAAAAAAAATGTGCTGACAGCTTAAGTCTGAAATGGGTCCAGAATAATTTGAGACCCTGCTGCTAATCCTCTTTGTGATCAACCTTTGGATGCTGATCCAGCCTTTACAAATCATTAGTTTTAAAGCAATTTACTTTGTGTTAAAGATGTTTTTAGCTTGTGCCTCTTTTCACACAAACTTTATAAAGAGCTTATGTTTGAGAGAAAATGTACTTAAATCCTTGTCTTGTTCCGTTTGATGCGTCTAAAGGTGTCAAAATCAGCAGCTCAGAGATTTAAATGTATGTTGGGTGCTTTTTTAATTTTTTTTATTAATCATGCAACTTGAAACAGACGAGTTTCAACGGACATCCTCTGTTCACACACACAGACACGCACTGCTCGAGTGACGCGAGGACCGAGAGAGATGCTGTCGGAAGTGATTATTCCGCTGGTTTCCTGTCCATGTTTTAGCAGTTATGAAGTCGTCACAGCTGCAGGGGAAATGTAGCTTAAGGTCGGTTTGCAGACAGACTGCCAGTAGCAACAGGTTGATTAAGCGAGGCGTTTTGTAAGGCCATGCTGCTCAATGCCAGGGAGGCAGACCTGAGGAAACATTCCCTGGCATTTACCAACGAGTAAGTAAGAACATGCTTCATATATAAAACATGCAGATCTAAGTCTTTTAAACTATGGAGCTGTGTGTATGTGCATCTGTTTGCATACTAAGTGGTTTGAAAGGGCTCGACTTTTACCAAAAGGTGATTTAGTGTTTGTAGCTGTAATACAATAAATGTACATTGTTTAGTGCTTAACAGAAGTGGTCTGAATGAGCTGAGAGGCTCAGTAGATGATGTCCTAGAAACTACACAGTACATCTTTCATAGTTGGTTTCACATGTATACGTTTCTGCTTTGGTCGTGCTAATTGATCACCGTTCGTTTTTTCCTCCTCTACGAGTTCATTTTTTAAGAAACTGTCAGTGAGTCACGTGTGCTGCATTCTCATTGGACGTCTACAAAAACAACAAACTAAAGGGGGGTGTTCTTGCTTTTCTAACAGTTTTCTGACGCTTTCAATTGTAAGAGGGAAATAGAAAAAGCAGGGTATTTGTTCATGTTTTAAGAAAGCGTGGCTTCAGTACATCAATGTAACAGTGACATAAAAAAAAAAATCCCCGCCTCAGTTTCTCACCGGCTTGCTGCTTCTTTCTCTCCTCTTTATCAGCGGCTCGTCACGCTGGCGTCTACCAGTAGCATTCAGGAAGCGGTTAACCTTGTTGGAGGATTTGAGAGAGAGCACACACAAAGCAAATGGAAAATTCAGACTGCAACACCTGTTTGGACATTTTAATAAATAAATTGAAAAAATGAAATTGCCTCCATTCTTATAGAACCGTAGTTGTCCATTTTCCCCTCGAACACTCAAAGGCATCATTTTGATGGAGTTTGCATCGTGTGAACTGAAGAAAGTGGAGCCGTTATGAAAATGACATTCGCTTTCATTTCTGTGTCACCTTATTGTGAGGAACAGAAATGTTATTTTATTGACATCTTTAGGTGCTAAATTGAACTCACATGAGCAGTATCGGGTTCAAAGAGTGGAACATTTAACGAGAAAAAGCATTCATTCAGTGCTCGGTTGGTTGGTTGGTTTTATCTCCTGTCTCTTAAACTAGGCCACTAAAACACATCTCTGAGCACTTTGATGTGGTGCATCACGATGATGCTTACTGTTGAATGTCAGTGTTGCCTCTGTGCATCTTTCCAAGGATTTACAGGAAGTTTTACACAGCATGAAACTACTTCTGCACCACTTTTTATTGGCTGATGTATTTATTGAAGTTGCAGGTCGTAAAAGTTTGTGGCTGATATTTTACGTACCTTCTCCCCCTCTCTGTCTTCTTACCCAGACTTACTGCAGCTAACAGGATGATGAAGAAGATGGTGATGGGAGGAGGCCACTTCGGAAGGTGCAGCCCTCGCTAGACTCCTGATCTCTCCCCCAACACCCCCCTTCCTCCCCCCCCCCCCCCACCCCTCCAACCATCATCCATTCTACTACCCCTCCCCCTCCTCTTCCGGGCTCCATGGCCAACCACCTGGAGCTGATCCAGGAGCTGCAGCAGCTGGACAAGGTGCCCAGTCTGGAGAGGCTGCGGGCTGCCCAGAAGCGGAGAACGCAGCAGCTGAAGAGATGGGCCGTGTACGAGAAGGAGATGCAAAACAAGAAGCGGAAGGCCGACAAGAAGGGACGCAACGCCAACAACCTGCAGCAGTCGGACATCAAGAGGCGAGTGTCGTTCGCTGCCAGCGTGGCTCTGCTGGAGGCGTCGGCCAGGAACGATCCGGATGAAGGTAAAGAATGTTTATGGCTCTGGCAAATTAGAAAAACTCAAAGGTAGATTTATGGACTCGCCAAGTTCTTTGTACACAAGTGACCAGTGCACAGAGAATATAGCCACTGTAGATTTATACCTGTGTAACAAGGCAACGCAGTGAAAGTATGTGCCCGGGGTTTCTCTCATCCACTCAGAGTCAAACCAAGTACAAAGCTCAGTGACGCCACACTTGAATAATTACTCTAATTTCAGCCTCAACTCTGCTACTTCAGCGAGATACAAAATGCCAAGGTCAGGGAAACGATTAGCACGGCCGGTGTACTTACACCGCCGCTGGAACTTAGTCCATTGGAGCCGAGTCCATTTGTTCTGCTCGGAGAATGTTTTATCATCGGGAAATAATGGAGTTGTCACAGGGAGATGAAACTCTGCCAGTCTTTTAATTAAAATTTTTTCGGATGGTGCCCCCCCCCTCCAACCCTCCTATTTGGAGATAATAATTGTTTTTCTCCAGTACAAACAGTCCCTCGATGCTGTGCTGTGCTAACAGTGTGTCAGTGATGCAGGAGTGATAACAGGCTGCTTATCCTGTTGATATGACATCTAATTTATCTTCGCTTCAACTTCAAATAACAATGAACTCTTTTCATAGGAACAAATGGAGCCCTTGGCTGTGCTGCTGTACTTTTGTTGGGTTTGCAGGCTGTTGTTGCAGATATAGAAGCAGCCACAAGGCTTAAATATGTTCAACTTATTCTTACTGAGCAGAACCAGCAGAAACACTTGCGCACATGGGAAGTGAACTTGCTTGTTTTAAAAACCAGCTGGGAGTGAGAGTCAGTGGAAGTGACGGGATCTGTGCCTTTTTGGATTTTACCATAAGGACTTAACTTAAAAAGAGTCCAGCAGGATGTCACTTAAATAGGTAAATATGAAAGCTGTTCTGGTTTTCGAGACTTTTATCAGTGATGCGTCTGCTGCTGCTCATTCTTCACGACACTCTGAAGGACGTGGTGTTCTGTTGGAAGAGTTGTACTTCTGAGAAAGTCTGCTAAGCCACTTCTCAGACTCAGGATGTTGAAGCCGTTGTTGATCATGAAACTGTTAAGATCTCTTCATTAAATCACATCCAGTATCTGTCATTATGCAGCATAGCGTGTTTTATATACTAACTGTCACATCCAGGAAATGTGTATACAACAATCTCTTATCTCATGACAGGATGCTGATGAACTATTTGTCTCGAGTACTGTCACTTTGGTGCATTATTGTCAACATATTATCTTATCGTCTGCATATTCAGGATCAGATGAGTACTTAAATGTCGGCAAGGCGTTAATACGTGCGTCTGCTTTTTTATCCAGTTATGAGAATACAGGAAGCTTGAGTCTGCAGTCTGCAGGAGTGCATGGAATCTTTTTGACCTTTACAGCAGAACAGCAATGTCTTTGCATCTTACAGGACCATCTGGCCCTGAGATTACTGATGACATCTTGATCATTTTCTTTTCTTTTATTAGGATAAACACTTTGAGATGCACCGTCTGGTTTTTCAAGAGATCCTTACAGTAATCACAATCAGTGTAAGAGTAGAGAAGGGTTTTCTGGCACAACTTCACCAACTACCAAGGTGCATGGAGAGTGAAACCAATACTCAGTGTAGTAACTAGTTATAGTTAAAGTTACTACTATCAAAAAGTTACTGAGTTTCTAATGGAACTACTGCTTCATAAGAGTATCTTGTTTCTGGGGAAAGTAACTCGAGCATTACTTTTTTTTTGCTTCAATCCTCATATGAATGTTCACATTTTCAGTATTTTCTGCGGCAGAATTGAGACAACTCGCTCTGTCTGACCACTCGCAAATTTCAAATAACACTGTCGTCATTTTTCACATGAAGGTAATTTACCAGTTAGATCTCTGAAGGCAACAGACTCAACAGTTGAGATGAAGCACATCGCCATCAACAGACCAGTCTATCGGTCTATAGTCCGGCCGACACAACGTGGAGCAGGCGGTGTTTTAAATCAAGCTGGCTGTCTGTATGGAGAGTCTCCTCCCCGGTCTGCCGAGCTAACGTGAGCTGAGGTCTCCAGTGTTTGCAGCACGGGGCTCTCTGACAGCTAGTTTAGTAGAAGCGTGTTGTTGTGTAGCTCGCCGCTAAAGAGACGTTTTCCTTCCTGCGCATAGACGACAGCTCACTGCTATATCATTGCCGTTAAGCTCGAGCAAAGGAAAATGAGTCTGTATTAATGAGACAGAAAGCTCACAGCTCAATGATCACCTGTGTTTGTTTACAGCGTTCTTTCTACCAGGATGCTACTGTGCTGACGTCAGTGTAACCTCGCCCGCTTGTTGTTGGCTGACATAAAGTAACGAGTAATAATACAGTCTAATAAAGGGAATAAAGTTGATATTTGTACTAGAAATCACTATTTCACTATTGTTAACCGTTGCCACACACTACAAAATTTTACAACATGTTATCAAAATGACAAACAAAGTGAAAATAGTATTAAAAGAAAAACACATTGTTACCAACATGCAGACAGACAACAGTAACAACACACAGATAACAAATAAGAAATTACATATTTTGCAATCACAAGATGGCCACTTGCAAAGTGCAACACTTTCCAATGATTCAGGCAAATATCTCAACTGTTGTTTTTTCAGTCTGCAGCATTGTTCAAAAAGAGCGATATGTTAAGTATGATAGGAAGATTTACACAGTGAACAGAAGGCTAAGCAAGGAGAAAAGTTCTACACGTGTAAAAAGTGTAGTATAAATAATACTGACCCAGAGAATGAATCATATTAAATTGATCTTCTAATATCATTGACAGTTCAGACTCAGAGGTTCATGTCTTCGTACCTGCACAAGTAATCACATTCACCCTTCTGTCAGCTACTGTGAGCATGTGAAATTAAAATGTAAACTTTACTCATGCTACGTTATTTATATTCTACCTTCTTCTTTGTGATCATGTTAGCATAGCGACGGGAAGCCTCACAAAGCTGCTCGTATGGCTGTGGAATCCTGGTCTTGTTTCCATGTGGCTGCATCACATATGATAACCATGATTATTTAGTGTCGGCGTGACTGTTCACTTTAGGGAAATTTTCACACACCTCTATAAATAAACCAACCAGTTTTTTTTTTTTTTTTTGCAGTGCATCACTGGACACATTGAGGACACATTTCTTTACCCTGGTTTGAGCATGACTGATATGCAGAAGCTTTGCCAGTTTTGCTCTCACTGCAGACAGTGCCAGGGCGCAGAAACGTCAGCATTCAGGGCTGTTTAATGAGGGTGACCATGAAAGGGGCAGAGAGATAAAAAAAAAAAAAAAAAAAAAGAGAGTGAGTGCAGGGTGTAGTGTTGCCCACACAGCTCCAGTGGCAGCTGGAGTCTTATAATCTCCTCTCTCACTCCCCCTGGTCCCCAAATGCTCCTTCAAGCATCATGACTCCACACGCTATACTGCTCCAGGCACACTAGTCACACTCTGTGGGCTTCTTTCACCAAAAATGTAATGTGACATCATCATGCACTCTCTGTTATAGTCATTCTAAAGGAGGTTATGTTAAAACAGAAACGAAAATAGAATGAAGACATTGGGAAATAAATCTGAGCGTCCGACTCCATCTCCTAAATCACAGCTAAAGTTTAGACCCAAAATGTGCAAAAACAATTACTTGCAAACACAAAAGGAAATGTTTTTTAAAATCTAATAAAGGGAGCCATCTATGGATTCTTTTTTCCTACATGAAGAGAAAGTGAAAGAGCCAGGGAGAAGTGAAAACATAAACACAGAGACAGACATTGACTCTGACCTGAGGCTGACTCTGCCGGCCTCCAGGCTTTGAAAAAAAAAAAACGAGAGCCGGACACTCTGCACTTTCTCCAGCTTAATCCCTGAATGGCTGTATCCAATGAGAAGTGTCCTGCGTCTTCTCTGTGGTTACAGTCAGCATCACGCGGTCCACTGGAGGCAATGTGTGTGAGCTGTGTGTGTGTGTGTGTGTGTGTGTGTGTGTGTGTGTGTTCATGTGTTCATTGGTATGCATGTTCTCCAGACGGAGTGTTTGCTTTTAATAAGCTTTTAATGGTGTCATTGAAACTAGGATTCACATAGAACAATGCATGTGTGTGTGTTTTGTATCTTGTGTTTGAGTGTGTGTATATGTTGTGTGAGTGTGTGACTCCTTCCTCTCTGAGGCTGGAGCATCCCTGTCATTATGACTTCCTCGCTGGGAGCTGTGGGAGCAGACTCATCAGGCCGTGAGGAGATGCAGATATAGTGAAGCCGCAGAGGACACTATGTCTACTCGAGCTGAAGTTTGTGTGTATGTGTGTGTGGGTATTTCATGATGGAGTAAGCAAAAAGAGTAACATTGGCTTTTATGAATATTTGAGATTGCATGATAATTGGGATAATTTTATGGAATGTGATAAAAAAAAAAAAGAGAACATTTTTAGTTTTACAAATTAGTCACAACGTTACAGTTTATCAGTCATTCTGCTGTTGCACCGTCTTTTTCACCTGAATCCAAAATAATTCCAAATAATTCAGCCACGGGGTCTTCCCCCGATTGGCCAAATTACGTGTTTGCATGACCAGTGTATGTAGGGTCCATGCATAAGCTGTCGGATTGGTCAAATGTCCATTGATATATTATTCACTGTGATTCAGGCAGCCTGTTCCAGTGGTTTCATTGCGACTGTTAGTTTTCTGAAGAGGATAACAAAATAAGATTCATTCTTGAGCCTCAGTAGGTTGGAAAGGATTAGACGGAAAGGATCCATTCCTTTACCCTCCGGCTGCCTCCGTCATGAACCCTAGCCCCGTCACTGTGATGAGGGTTGATGGCTGTGAAATTACAGTGAAGCACCTCAGTGTCTCTCTCTGTGAACGTCTCGCTGCCTATTGAGACTGATAGTTTTCTCTTCCCCGGAGAGCTGCTATTCTGCAGAGAGGAGCAGCCAGTGGGTCAGGAAGGACAGCCAATATACACACATGGACACACACACACACACACACATACAGACACACACACAGAGTATGGACTGACCTGACACTTCCTCTTCACGTCGCTGTGTAATCTGATGAAGTTGTCAAACAACTCGGATATGATTGAAGGAGCAAAGAATCCCCGTGGAAAACTGATTAAAGTGTGAACAACGTCAGTGTGCTGAAAGTGTCGGATAGTAAAGTAAAAATCATCATCTCTTTTTGTTTCTTGATGTTGCATTTGAAGGAGCTTTACTGTGTATATGGTATATGTTGATGTTTATTGAATTCTTGCAAATTTAAGTGCACATACTCTGGCAGACTCCCCTCTTTAAGTAAACACCAAGTTGACATTGAATCATACAACTTATCAGCACGACTCTAAGTAGGCTAATGTAGTATTGATGGAAACATTGTTCAGTAATCTTAAATGCTTGGCAAAGAATTATTGAGAACAGCATGGAGTTCAGGCTGCTTCCAGTGAACGGCATGGATAGAAATGGATTCGCTTCTAATAGGAGCCCATTTCTTTTCCTCCAGCAGCGCCAGCCTTTTGTCAGGGTCAGCATTAGCCAGAGAAGAACTGGTTTGTATGACTAAAGGTAAAAGCTTTGTTTTTTCATGGCCACACTCAAAGTCAGAGTAAAAAGCTTCCTGTCACAGAAAATGGCGCTATAACTGTTTAAATATGGGGGTAACAGCAGCATAGTCTGTCCTAGAAGATAGTAACAGAGTTTGACTCTGTTGTTCAGAACGAGTGACAAAGAGAGCTAAAGAGAGAATGTCAGACCCTGGCTGCTTTCGAACCTTTACAGCTGACTAGTCGATTTATTAAGTGGGTTTTGAATGTTGATTTGTCATTTTTTTGGAAAGCAAAAACATGGTAAGACACTGCTACATGTTGTTTCTGCATTGTAAAGGGATTAGTTTGGGGTTTCAGCAGCACTTAATTCATCCAGTAAGCCGCTCTGATCGAGTATATCTGTGCCTTAATGCTTCACACAGCTCTTATTTAAATGGCCCGTTATATAGTTTAAGTTTACCAAGTAAAATAATTATTAAGGTTGTAAAGGGTGTGCCACGTAATCATACTTCTACATCTCTACAGTAACACTTTGAAATCTTCTCTTCTCAGACTGTCGAACTGAATCATTTTGTCGATGTTTAACTTTCGACGCTACATCCTTTTTTTTGAGGATTCAGAAATAGTTCAAAAGATAAGATCATTCAAAAGCAATTAAACACGTGCAAAGGGAAGTTAAGACACCGACATAAAAAGAAGGAAGCTGCCTTTTTGATCGGACGTGATTAGCTATCCTAACTAGCTGTCCGTGTCAAAGCTCTTCATTGAGTCAGACCAAATTGAATCAGTAAAGATATGAATGGCATCATATAAAACTGTGATTCACAGTGTTGTGAAATATCTGGAATCTGGTTTTAACTAGTTTCAAATATAGGTCTGTTACAAAACATTGATAACGCCTCTTGCACCAATGACAAAGTCCGTTATAGCTGCTCCTCCTTCAATCTGTCTGTTGTTTATAGCTCTGTGTTTTTCCCACCCGTGGACTCTATTTATCCTCCCACTCGCATGGAAACACCCTGCACACTAATTGCTGCTTATTCCCCCCTTAAAATCATAGCTTGTAACTTCATGTTTGAGAAGCCTAGCTTCAAATCCTTGTTCCATTTTTAGCTTTGTGGCTTTTGCTTTCTGTTCACCGCCTGTTTTTCTGCCGTATCATCACCATATAAACACAAGGGAGGAATAACTCCTGATTTCAGGACAGAAAGATTTCTCTGGCAGCGATGAGTAACGCCTCTCAGAAGGAAAACTCACGTGGTTCTGTCTCCTTTTCTTCCCTTTCTAGTTATCTGTGTGCAAATTAGGTCTCACAGGAGCTTTTGTCTTCTTCTGCTGTCTTATTAGAGAGGTAAGGCCTTCTCCTCAGAGGCCTCAGATAGGCTTAGCTGCTGCCAGGCATATGGCAGCAGCAGAGTGGCATTAAAGAGACACACGAGAGCAAAGACAGAAGAAGAGACGTGCAGCACAAACAAAATGACATCACAATGGTCACCTTATGTTGTCCGGAAAACACTGACCTTCAATACATTGTTCTAGGTCTCTTTATTTCACGTCCATCTGTTCATTTAGACTCCAACTACCTTAAGCTGGAAACATATTAAGATCAAGTGTGTTAGTAAACCTTTATTCTTAATAACAAATGCCAGTGACTGATGTTGGGTTTGATTGGAATTGAGATTGACAGTCAATAGGACCAATAGTGTTTGTCTTCACAGTCACTGTGTCTTCTGTGTATTGAAGGTATTCTGTGGATGTTAGAGGTAGTCGTAGAACTTAAACACCATACTGCCTTTGTGCTATAGCAACACTTATAACTAATTATGATTTCTGAAAAAGAAATAACTAGGCTCTGGATTCAATTTTGGTATTTGGAGTCTCACGTAGGCTACACAGGAACCCCTGAAATATTTTATTTTGCCCACAGCAGTAAAATTGTTACAAGACAAACTCAGAAAAGTGCAGTGATTGACACACAGACTAATGCATTTTTTACTATGTGTGGTTTTAATGGTAAACAACCTGAGGTGCAGCTGTGGTTTTCTCATCTTGCAGTTGACATGTTTGTGGACATTTTCAGCAGCTATGGGATGGATTGCCATAAAATGCATTCATGTTTCCGAGGCTAAGATCCATCAGGTAACATATTTGTCTGAAATGTTGATCATGACCAAATACCTGCAAAACTGGTGACATATCTTTGGGCCTGAGGGCCAATGTTAATATGATAGCATGCTAATTTAATATGGCATGACATGGTAAAAAGCCCCATTGTCCATTCTTAACCTTGACATGTTAGCAATGTCATTGTTGATGTGTAAGCACACTGTCACTAGTGTTTAGTTTAAAGATAACCTAAGTAGAGCTTCACAGAGCTGTAGCGTGTGGACTTTGGCTTCCTCCAATAGTCCAATGACAAGCTTGTTAGGTTAACTGGTGACTTTAATTAACCCATGAGGGTGAATGGTTGTTTGTCTCTATGTGTCAACCCTGTGATTGACTGTCAACCTCTCCAATGACAGCTGAGATTGGCTTCAGTCCCCGGTAACCCCAAACAGAATAAGCAGTATTGATAATGGCCTGATGAAGGGATGGAAAAGGATGTCATTTTTCGTTGTATTACATCTAATTTAACTAGCAGTTTTTGCTTCAATGTCCTTTTTATTAGTTTTATAAGACAAAACATACAAAATCCTAAGTGTTAACCATTTATAAACAAATTACCATCTTAAACAAACTAGCTTCTCTGTTGCCATGCTCAGCAGAGGCGGTCATGTTTTTCAATACAAGAGTAATGAGCTCACACAGAAAACAGGCGAACTAATCACAGGTTACAGAAATTAGATCAAACCCTGCTGTGCAGTGATGATGATGAAGATGAAGGTTGCTCTGCAACATAATCAGTGTCACTGCTCTCTATGTTGAGCTGGAATAATATCTTTATACCAAGACACAAGAGAATTGTGAAACTCTGTAGAGTTTGCTCTTGCAGACATAAAAGGAGAGACATTTTCAGACAAGAAATGGTGCCTGACGCTTGTTATCCACCACTTCTTTCAAATTCTGTAAAACATCTGATCTGATTGTAAGACCAGTTATATGTCAACATATTCAAAGAC
This sequence comes from Labrus mixtus, assembly GCF_963584025.1. Taxonomy (NCBI): domain Eukaryota; kingdom Metazoa; phylum Chordata; class Actinopteri; order Labriformes; family Labridae; genus Labrus; species Labrus mixtus. The sequence goes on along the minus strand of NC_083618.1, from coordinate 15,641,359 downwards.
TTGTTTCTGATATGCTGAATTGAATTTGAACCCGGCCTCCCTGTTCCTTTTTATCTTTCCTTTTTCTTTTTCTTTTTTTAATGAGTAATCTGTTGGTGAGAAAAGAAGCACACCAAAGAGACAAAAAGGGACTCAGCTCTTGTTGAATCATTTTTTGACACCAGTATGTCAACACTATAAAAGCAGACATATTGGTGTCAGAAATGATTCAACAAGAACTGAATCCCTTTTTTGACTTGTTGGTAGGCATATTTATTTTCTGACCAACAGAGTGCAGTTCATCAAAGTGAATAAAACCCTCTCATCTGCCTTCACGACTAATGTTTGGGCTCCCCAGGATAGAGTGAATTTAGATGCACAAAATCAGTACATTCTGAAGTATTGTGTCAATACAGCTCTGATATCTTTAAGTAACGTTGACGGCCCTGGCCTGCACCAACATGCTGTGAACAAAGTGGTCGAGTGCAGTGATACTAATGCATTAAAGATCAATACAAAGAAAACAGAGGAAATTGTGTTTGGTTTACCATCTGACGCTCACGACGCCCCTTTTGTAATTCATAATGAAACAATCGAGGAAGTGTCATCTTATACATATTTGAGTTTAATGATCGACTATTTGACTTTCTGGAAAGACCACATTAAATATATCTGCAAAAAACAAAACAAAGAACTTATTTCCTCTGCCGGCTGAGGTCTTTTGGGGCAAATAAATCAATTCTTGTTTTTTGTTGTTTTTTTACTTTCATGATTCTCAGTGTCCTACAGTACTGTAACACTACATGGTACATATGTCTGTCCACTACATTAAAGTCTAAGCTGCTCCACCAATTAAAAATCTGCTCACAGATTGTAAGACAACCACTTTATGAATCAGCCTACAAGAACAACATGTTAAGGATGTCTAACAGCATTGTATCTCACCCTTAGCACACCCTGAACGGTGAATTTGAAATATTACAATGAAACCTGAGATACAGGGTCCCATGCTTTAATAAGATCAGACTGAAACACTCTTTTGTTCACCAAAAGTGAATATGGACCTGAATCCCAGATCAAAGCACGTTGAATGCCTCTGAATATTTGTTTGGTTTGTGAATAAAGTGATTTTTGTATCTTTGTATCTTGTCTTTACATTTGAAGTTGCAAATGGAGCCGCGGTGAAGAAAGACACATTTCAGACTTTGGCTTACAATAAAGTCCAAACAGTCAGTCAATCAAACAATCAAACAATCAATCAATCAAACATAACACATAATCTGAAAACTACTGCTGGATAAGTTTTGTGAGTGACTGAGCCTTAACTTGTCTTTATAACTGAACACACAAATATCAACCTCTGTTTCAACCAAAGCATTTCTAAAAGCCACCCATTGGTACAGAAAGAGATTGTTTTGCTCTGTTCGTCAGTACTAACCGGTGTGCTGTGACAGGGGGTTGTTTACTCACATGTTCAGCTAAGCTGATGTGGGCTCTGACCTTTGACAACTCTGGTGTAAGCTGGGCCAGACTCTCTCGTGCATCATGTGTTGTCACACAGATCAAAACAAGGGTGAGCAGTCTGTTAGAAACCAGGTATGTGTACAGATCTGAAAAAAAACCCACTGCAAATACAGATGACAAATTCAAATACAGAAAGGCTGGAGATTACTCCGAACAAAGTAGTAAATATTCAGGGGATACAACTATTGCAGAAGAGATCATACATCTTAGTGTTGGGTAAATCAAACAAGCAAAATGTCTGCAGCTTCTGCATTTATGTGGTTTTATAGCATCTGCCTCTTTCTGCTGTAGTCATTCAATCAAACTGCCAAAGGTGAATGCGATCGGTTTTACTTTATCTCTGTCTCTCCTGGTGACAGAATTAAGCTGCTTCACTTCAAATCAAGGCTCCTTCTCTACAGTCTCTTTAGAGTTCTGCATTTTTCCTCTTGCTCTATCAGCGTTGATTTGATGCAACATCTCAGAGCCGCTGATTACTTAAGTGGGATTTGTCATTTCATGCCCTGAGTGGGCTGCAACAATGACAGGGTGAAGAACTGCAGATGAAGTGTATCCTTGTACGGGTAGTATCTTATCAAATCATTCTGTGATGACGAGGACTACTCTTTCTCTTCTGACATCAGTAGGTTCAAGAAGCTTTTTTTGTCTTTTGCGATGCTAATCCCCACCCTTGCCAAAGCATCTATAGGCTACACCATATTTACATGGCGTCCATTTTTATCCGATGTTATGCTCAGCATGGGAAGCTAATTTGCTGTTTAATCTCCATTGGACACTAAATCAATGTTCAGCTGCCCTTGACTACGGCTTTTAGCTAGCATTAAGCCACTTCCTTGCTATTGTTTTGTTTGCTAGAAAGTGGTACAAAAAGTCCTATTAAACATTACGTGAGCCAGGATGTAATTTCCTAGATATACACTAGCTACAGTAACAAACACGTTTGGTGTGTAGTTGGTTAGCAAGTGATTTAAATATCCTGTAAACATTTCATTAGCTACAAAGTAACTTTCTAACCATCACCATGCTAGCTTCTTTACATCCCTCCTATTGTTTTGTATGACACTATCAAATGGTATAGTTTTAACGTACTATATGTCTAACGCTAATGTTATTTAGTAATGGCTACATGCTAACATTAGCTATTTTCTGACTGTAGCTTATTGTTGAATATTATGTTGTTTTCCAATGTTCCTCCAGATTTTTTCTGCTCATTGTATTTTCAGCTGCTGATCGAAAGACAGTTCATAATATACCATAAATCTATATGACTTACAACCTGTAGCCCAGCAGCACGACATTATCACAGCATTTTAGCATCCCACCCTGGGCAGAGAATCAGAGGAAAATGGACCGACATATGAATGTAATCATTTGTTATTCTTCTGTCTTCTCTCCCCTGTCATCCTTTTGTGATAAGTGCAGTTTTCATTGAGTCTGAGGAGACCACCAGGTCAACAAAACTATTTTCCTGTCAGTCTCTTTTTCTTCCCTCTCTCTTGCTCTGTCTGTCTAAATTAACATTCCTCTACGGGCTCGTCAGACTCTCCTCCTCCTCCTCCTCCTCCTCCTCTGAGCGTTTGCTGCTACTCTGCCTGGCACACACTGGCACTGCTGTCTCTGTCTCGCCATGCTGGTTCTCGTGCTCAGCCTAGGCAGAGGGGACTGACTCATCCTAACCATGTAACATCTTACTGGATTTGTGGAAACACAAAAGTGGAATTATAGTGAAAGGAAAGACTTGTTTGTACAATGTTTAGTGCAGCTTAAAGTTTCTGATATCGTGTAACGGGTTGGTGTATTCTGTTGAAAGAACAGGATGCATTGGACTGTGGAGTAATCAGGTTGTTGGCTTGTTTCGCTTCATAATTGAACACATTTTTGGCCGTGTAACCGTCTCACAAATACAAAGTGATCTTTTATTGAATTTGAGCACTTCACTTCCTATCACTGTTTCATTTTCTGCTCTTCTCTCAGTTCTCTCATTTCCTCTCTTAGCCCCACCTCTTTCTAGCGTTCTTTCTGGCTCATATGTGCTGTTCGTCATTCTGTATAGCGTTTGTGATATTTTTCAGTGACGGCTTAGTCTTTAGTGAACCATGAGCCGGCAAAGATCTTCTCCCTCTCCTCTCTTCTACATCAGTACAAATATCTTGGTGAGCCCCGACTCTCAAGTTAACTCCCATTTCCATGGTTACTGAGGCAGACATGGGGAGGTCCAGGCAGCCTCGGCCCAGAGCTACTCGGCTGCAAAGGCACAAACTGAGCATGATCCTTGCTGCATCTGCATGGGACAGCATGTGGGAGACTTTATGATGTGGGCTATCTCGCAATCATGTAAAACTTTAATGAATGGGGAAAGACAAGTTTGTAACAAGTTCACTGAGAACAATTTTGGCATAATATCAAGGAGTGACCTTTTATATTATTAAAATGATAAACTGGATGCATTAAAGAGCAATAGGAAAGAGCTTAGTATTGACATTTAGAAAATGATTGGCTAAGCTTGTGGAGGATGCACCATACATCCAACTATTAACAGATTAAGAGACGACTCTCCTGCTCTAATCTTATATTATCCTTTATAAGGACCAAGGCGAAAAGTGGCCAGTTATATACAGTAGAGGTCAACTGTGAGGAATTCAATTTTTTTTTTAAATTTTTTAAAGGATGTGACTTAAGTTGCTGACGTTATCTGGAATAAGCATGACCACAATCACTCCCTTAGATCAACTCATGTTCTTTACTGAAACCACAGAGTTAAAGGTTTAATGACCCTGATGTTACGTTGACTCAAACCATGATCATACATGTAGCTTTCCTCTGAATGGGTTGTATCTGTGTCTAAATCTAACTCAACCTGAACCATAATGTTGTCAAGTACATATTTATTTTAATCATCGGATATGTAACAGGTTTTAAGAGAACAGACAAATTATGTTGTCCCCTAAATTTAAGAATCATTCAGGATTCTGTAATTTATCCATAAGGGAGTAATAATGTTTTATTAGTCACGTCCACTACGTCCTGTGAGTGAGACTGATTGAAGCCCACCTGCCTGCGTTCTGGCCTGCTCAAGGTTTTAGGTGATGAAAACACCAGCTCGTTATGTCTTCCAGTGTCTCCCCACCTGCCCACCCACCTCCCCCTCAGAGAGAATGAACAGCCCTCCACAATACAGTTAATCCTGCAAAAGGATTTTGGATTATTAAACAAGGATTAAGCCTTACTCACATTAGGCCCCCCTACACAGGGGCAACTTGTTTTATTAACAAACACTCAAATTGATAATTTTTTTGCCTTTGCAGCACAATGGTTGACCTTCTCATTGGCTGAAAGCGCCAACACACTTGAGAATGAATTTAACACACAATAAGGGAAGATTTTTAATAACCTGAAGGGTAGAAAAAGATTGAGAAATATAAAGAAGATAAACTCACATATACGTAAATGTTGAAATCATTTAGACATTTAAGGATTTGAAATTGTGTTTTTTTATTTTATTTTTAAAGGTCATGAAAACTTAACCCGAATAGATTTGATAAAGGGATTTGAGAGGGTCACAAAGCAGATTAGATACTTATTTCAGATTGCATGAAATCCCAATAATAACACAACCCTTCTCCCTGCCATTTTATCGTTTATTTCCTGAGCCATAAAATCCAGCGGAGTGGAGCTGAGCTGGGAAGAACAAACAGCAACAAGTGAAGCTGGTTAGAGACAGAAAAGCTGTCAATCAAGGCAACCAGTTAAGGCTTAAAATCACACTGGACTTTACACCTCAGATACACTTAATGGAGCAAAAAGTCACAAAACGCACCCTGTTCACATTGAGGGGTGGCTTCCTTCAGCTTGTTTATGTTTCACTAAGAGGCTCAAATATGTTTAATATGTTTGTCTACGAACACCCCTCCCTCTCCAGCCGTTAGCCCATTCACAATGTGGGGAGAGAGAGATGGCCTGTCCACTCAGGGATGCTGTATGAAGACGCACAATGTCGGAGTGTGTCCCAAGAGTACAATTCAAGGAGAACAAATGGACTTTCAAAACTAAAGAAAATCTCTTCTAAGGCCTATATAGACAAACAGATAACCGAATCAACTTTTGAGATGCATGTCATCACTTGAAATTGATCGCAGAATCTTTTAGTTTTTTTAGTTGTTTAGTAGCACTCATCTGCTGAAGGAGGTGTGTCTGAAGAGAGCATTGTTTTGGTTTGAAAATCTTCTCTGAAAGCAATACACAGCATGAGTGATAGACACAGAACGTATAGTGTACACATCAGCAGTTGTTACAGTGACGCGAAAATAAGAAAACACTCTTCCTGTCCGCTGCACTTCCTTGTCCTTACTCCCTGGCAGTCTGATTTTCATTTAGCCCCCCCCCCCCCCCCCTCATAATAATTAATGGAAGCTTGCTATTTAAATGAGGTTTAAGCAAATATATTGGAGCCAATTGAACGACGCACTGCTACATAATCCTGAGCATTACCGAGACAAACAATGCCGATGATTGTCTCAGTAAATTTAAGTAGCGCTCTCTTTTACGTTTTAATCCTGTAGATCATTAGTAGTGTACAAGCTTTAACACTGCTTTGAATGTATTTAGGTCAACAGAGTTGGATCAGAGTTTCTTAGTTATTAGAGTTAGGTTTGTAAAACAAACAATAAAACATACAAGAAGAATTAAAGACACAATTATAAAAGGTAATGTTTTGGTGGTACATTTTTTCCCCCCATCCCATCTGTTTCTGAAGTGTGATGTGATGTGACTCTGCACTGATCGGTCTGATTTTGAAGCCTTGATTGGTACCTGATCTCGGTCCCTAATGTTAGGCTGAGATGGAGACAGACGGCTGAGTGGATGGAATAGTTGGTCTGCCTGTTGATCGACCAATTTGTAACTGAAACAACTCAGCCACTGTTGGATTCATATGACATCGAGAACAGACTGGGTGTAGAACAAAATGAAGGACGGTGTAAGAAGACAGTATGTTAGGTTCCCTTTCTACTAGTATCTCTGTAGACCCTCCTTAAATGGGGGACCCAGTACACTTGGTCCCTTTTCCCCCCAGAATGAGACCCCTAGCACAAACACCCCTGGTTCCAATAAGGCAAATCTTACAACTTCTGGATCCCTCCTGATATTTCCTCTTGTGTAACCAGATGGTCAGTTTCATCCTCCTAGATGTCTACAAAGGTTTGCACAGATATTTTTGATGTCAGAGGATACATCAAAATGTAAATTTTCCCTGACATAGTGTCATCATCAGGTCCAAGTTTGTACTTTTAACGCATAAGCTAATTGCGTAACCTACGATAGTTGCCAATCAACCTCCATTGCACTTAATATTAAGTGGTTGCAAAGACTAACCTGCGTGCTAACTTCCTAAACTAAACAGTGGACATTAGTATGTTCGTTTTTTTTATAGCTAGCATGCTAGCATGCCGACGGCTCAATGCATTGCTGTACAGAACATGGCAGTACACTTTAAGGTTTGTGTTTATAAAAGGCAAAACAATGCTTTTCTTTATTTCTATGAAGTGGACAGAGCATATAGCTATGTTTGAATGATCCTGCTGTGATGTTTGGCCTAATTAGCTTGAATATGCATTAAAAGCTATGCGTCAAAGCTCATTAAAGAAACTAGGCATTGTTGGCAGTGTCCTATTAAAACAAACAGTGAGATGGCTCCATTATTTGATGTTGGGTTTATAGGCTATGAATTGTTAATCTGAGGAAATGTTTGTCTTGAGGTGAGCTTTATTTGTTGATTGTGTCAGCTAACCTTGATGAACCAAAATAACATTGTCTTATATTTGCCAGTGTTTCACCATTGTCAGGGGGCTACCTGATGGATTTGTCAGTTAATAACATTATTAAGAGTCGAGCTTGTAGGGTGACTTCCAATCATCTTTCCATTAAACCCGTTCAACAAACCGAGTTCATTGGAGTACGTAATGTTTATCTTATATCAGCATTAATTTGCTCACAGTGACCCAGAAAACACCTGCTGCATCCTAATCCACAGTTTGTCTTTTTTTCATTGCCTTCCTTACCGTGCTATCAAATTACATCTATTAAAGCAGCCTAACATACGATTAAATGCCCTTAATAACTCATCATGTGGATGATAATTATAACACAGAGAGGAATGCTAATTATACCAGTGATCTTCTCTCCCGACGTCCTACTAAAACCAATGTCATTTAGCTGCTACTTATGGACGTGCAGAGTGGCCTACTTTCTGCACAGCCCACAGGAAGCAGAGAAAGCTACCTCGCCTGAAGAGTGTTTGGATCATAATTATGTTTTTGGGAAACCGCTGCACTGTTGATTTGTTTGATGCACTTTGATTGTTTCAGGATTAAAGTGTCTCATTTGTGGGAAATGATGCGCACTGATGCTTGAGTGCAACATCAACCTTTTCCCATTTGCAGTATATTAGTGAAAAATGAAGGAGATTGGGTTTGTGCAAAACCTAATGATGAAAGAAATGAGCGCTAGAAATGTTTCGAGTAATTACCTCAGCGTTATGAAAAGAGTAATGAATATTCAAAGAACAAAGTGGCCTTTACGTCACTACTTACTGTGCCGACACAAAGCTGTAAAGGACAAATCATTTCACTGGAATTCAGTTAAATAAACCTTTAATCACTAATGTAAGTACTGTAGACATGGGTTAAGCCAACATAAAACTATGTCATTTACTAATTCAGGACTTACACTTTCATTACGTTTATTCAGATTTGTTATATTTAATTAAATGTCCTTTCTAGTATTCAAAATACTCCTCAAATGTGGTGGTGTGAGAAACATCTTCCATTTGTTATGATAAATAATGTTTGTCTTTTTTTTTAAATCAAAAATGTAAAGGTAAACTCCCGCACACTGTCTAACTTACAAACAAAAACGTATTGGCAAGGCAACGTTTACTTACTACACCTTCATTGCCTGATGAAGGTCTAGTTCCGATGCGTTGCTAATAGATGTTTGTTTGTACGTTAGAGAGTGTGCGGGACATTTTAGTTGACATTTAAGATTTTGATGGACACATTGCTCTCCTACGCACCTGTCTTGTGAAATGTGTGCACAAAGGTTATTTTCTATTTTGTGCTTGTGCAACGAATGGCCAACCTTTATGGGTTACAAGCGACTCTAGAAAAAGTAACTTCATCAAACATTTAATTTCAATTCATCACATGCCATTATAAACTTTGTTGTACCTGAAATTTTCTGACTTTCTTCCGTGTTTAATACAAAGAAAGCTAAACTTGCGTTGTTTACAGCCATATAACCAAAAAAAGGTCAGCATTAATAAAATTCATTTTACTAAAAAGAACATCCTCTTTGTCATCACAGACAAAACAAAAAAATGTTATGTAATGGAAAATGTGTTGCATAACTTTCTACAGATTTACTTAGGTAATAATAAAAAAACGAAAGCTTGTATCCAATTAAGTTCTCCTCTTGTTGCACTTTTAAAGCCAAGTAGGATTTAAAAACTATTTTTCTAAGAAATCAGTTTATCTTCAGTGATTGTTTTTATTTTTAGTAGCAGATTTTAAATGCCAAAAACAGGAAATGTATCTTTTTAAAAAAAATCCTGTATCCTGAATAGAGATCTGCTTTTACAATATGTTTGACATATGATTAATTTCTATTAAGTATCAGAAACTAGAAAGTTGCAAAAAACAAAAAAACAAAAAGGGTTTTATCCTCCCTGGAAATTAACGTTTCAGACAGCCTTTGGGAGCCTCTTCCTGTGAGTCACACTCATCTCTTTTTATTTGACCATCTTAAAATGTTGCACAGTGTACTTATGGACTGTAAAATATAATTCTCTCCGGCAGTATATTATAATCTGCCCACTCGTCAGCATATCTCTGTTTCTCAGGGATTACACCACAGTGACATTTGAGGTGTATTACATAAAGCTTTCTCTTACAGGTATCAGCCAGTCTGCGAGATTAAAGGGATTCTGTGGCAGCTTTTATTGCTGGACAACAAATATTTGCCTCTTCAATAACGCCGAGAGAGATAGTGGTGCAAGAAAATCAATTCTCTGCTTGTACTCTGTCCTGTGCTCACACAGCCTCTCTTGTATCACATCTTTACCTGATCCTCACTTCACTGCTTGTTCCCCTTTTATCAGTCATCAATGACGGTCAAATATGAGCCTGCAGGGGTGGGGGGGGGGGGGTTGTATGAGTCAGCATCCTGAGCTACTGTAACCCCCAACATTAACATCATCCATAATATTTTCTGTACCCTACTTACTAACAAAATGCTCCTTTTCAATCGCAGGAAGTCATATGTCAGCATTTTTTTTTCTCAACTGATTTGTAGCTCATTTTGTCTTTTAAGGAAATACTCTGAGATTTGAGGCTCCTTCATCAATTATCTGTAAAGGATTTCCTGAGCATGAATAAGTCAGCTCATAAAAATTAATCCTTTAAAAGAACTTTGAGCAATCTGTCTTAATACGTACAAACATGAAGATGGAAGGTTTTAATACTTTTACACCAGACTCAATTTCACATTTCGATCTGATTTAATCCATGATTACCCTTAGTGTTCATTGTGATAGGCTTTAAAAATAAAAGTTATGATAAAGCACGTCTATGGAGTTTTCTCAGTGATTTGATTTGCTCCCTGGAACTAAATGAACCGGAGATAAACGAGTCGTTTCCTTTAATAGGATCCAGTATATCATCGACAACTTATGACTATATTCAATAGCAAAGAAAAATCATTCACAATAAAAACTATGTGTGATGAGAATAACACGACTATTCCCTGTTTATAATGGAAACTACAACATCAGGTCATATAATGTGTCACATTATTGTTCTATTATTCAACCACAGGTTAGCAGAGTGCAGCTCTGTTTGTTTTCAGTGAGATAGGTTTAGCTGCAGTGGTGATTTTTTTTTTTTTTTTAAAGCATTATGTAAAACTTTTATCCAATTGAAAGATAAGAAAAAGGATTATGGTGCTGGCTTCCTGTTTGCAATGAGTTCTTAACAATAATAGAGTTTTATGGAGCAGAGGGGTTATTTCAGATGATGTGGTGTTCATAACTGGAGATTAATATTACACAGTGGACTCGATTCTACTGTGTTGATAGACATGAAACCCTCCTGAATTTAATAGCAATTCAAAACTGATGAGCAGCTCAATTAGATTATATAAGGTTCCTTTATAAAAAGTCAAAAGTATAGTAAACATGTGTATATAAAGGCATACAATTAGAGGCAAAGAAAGACTTCTGATTTGCATTTTATTTTGAAAAAATCCATATCAGAGCCTAAAACTGTCTTTTGAGCATCACTTCTTGAACTTGAGCGATAAAGGTCTCATTGATAACAGTTTAGGAACATCTCACCCATTTATTTTCTAAAAAAAAAGAAAGAAGCCGTTGGCTGATTTTTTTTTCCGTGGCTTCTGGCTTATCCAGTGGATTTCCAGATTGTGGATAAAGGATGTGTGGACTTGGAATCGAGAGATGATTGGATGTGTTTATGTGTTTGTGTACTCACAGAGAAATTAATAAAAAGCTCAACTGTCTGAAGATAGTCCATTGGTTGAGGAGTTGCATTTCTGCCAATGTTCTCTGCCTTTTCTGCTCTCCCAGTCTGTTCAGTGATTATTGGATGATGCTTCTCTGACTACAAACAGACAAGAACACTTCCCATTCAAAAATCTGGTCCCACAGATTCTGCAGTCTAATGTCGGCATCTCTATAAAAGAGATGACACAAAAATGACAAATCATTTGTACATTTGCTTCAAAAACAGCAAACTCTATCTAGCACCTATCATTTGTCTCTTCATGAATAGGATGGTGGCAAATACTGATGGGTGTTGTAGTATTTGAAGCAGTCCCCAACACAAAGCTGAAAGAAAGCCATGATATCAGTGCCTTTAGCGGCCATAACATAAACAATGACGTTGGTCTATTCCTGAGACAGTGCTTTGTTGCTGTGTTGAAAGATGTTGAGGATATCCTCAATAAAAGTTTAAATAAAATTTCCGATATTTTTCTGATTCAGATTTTCTGATTCAGAAAAGATGAATGTTTGCATCAAACAGAGCTCACTGCAAACATGAAAACTACACTCCAAGTTCACTATTTAAACATGTTACATGTAGAAATTATATATATCTATATATATTATATATATATATTTCATTTTATTTTATGAAAATATATAAAACAGTTATTTAGTCCTAACTTAGCTTGTCACAAGAAGTCACATTTTGGGCTGCTGCTCTGTTTCTTTATGTGCAAGAATTTCTCTTACAATTTTTTTTGGCCCAGCTGGTATAAGGAAGTGCTGCAACTTATTATTTTTGTCATACCTCGCTCATCTAGCAATTATTTCCTCAATTAATTAATAACTACTTGTCATGATAATGTTAGAAAGCAAAATATACAAATTATTATTACTATTTCCTAAGGTGCAATGCCCCACAATGACCTTTTCATTGTGTTGTCGTAACTTACTAATAATCTAAAAATGGATCCAAAATTTCTCACAATTTGGAAGATGAAATGTGCAAGTCACCATCTAAACGGTTTAATAGCCAGTCTAATGACCTCTCTCCTTTGTTTGAATGTACCTTACAGTAGCGAGGATGTACAGTTTGAATCAGAGCTGACTTATAAGACTATATAAACTTTAACACAGTATTAGTATTCATGATATTCATGACCCTGGTTCCACTTTGGAGCACACATAGCTGTTCTTGAATCACCCTAATCAGTAGTTCAGAAAAGTTTCCACCTAAATAACTCCTGTCCAGTCAAAGTTCTCTCACATGGGATTTGTTTCCATTACACACACACACACACACACACACAGAGACACACACACACACACACACACACACACACACACACACACAGTCCTATCGAGGCACAGTAAGATAACAGGAAGGAAGGGTGTGTTCCTATTCCTCTCTTGTTGTTTGTTGATGTATCTTTTATCTTTTTCGAAGCATCTCGTGCGGCTCCATGTCCTCCCTCGATGGGAATTTGTTGGACCTACCCAGGAAGACGTTCATGAGATTTTCTGCAGCGTTCACTTACTGGCTTTGTGCTGATAGATAATCACCATGGCGACCCTCGGATGTAACGGATTGCTTTCTAAAGATTTGTGTATGTGTCCGCTGGTCCCTCGGGGAGGTGGTACAGACAGATAGGGATCACATTCATGGTCCGTGTCACCAGCTAAAAGCCTGTTCTACTGTCTCCCTCTTTCTCTGGGTCTCTTACTGTAGTATGTGTCGGAGTGATGTAAGCCAACATAACCCCCTGCTGCTTCACATTTAAAAATGGGATGAACTTCAGACCCGTTGTGTCTTGTTCCTAACTATAGGTCATTGGACTAATGGAGTAAACTCATTTAGTGAACATTATCATGCTTTGATGTAAAAACAACCAACTAAGCTTTGAGGGCTTTGTTGGTTGGATTTTTCAACCGTCACGCTCTCCTCCACACATTTCCTGTCTCTCTTCAGCTGTCCTATTCCATAAAGGACAAAAAGGCAACAAAAAAATAAAACAGAATTATGCTAAGTGAATGTTTTGTTAAATACACTTGGAGAGATACAAGAAGTTTTATTTAGTTTTTCTTTAATATGCCCAGAAAGTTATCTACTGATTACATTTGGCTAATAAGTGAATGTCTCTGAAAGAGCGGTGTTGATTCTTTTTTCTGCTTTGATATAATTTGTGTTTTGTTTTTTATTTTAACAGGCTTATTTTAGACTTTGATCGTTCAGCGGGGATTGTGTTTGTTTGAGTTTGTGTGAAAACTTCAGCACCCATAACTCTCACAACAGACATGTGATATAGATCACAGAACATGAATGTGTGACAGGATTAATCCACACAAAAAAGATAAAAGCATTGAACTGAATGGATAAGGAATGGACTTTCTTTACTCACACATTATGCTGTAAGATGTGCAGAATGTAAGAGATACACTTTTACTTCAGAAAATGTAGTTTCCAGTTTGCTTCTTGATTATGTCTGCTGAGGCGGAACAAAAATAAAAACAAAATCTGGCATCCTGCACACACACTCTGTCATACACACACCTCAAACATATATCCACATTCACACACCACTATCACATTGTCCATCCATCCATCCATTTTCTTCCGTTTATCCGAGGTCGGGTCGCGGTGGTAGCGGGCGCATTACATCAGCCCTGACTTCCCTCTCCCCAGCAACGTTTTCCAGCTCCTCCTGGGGGATTCCGAGGCGTTCCCAGGCTAGACGGGATATATAATCCCTCCAGCGAATTCTGGGTCTGCCCCGGGGTCTCCTCCCAGTTGGTCGTGCCTGGAAAACCTCTAAAGGGAGGCGTCCAGGAGGCATCCTTAACAGATGCCCAAAACCACCTCAACTGGAACCATGGCCTGGGACTTGGAGGTGCTAACCCTCATCCCAGCCGCTTCGCACTCTAATGCAAACCGCCCCAATGCCTGCTGGAGGTCCCAGCTTGAGGAAGCCAACAAAACCACGTCATCTGCAAAAAAGCAGAGACAAGATTTTGAGGTCCCCAAACTGGAAACCCTCCTCCCCCCGGCTGCTCCTTGAGATCCTGTCCATGAAGATCACAAACAGGACCGGTGACAAGGGGCAACCCTGGCGGAGGCCAACACGCACTGGGAACACAGCTCCCACTTTGGTCAGGGACCGGATGGCTCGTACCAACGGCCCCGGGGCCCCATATTCCTGCAGTACCTGTTGAAGAAATTACTAAGACTTGACTCCACACAATAAAACTCAGTTGACTCAGGTGGCTTACGTTGATGAAAGTTTATACATCAGATGAATACTCATCAGGAGACATGAGTCAACATCACACTTCTGTACTCGTGTCTTGCTCAATCACATCTGCCGAACTTATATCCTAAAAGACATTATCATTATCAGGGTCATGTCACATTGACCCACCTAGACTAAACTGTTACGTCTATAACACTGGAGCAGACAACAAGTCTACCAAATATCCTTGCAGATATCAGGAAGAACAGTTGACACTCTCTAAGCTGTACTTAGAGAGTGTTCTAATAACAGCTGAACTCGTGAATAAACCTAATGACATCTGTACATTATAATCTAAATAACTACAGAAATTCCACCACAGTACCCTCCACATGATCCCCCGAGGGACACGGTCAAAAGCCTTCTCCAAATCCACAAAACACATGTAGACTGGATGAGCAAATTGCCATGCTCCCCTCAAGGAGCCCTGCGAGGGTAAAGAGCTGGTCCACTGTCCCACGGCCGGGACGGAATCCACATTGTTCCTCCTGTATCCGAGGTTCGACAATCGGCCCGGAGCCTCCTTTCCAGCACCCTACAGTAAGCGTTCCCCGGAAGGCTGAGAAGTGTGATACCCCGATAATTGGAGCACACCCTCCGGTCCCCCTTTTTGAAAATGGGAACCACCTCACCGGTCTGCCACTCCACAGGCACTGTCCCAGATTTCCACGTGACATTGAAAAGGCGTGTCAGCCAAGACAGCCCAACAATGTCCAGAGCCTTTAGCATTTCACTATCACATTGTAACCACAGTAAATTGCTTAAAAGGTAGGAAGCATATGAATTCCATCTGCAACTTATTGAACATTGTTTACCCAAATTGGTTTTGTCAGAACGAAAGATTGAAACCAAAATCAGATTTCCCAATGTTCATAAAAAAAATTCAAACGACAGAACAGAACATAAAATATGCATTAAAAGAGAGCAGAATCCAAACAGACAGACTCATAAATATTAAGTGAGAATGCAGCAATATGAAAGTGTCTTTTTTTTCACATTGAGCCATCTCTCTCTTTTTGCTGCAGCTGTTTACACTTCAGTCCCCCTGCTTCACAGCACACATCATAACTGGGATCTTTTTTCTTATAATGCATCACCGCCCGCCATTCCTGAGAAAACAATTCAGCACCAGCGCTTATAATTTGGTGCATGACTGCCTAAAAACCAATCAAACATCAATCCGTTTGGTGGTTGTGAGTGTGTCCGTGCGGCCTGATTGTGCTGCTCGTGTTTAAAAATAAATGATTTCCAGCCTGAAGAGCGGGCACAGCTGTCTGACTTCAACCTCTGACAGACGCCATTACACACCTGTCACCTTCTGATTACTTTTGCAGGCCTAAACAATGTGAGAACAGAGCCTCATGGCTCTAATCGTGCATTTGGAGGGGGATCTTTACACAAATACAAACGCACATAAATGAGAACTAACAAGAAAATGTGATATTTTCTATATACCTGCTTTCAGGTGTAATAGTTTGCTTATGTTGGCACACAGGTGTCCGCATTCGCTGCTCACAGAGCTCTGTGTTTTATTATCCGTCAGTACTTAATGGAGATTAATAGACGGGTGTCCAGCAGGGTGTGTGAAAAGTGACAGGGTAGTGTTTCTGTAGTGCTGCTGTGCCCGCAGCCTGTCACTCATACTGATTTTTCTATTTTCACGCCACTGAACTGCAAAACCTCTGGATACGTTTCAGTCATAGGGAAATATGGAGTTTGTTTTCACGCTTGTTGAAACAAAAAATGATAGAAGAGAGATCTGATTTTCAGATACCAAAGACCTGTCTCGCAAAACATGTGCCCACCACTGCAATATTGCAACCATTATACAGAGACTGTTGCAAAAAAAAAACACACAGTGCATTCATTTGGCCAAATTGAAGGCTTAGCTAAAATATATTTAGATTGTCCTCTTCTGTTGTTCTGAACCTCACCCTGCTATCCTCCTAGTATATAGAATTAACATACTGCATTAAAATGATAAACATTAACTTATCAATATTGTATAACTTTCATGTAAAAGTTTGCACATATGCTCTTCAGATGTCCTTCAATAGCAACATATAGCATAACCCCTTTGACCAACATCCTACACTTCATGTTAATATGATAATTTGAATGGAGTTAGTGATTATTGAGGCTCAGCCTACTCTGGACGATGAAAGGTTTGGTACTAACAACCTATCACTAAATTATGCATTAGGCCATAATCTTATTAAACTGGTAACTTATATAAAGTGCATCCTATTGGGGGATGAAACACTTTTTTTTCATTCCAGTTTGTACACATAACAGGGATTGACTCACTTATGGAGTCTGCCTTAAGTGTCCATTAAGGAACTGCAACTTGTGGCAGACAGTGCATGCTGTAGGCATTTCTGAATGTACAGTAACTGAAGTGAAACAAACACTATGTGTGTTTAGGACTTCTAACTGTGGTTTACCTTAACTACCTGGTCAGATTTTACCCATCTATTAGCTCTTTAGTATAAGCTAAGGTTGTTCAAATAAGAACAGCCATGAAAGACTATGCAAAAAATACTGAGAACAAGAGGGAACAAAGGTGTTACATTTATTAACAGGCATTTCAATCCTCTCTCTTTTAAAGCCTTTGTGTATTCTCTGTGTTCTCTCGTGCTTTTTTTATTTGTTTGTGTGGTTGCTTTCTTTTTCCTGTCAGGCACAGATGTAGTTACCTAGACATGCTTATTTCTTACAATTGTATTTGACATCAGAGCAGATAAAAACACTTTTGTTCTTGTGTTTCTAAACCCCCCTCTGGGCTCTTAAATGGCCTGGTATCTCTCTTGCTGTGGCTCCATTGAAACAATTACTTCATGTATAAGGCTACAACGGTTTAAAGACCTGACAAGCCTCGAAACTAAATCCATACAGATTTAACATTCTAATGGTTTTGGATGGATAATCAATGTGAGGTACAACTTTGTTGTTGTTGAAATAAATATTTTTAACAAGGGGAGCAACAGAGATGTTTAGAGCATCATGCAGTTTGGTCAGTTTAGATATTACAGATTACAGATTCAGATAATACAGTGAGCATGTTGCATTTCTATTACACACTATACAATATCGAAATTCTAAACATGTTTGATTCCCATACTCCTGTCCTAGCAGATTTCTGTATTATTTAAGTATCCTTTAGTTTAGCTGTAGCTTCACTCTGATAACTATCCATATGACAGAAAGAAAAAAAAAAAGATGAAAAATACACAAAGAAGACTGTCATGATCCTTTGGTGTCCTCTCATTTTAAATATAAAGTCACACCAAGCCTGTAACCTCTGGGTGTAGTTATTAAAATGCTACAGGAAATGAAGAAGCAGGAAAAACAAAGAAATAGCTTTTAATTCCTTGTTTTATCAGTTTCCATTGGAACAGCAGAGTTCTGTATAAATTATCTTTCAATTAGAGGCCTGTAATGTGTGCTAAGCAGCGGTGTCAGGAAATGAGGAGTTCCTATTACATCCTGAATACATTTATGTCTTGATTATCTGAGGCATTTTTCTTGACTCTCAAATGTAAAAGAGAAGTTGATTCCCAAACAAGCGGCCTGGCTGCATCATTAGGAGAATTATGAAAACTAAAAACTAACTTTAATGCACATTTATTTATTTTCATCTTCAGCATTCCTTCCTGACTAACACTGTTTCTGAGCAGATGAATATTAGATAAAGTCATTCTCTTCTGTCTCAACTTTTCATGTGTTACTTTGTTGAGTAGTCATTTTGACATATCAGACATGTTTTAAAAAGCTGCCAATATTATCCAGTGCATCTTTGAGAACCTCATAGTGCATGTAATAAAGTTAAAAGAAATCTAAAATATTCAGTTACTATCTTAGAGTCTTAAATGTCCAGAGCATTTATTTGTCTCCTCTGGAAATGGATTTTAAAAAAATGCCATCAGTTTCTGGAAACCTTGAACTTGATGCCTCCTTGAGTAAGAGTTTTATTTAAATGGAGTTCTCAAGCCAATTTAAATGAAATGATAATCTCCTTAGGAAGTGTGATGTGACATTTAAAGATCCCCCGAGAATTGTTAAGTAGGGAAAAACACCTCTGTGTCTAATTACAAGAAAATCACAGATGATTCAGCTTATGTCAGCTTAGTGCTGCAGCTCCTCAGAGATGTGTTGTTTACAATCATCCAGGTGCACCATTTATTTACAACATAACTGAAAGGAATACACAGAGGAGAGCGGAGATGGTGTGTGACTTTTATTAGATGCAGCCGGGCGGATGTTGTACTGTATAACCTTGGGTCCAATTCTCTCAGCACTCACGGTCATATTTCACCTTTTCTCTCCATCCCCTCTCACAGGAGGGCACGAGTCCAGCCTCATGCAGCTGTTTGCTTTTGCTTTGGTGGCCTTGGATTTTGATGAAGCTGATGATGGACATGTGACTTGAAAAATGTTTTGGAAAAGATAAAGACAGTGATGTTCTCCTGAAGTCGAATAAAGTTCTAATAAAAGCCATCAGTGACTCTTAATAAAGGAAGGAGGTGCATTAAACTAATGATTATTATCCGTTTTGGTTCATCTGCATGCTCTTGGTTAATCATTTGATCTATATAATGTTCAGAAATAATGAGAGAGGTCTTAATCCTACAGAAGCCCCAGGTGAGGTCTGAAAATGTTGTTCCAAATCCAGAGATATGAAATGTACCAGGGCATAAAACAGGTGAAAGCAAAAGATCTTCTCAAATATGAAGAGGAGTCGTGTTGACTTAACTTTCAGAACTCTTATCTTTCTATCAGTCTATGAGTGATTATGTTGTGTAACATCACCTTTAAAGCACCTCCTGGTTTGAACGGTAGAAACCAAACCTGCACCAGGGATGTTGTAAATCCATCCACACTCTACTCAGATTTATTGCTGGTTTCTCCAGCAGTGTGAGTGTGTGTATGTTTATTTGTCACAGTGTGTGTGGTTTTGTGTTTGTAGTTCACGTGTATTGGGCCATTTCTGAGAGAGTCTGAGAGACGGATGTGATAGTCATCTTCCCAAATCTCTCTCATCTCCCTGTGAGCACTCGTCTCTGTAACCTGATTTATCCTCTTGCACTGTTCTGTTTTTATTTTTTTTTGTTGTCTCTGTGAAATAAGGACATCTGGCTGCTCTGCCAAAAACAAGGGATTAAAATAACGTGGACAGCAGCCATACATGTCACTGCCACTTCCTGCTCAGGCCGGCAGGTTTAGCGGTGTTAGCGGTGTTAGCATTCCGGCAGTTGTCCAGTGTGCAGACTGTGGTAGCTGATATTTAGTGAAATGGGGTCCTGGGGCAGAGCGATTATCTGTTTGGACAATGTGGCAGACAAACAGTGTAATCCTGAACATTATTACATCATCCTGTGACATCAAAACCCCCCCATCCTCCTCTTCCTCACTCATCAATCATCCATAGTTCCAAGGTCAGTTAGGTAACATCCTGGCTGTGTTGATAATTTGAGAGAGTGAAGCTTCGGCAGGGATGATGCAGGAAGATTAATGGATTGCAGATTGATTGGTTGCTGATGTCACCGGGTAACAAAAGGTTAGGCTGATGTGCACCTGCAGGCTGTGAGAGCATTTAGGCTGGATTGGGTTGTTCTGAATCTCATCATGCTTCATTTATCCTGCATCTATTGTTTGTTTGCAGCATCCAGAACATCCTATTCTCTCTGAAATATTGATTATAACCAAACAGACGTATCATGTGTGTCTCTGAACTCGCAGCCTGAGACAGAAAAATTGATGTTTTTGTATTCTCAGCCACAAAGTGATTCATGCAGCAAAGCAAGGCCTCTAAATCTGCTATAATTTTATATTAGGATATGCAGTCACTCAAGCCAGCTGAACAAAATCCTGAATTAATTTTTGTACTTCCCAGTTTTTTTAGACCTTCCTCTTTGCTAATGTATTTCTCCATCTCTCTTTCCACCAGTACGTTACCTGCTCAAGAACAATGTGAGTCCAGATCTTTGCAATGAAGATGGTCTCACCGCCCTCCATCAGGTAAGACTTTTTTTTAGTTTTGACTCTCTCAGATGGCACTTTCCACTGAATCTAGAGCTCCAGTAGCTTATCAGTATCCCCCTTGGCACATCGGCTTCACTTCTGAAAATCCCCCCGAAATTCTCCGGATGAGCTGCATGTTGAACAAAGAGGGCCACATTTTTTCAGCCAGTCTTTTTCTAACATTTCCTGCCAGCCCCCTATTAAAATGTTGGAAAGAAGAATGAGCCGATGTGTGAATGCAGAAAGTAGTATACAGGGAAAAATCTCCAGCTGTGAGGGGAGGGGTGAGGGATACATGTAGGACTGTGAAAGGGTCTAGAGTTTTATCTCAAGGTGAAATTGAGGATAAGTGTTTTTTAGTGGTGATTACATAGTTCGGGTAACATGCAGTGCCAAAAATATGGAACAACAACATTCATTTGTTTAAGGAAGAATGATGGGCCTATTTGATCCAGTAGATATAGTCCCAGCATGAAACCAAAACAAACTGTTTGCCGACCCCTCCGCTACTCTGAAGCCTCCTCTCTCCTCCAGCAGCACACCTCCAACTCCCCTCCACTCTTTCTCGTACAAAGAAGTAATCAATTAGAACGCACCATGATTAGGCACCATTAAGTGTGACGGACAAAATTATCCCTTGCTCGAGCTGCATTGTTGTGTTAGCAGGCTAATGTTAGCACACTTTGGTTAACTCGTAGATTCATATTGCACATCAGTGTTTCCACTACCATTATATTAGGGGGGCGGCCCGCCCCCCTCAACGCCCCACCTTTATTGTAGAGATAGGATAGTGGATAGAGTCGGAAATCAGGGAAAGAAGTCATTTAAGGATACCTTTCCAAATGACAGCTGTCATTAAAAGTAACGCATGAACACCAAGATTCCTTCAAGTTTCTCGTGTCGGCGTGTCCCCCCACCCCCCCAACGCTGTAAACCGAGGGGAAACACTGCACATAAATTGACAATGAATGCCCGTGATCTAAAAACACTTAGGTGGCATCCAAATAAGCAGTGAGTATGCCATTCTTATTTTCTCTAGTCCTTGACTAAAACAGCTTTAAACACAAGGCCTTCCCGTCCATGTAAACATGATTTTAACGTAATGTTAAGTTCGATGAGTCCATGTGAAGGGTTAAAATGTGTTTGTTTTTTTGTTCTCCAATTCCAAATTTGATCTGTATGTCATAATAACCAAAGAAGTAGCAAAGCCGTCATGATGTCATCCAATCCATGCCCTGCTCTGGTTGAAATAAAAATGGACTGAAACGTGTTTAAATACTTTGTTGTTCATTAACCTAAACATCTAATAAAGACTCTTCACACTGATAATCCAGCCCCGTGTCTCTGCACCACAGTGACTCACTGAAAGTCACAAAGCATGCTGGAGCTGAAACTGCCTCCTGTGGGCAAAAGGAAATAAAAGTAATGCAGTCATTTATTCTCTTAAAACCTTCTGCATAACACATCCTGGTGAATGAACTCTCATTTATATGCAGTTTTGAAGCCAATTTGAATCCCATTACATTCTCCTTAGGCAGCTAAACATACCATTCAGATGTTTATGCACAAAATATCTGACAAATTGTGCACAAAGTAGCGTGATAGCAATGAGGAAACTGCTCTTTAAAAGGATTTATTTGTCTTTTCTGATGGTTTCTTTCCCCTCATTTCACTGGCTTTTTTCAAAGTAGCTCAAAGCTTAAATGTTTGGTACAGCGGATGACATCAGTGCATTATTTTATTCAGATAACGGTGTGCTGGATAAGAGGACAATAGGATAGAAAACAAAACTTATTTTCTCCGTTATTTTGCTGCAAATTGGACAAAAGCACCTTTCTTCTCCCACAATGACAGCCTTCTACTCTTCTGCATCACAGTTAATATAAAATACTGAAAACATAATGTCTTTTTCAAAGGTTGCAAAGCCTGCCTTTAACTTGTTTCATTTTTGTTGAACACATCTCATTATTTTTGCCTCTGCTGAGCACTATGACATGACAACTCTCTCTTTCTTTTTTTTTACTTTGCTAATAAAGTCCAACTTTACCATTTGCATCTCTTCCTTAATAGAAATAGAATTAAATCATTTCCTGTGTGATTAGTCTGCAGCGCTGAAATTAAAAGCCTGTGTGTTGAGTCATTCGCACATTAAAAAAAAAAAAGAGGAAAATGAGGAGGAAATGAGTTCTGTATTGGGGGGAAATTAGTCCATTTCGATGTTGGGAACATATATGGAGGAAATCAGACCTATTATCACTTGTTAATTAGAGCCATTACTGGAATGATAAGCTTCCACCTCACTGCAATCAATGCTACACATCACTCTTCATCCAATACTGCTCTGCTGTCTGTGTAAATAATTGATCATTGCGTGTCTCATTTAATCACCAATCACTCAGCCTTTGATTTAAAATGTCTATTCTGCCTTTTATTACGTCTCCATGTACCCAATTTCGACTCTAACTAGTTGTGAGACATTATAACTCCAGTTGTTGGCTACTCTGTTGAACTAATTTGCAATGTTTTCTGGGTAGCAAGAACAATTTTCAAACCCCCAAAAAGCACGTCTGACTGAGCAGCAGCTTCACACTGCTCCGCTCGGCTCCAGCAGAAAATGTTTGCCTTCGGGAAGAGTTCAACAGTTACAAGAACATTTTACAGGGAATATACAGCAGAGAGTGCAACGCTACAAAAAAAAGAAAAAGAAAAAAAAAGAAGAAGCTTCCAGGAGTGTAAAATCGTAGTAAGTTTCAGACCCGTGACAGAGCTGAGAAGCTGTGAATTTTAAATGTGGAGGTTCTGGCTGCTGCTAACTCATCAGTGTGACTCTGGATTGTTTCTTTTGACAATTAAAAAAGATGAATGGTGTCTATACACCAAAGATTCTGAACAAACAATCTCGTAACCCATCTGTTATTGTCGGACAAAAATATATATAGTGAATAATATAACCTTGGGAGGGACAGCCTACTTTATGGGGCTTCTAGATATAGCAAGCGCTTTACAATAATCTTTTCAGTGTTGGGTTCCAGGTTTACAGCAGATTGTGTTCCATCCCTTTTCTCTCAACACTGACTGTTTTTCTTCATACAGCCAACGCTGGGTGAAACACTAGTGATTCATTCTACTCAGACTGTAAACAAAAACCAGTACACTTCCAGCATGCAAATCCAGGCCTTGAGCAAATCTGTAAATAGAGATAGTGACTTCACACTGTTAACCAAAATAAAAACAAATCCGACTCTCTGAGGTTCTTCTCACATTAAAGCTTAAAAAGGACGTAATGCTCATATAATACATCAGTTTCTTCTCTGCTGATCATCCTTTGTGGCCTCTTTTTTTTTTTTCTCTTCTTATTTCTCTCTCCATAGACCTCTCACGTCCTCACTCCTTCTCGCGTCTCCTCGCTTTGCCTCAACAAACACCCGCTGTCCCTCTTCCCCTCTCGATTGCTCAGAGCCTAATATTCAGGCTCCTGCTGGGAGGCAGAGAAATGAACACGAGGTGGAGAAAATTGAAGCCTATCAGTCACCTCCGGCGTGGCTCGTGTTCTAAAAGCTGTCGGCCGTTTGCTGCCAAGGGATCAGATTGACCTTTGGGCTTTGAATGTGTGTGTACCAGATAATCTGCTATTTGGATGGGTCAGCCTGCACACTGTCCTCGAGATGAGACCTTTACACTTCTGCTACCATTTCAAATATAGCACCACGTACACAATACAGACAGAAACACACATGTGGAACTCATACATGTGCACACAGACAGACACATAATGACATAGAGGCAGAGGGTGAGAAAGATATAGAAAAGTGGGGCCCATGTTTCTCTAAATGAGATGTCTTACCTTTTCAGACTTGGTCTCACCTCACTGATATGAGACATTAATCAATGGATGGCCTGCTGTGGGTGAAAAAATACACACACACACAAACACACCTATACACCTTTAATATTTATGGTAAGCCCTTGAGAAGAAGTTAAAGCTTTTTGAAAGCACCTTAGCAGCTTTATTTCACTGTTGTTGTCTGAATTACTTTGGAGATGAAGAGAGTGATGAATGGAGACCTTGTGTTCAGTGACAAGGTTATGCACGCACGTGTATGTTTGGATGAATGTGTGTAAGGCCAAAAAGTACGACCTCCTCCGTCATTCATTTCAGCGACACTGCTGAGTTCTTTTAGGGGGATCCAAACATGACAGAATAAAGTCATTGGTTCAAATCTTGCAGCAGGACAACGTGTGCGTCATGCAGTTTAATGGGTCGCTCACAAAGTCCTTACGGTAAGGTCATGAGTCGATTTGTGCTGCAGGGGCAGCTTCAGTGCAAGTTGTCAAGAGTCAACAGTGTCTGAACTCTACTGAAAGGATAACACGCTGTGATGATGGTGTAAAGCTCCAAAATCAAACTCAGGGTTTCAGGTAAATTGAGATCTTTTGCAGGATTACCTCTTATTTCCTGTGCATCAATATCTTTGCTGACACCTCGTGTCCTTCAGACGGGGGCATTGTCTTCCTGAGAGACCACTGCTAACTGAAGAGAAACATTGCATCATATGTTGGTCACAGCAGAGCAGAGTCACTAGATCCCCTCACTATAGGGATCGAGCATTCAAGTTATTTCTTTTCATTATCATTCATTGGTGCATTGTATTCTCTATGGCTGCTCTACAATAAAAGCCCCCAATAAAGGGTACAGTGTTCATCAAAAGGAGCCAGGAATGTTAGGTTTGTATTCATGTTTGGCTTGAGCTTGATTAGCAAATCTGAAATGAAGCACAGATATGTCTTAAGATTGAGATATGTCTTATATCCAGGACCTTGATGTCTAGATTTGGGTGATGATAATCGACAAGTGAAGGTGCTTTAAAGTCAGGACTTTCTCTATAGCTGCCTGGTGAGCTGATCGGTTAGTTACATGTTGTTCCCTGGCGCGGCCACAGCAGCGTGGACTTGAGTGTCTGTCCCCTGCTGTGAGGCCAAAGGTTTAGGAGTTGTGGTGAACTTGGCTAAATATAATAAAAGAATACAGCCTCCATGACTATTTCTTTTCTCACCTGTTTGGGTTGTGACACCACAAGGACAAGGGTGACCTTAAAGGTTGACAGAGACGGCAACCCTGCCTGTGGGTTTTTTTCAAACACACCTGCCTCCTGTTGTCTCAGGGTTGTGTCGAGTCACAGTTGCTATTTTTACTCCAAGCTCTTGTGTTTTCCTTGCAGATTGTGTGAGATTTTGCGGTTGGTTGAGTTGGCACAAAGACCCAGAACATCAACTTCGTCTCGACACGTTTAAAAAACATCAACCTCAGTGATTCAACAACTCAAATATTTATGCAGAGATGACAGAGAAGCATACAGAGACTACTGAGGCGGGCTTTTAACTCGAGCTTTAATGATCATCTGCAGGATTTCAGCTGTGATGTTTTGAGACCGCATTCATGTGTGGGCCCAGACTTTACATTCAGTTCTTCAGTTTTTTTAGCCTTTGAGGTTCTTAAAGTCAGACCAGCACGCCTTTCAGTTCCATTTTCGTACACCCTTCACCTTTAAATGTAGTATTATTAACCCAGGAGCTGTTGCATTGACCCGTATCTCGTTTTAGTAGTGTGCTTTGATTCATTTTTTTCAGTGTGATTAAATGTTGATGCATTTTAATCGTTTCTCAAAAGTATTGTTCATCAACTCTTTTTCTTTCTCACAATTTATATAATAGGATACTTTTTAATTTTACATTCAACCGTATCACCTAATTTTCTGATTGTTTCTCAGAGGTTTTGCTACTATGTCAATGAGTTGAACATTTAGGTGTCCTAATCGAGGTTCCTGTTAGCCAGAATGTCAAGGAGAGTGACAAGTGAGGTAGAGAAATGTCATGCAACAGCGGCTCAGGCTGTGTGTGTCTGAGCCAGGAAATCAGCCACAGTCCTCCTGGTTTCCCTGCTGCCTCGATTCAATCTATGAAACCTTTAAGGTCTAGTTCCTAACGGCTGAACCCGTCATTGTGCGTCTTTACACACTTTCCTTCTTCATGATTTGCATCAATCCCATCAGCTCTGGCTGAAATGTCAAGCCTTTTTATCCGTTAACCTCCTGCAGTCTCAGCCGTGCTCTCAGCCACCTGGTCCTGGTCTGGACTCAGTTAACCCCTTCAGTAATTTAGTCTCACATAGTAGCAACTTGAGGTGTTATGATTGGGTAATCTACTTGTTGGGCTGGATTTTATTTTTTATTTTTTAAGCAGGGGTTAAAGATATTTGACCAAACAAACTATATGAAATAATATCACTACATAAAAATGACAGTAGCACCAACCAAATTTCAGCCCAACAGTCTTACAGCCTTAGTTCCGTGTAGTTTTGCTCTTCAACCTGGACCACGGTCCTCTCAGCCCACTGCTGGATCCCTGAAAGACTGTTGCTGTTGTTTTCCTGTCACATTAGAAACAATCTGAGCCTTTGTTACAGCCTCGCTCCAGTCTTTGTGTGAATAGTTGTCATGAAAGGCACATTATTCCCATGTTTGCCTCATTGTCCTGTTGCCAAGATAAGACTGGTGGAGGCTGGTAAACAACAGATCTATAGGGGAAGGCTGGGAGTCTAGCTCAGTGGGTTAGTTAGCGTGCAGGTGGGCCGAGGTATGTGGGTTTATTCAGAAGGAAATTGGAAGAGATAAGCCTTGTTGTTAGCTAGCGTGTAGGTTGCAGCCTCTGGGGGTTTTCTGACGACATCTGTCATGCCACTGCTGCAGGCGTTAGCGTCAGATGTGAACTAATCCATCTCTGACAGGCTTGTGTCTCTTAAGGGTCTTGTTCTTGTCACTTTTATGAGGCGGTTCATGTCTGGTGAATACTTTCATCAAGCTTGCCAATTACCAAACACTGACACAAATTGAAATCTATAACTCACCCTCTGCATTACCATCTCTGTGTAATAAGATGTGCAATTTTCAAATGTATTACAGTCATACATACCAGCTCACAAACATCAAACTAAAGGGAATGTGTGACTCACTGAAGCAGGAAGTAGTTGACACAAATAAATCAGCCTTGACAGTGTTACACTTCTGCTTTTTGCAGCTTAAGCAGACGGTTATAAAGACACGCTTATTCTCTCTCTCACCGTCCTTATCTAATCATCACAGACAGTACAGGCCTCTCACACCAAGCCCAACTGTATTACTTTTCTGTTTACAAAAAGGGAAGTGTGCTTTTTTTTTAATCAATCAAATCAATCAAACTTTATCTGTATAGCACCTTTCAGACAAACTAAATTGCAGTTCAAAGTGCTTTACAAGAGTGCAGAAAAGTTATTGACGAAAAAGTAGTTTATAAAATCATTGAGAGACTAATGTGCAAGGTCATTTCATTTCATGTTAAGCACAGATAGAAAGTAAGAGACACCTGAACCTCCTCCTCTGCTCTGTGGAGACATTTATCTAAATATTTATTTAAAAAGCACAGAATAGCAGAGTCTCATCAGTGTAACAGCGCACACTTTTTCTTGTTAGTTGTTTGGAATTTATTGTCCACCGTTGCTGTAGTTGTCGTACACAAGTTGTCAAAGTGAGACTACATAACTCTCATTATGAAGGAGCAATTGCATGCACAAAAAGTAAGCTCAATAGAAAATGCAAACTGCAAAATGTCCTTCAATAGTAAAAATCAGCCTGCAGATTGTGACCAACTCATGTCTTCATCAGGACCATTGTCAGCTCTGGCATTCAGCCCTATGCTGAGTTACATTAATTAATAAACAAGTAAGTGATACTACATCAATAGAAAAGTGGTTGGAAATAAGCACAAGCTATAAGGTCAGTACAACCAATCAGAAGAGGAGAATAAAGGGGGGGGGGGGGGGGGGGGGTAGGAAAAAGTAGTAATAGGATCAGAATAAGCTAAATGGGACATATATGCTTACCAATACAAGGAAATTGACTTTGATAAACTGTACTCTGCATGTACAAAAATATTACATTAAATATTAACAATAAACAAATAAACAAAGACTAATATGTACAAGACAAAAAGAGAAGGAACTAACCTAAAACAAATATATATAAGAAAAGAAAAGTATAGAGATCAAATCTATGTATATAATAGATAAATTAGCAAGAACACTCAAAAGGTTATCTGGGTGGTCAGAAAATTGCCTTAAAGGTTTTTCCAGTCAGTCATTGGGTGTGTGTTTTTATTTTTTTTGTGTGTGCATCCATTTCACCTCATATCTTCTCCTCCTGCTATCTTTCCTCTGCGTCTGTGAAGTAATTTAATTTCCTCTCTTGTGTTGTGTATTAATTTATGTGCTCCCCCACACTCCTTATCAGCCTCGGTCGTCAGAGCTACAAAACTCCAGAGAATTCACACAAGTCATTTCTCCTTTTGTCAGCGTGGTCCAATGGTCTCTTGTTTTAAATCTTTGAGCATTCACTTGTTGTTTTTTTCAAGATGGAGTTGGAGAGGAGGTGACTGAGAGGAGATCTGTGATTAACACTTAATACTCATTACCACAAGAAAAATGTATGGTCAGAAATGAGTCAGAGCGCCGGTAGAGTAGTGGTTAGTGCGCACGGCCCATGTACGGAGGATATAGTCCTCAAACTGGAGGCCCAGGTTTGAATCCCACCTGTTGCTCCTGTAATTTCTCTCTTTCGCTCTCTCTCTCGCTCTCTTTCTCTCTCTCGCCTTCTCTTTCTCTCTCTCTCAGATTTCTGACTCTTTTCACTGTCCTATCTCTCCAATTAAAGGCACAAAAGCCCAAAAATAAATCTTAAAAGGAAACAAATATATCACAGGAGTCATTTTCTACTCATTCATTTTTGATAAACCGGTCTGAAACAGGACCATGAATTTTGCTTAAATCACTTAAAAGGAAGGGTATAAATCTAACTGACATAAAGGATGAGAAAGGCAGGCTGCTGATGTTGTTTGCATTTTCCAAAGTGACTTTAATCTGCCTTTCAATCTGCCCTCCACTTCTCCTTCTTCACATTTCCATCCTGTTGGTTTATATTTGTGTTTGTGCTCCTCTCTGTATTACCGTCTGACTCACTCTCACTCCGGCTCTCAGATACTTGAAACCTCTAGAGATTGCTCTTGAGCTCATCCGCTATGCAAATCCTCAAACAGAAGGATTCTACTGAAGGTGTATATGGTGAGCATTCACAGATGGAATATTTGAAGAAAGGTGCAAGAGGCAGACGTTGTTATGAAAAGGAAGTGTAACCGCAGGTTTCCACCATCTACAGGCAGTCGGGGCACATGGTGACGAAATAGCAAAAAAAGCCAGTCATCATTAGAGCTGACAGGAAGAACTACACAAGGTTTACATTTTGCAATCCTTCTCTTTAAGTAACAGTGGATCTCTTCATTCACCTGTGCATGTCATTTATTATTAATGACAGTTTTATGTATCATTGACAGTCCCTTATGTGTCACTTTAATATTATAGTGTTACAGTAATGGATGCTGTTGTTGGTTGTAATTTTCCAGAAGGGTTGGGACTGTGTAAAAAATCATTTAGCTAATTGATACTAAGTGAAACTCCAGACTAGTGTACTTCCTTATATTCAGAGCACCTTCATCACAACCATTATCAGAGCTCGCTGAGCCATAGGTTTAAGAAAAAGGTTGTGTTTTAGGGAGTCCCTGCTTTCATATTGCTCATTCAGTCAATAAATCAAACATTATTTGCATAGTCCCAATTCATAACAAATGTTATCTGGAGACGCTTTACAAAAGAGCACATGGGATAACATGCAGGAAGGATTTCTCCTTTGTATTCCTCGCGTTCCTGTTGTCCACACTTCCTTGCCGCTGAGGTGGTGTTGACGTGGTGCATCATTGTGTTGCACTCGGGCCATGGTGCAGTTAACACAGGTTGTTCATGTAAGCTACTTCTTAAGTGTCCTCCAACTGTGAAACGGCATATTCATAGTGTGGTGCCTTTGTTTAGTTCAGGCACCATAAAAAGAGACTACAACCCTCATTGCACTTGTCACAGGTTTGATTCTTCATCCTGAGGCTATTTGCTGCATGTCATCCCTCATGCCCTCATTTCCTGTCTATCCTCAGTTGTCCTGGACGAATAAAGACAAAAGCCCCCCAAAATAACCTAAAAAAAAACATTTTCATCTGGTTTGAATGATTATTAACAAGTTTAAGCTTGTATGCTTCTCTAAACATGAGTGAACAATTGCTGCCAAATTACTGCTCCTCACATTGATGCTGTAACATTTACAATATAGGAATTGTTTTGAGTTGGCAATCAGTCATTTGAAAATGTGACCCTCTTGTGTGTAAGCCCTGTGTCAAGGTTATACCTGACCATTTAAAAATGAATGGACTGCATCTCCCTATAAGCCTCACAAGGAGAAATAGTAATCAAAACTTTAGAATGAATTTGTTCTTTTCTTTACCTATTTCACTTCTTTTTGTCATCAACATCGTGTCGAATCCTTCTCGGCATCTTTTAAAACCTCATAAAATGACTTTTCTGGGGGCGGAATATTAATGTGATAAACAGCAGTTAAATTGTCAGAGCATTTTAACGTGACAGATGTCTAATTTTCATTTCAAAACACTCCAGTGTAGCCTCACATCGTGCCCATGCTCTTTGGTACAAACATGCATCTGTCTCCTGGAACAAAGGAGGGATTTGATGACTTTAATGTCCCTCACATCGGAGTTATGGGATGTTAGAACAAAACATGTGATGGATCAGATTTAAACTCACATTTAATAACAAACACCAGCTGAAATGCCCGTGACAGACTTTCAAAACAAGACTTTTGCTCTAAGACCTCCAGTTTTCTGATTCTATCTGACCTCCTACTGTGACAACTTCATCCTATTTTTGTACTTTCTACTTCTCTCGATGTTTATCTCAGTTTCTCTCTCTGTGTCTTTACTCGCACAGTGCTGCCACATTCACACCAATTAGCTCTGATGGAGAAAACTGCTGTTGCTGAAAGCAGCTAGATTGGAGGATGGTTCTCATGGAAACATTTCTCCTTCCTCCCCACCCTGTAATCACACCCAAGTTTAACGAGGAAAATACTCTCTGTCCCTCTCTGTCTTTGTTTGTCTGTCTCTGTGGATGGGCGTGAGATATGGCTGCATTTCTCATTTTGTCTATGATCCAGGGAACAACCCACACAGTGGGCGCGATGTCGGGAGGACGGTGTCCAAATTGGTTTCATGTGCTCTCAGTTCTGCACCCTGCAGTAAGATATAACACGTCTTTTGTAGAGGAACAGTTTGACTTCTCTTTTTGCTATTTTTAACAAATTAGTTTCTTGTCAGCCTCGTGATTAAAGAGCTGAAGCGTGCAGTATCATGGAAGCGAAGCTGAGTGCTCCCAGTGTATTTAAAATGCTACATCCGACTGAAAATGATCAGACTTACATTTCTTGTTCAGCCAACAAAAAAAAAAATTGTGCATCTCAACAGGTTGCCAAAACGTTTCTTGACAAAAACAATCATGTCCTGCAAGTTGGTAACAAAGTCATGCTATATTTATTTTCATATCAGCCTCATATTTATTACATCATATTTTCCTTTCTCCTTTTTGTCCAGGAATTTCTCACTCCCTTTAACCCTATGTACTTCTAGGAGTATACAAATCAAACTAGTTTCTTCTTCTCTCTTTGTCACAGTGTTGTATAGATAACTACGAGGAGATGGTGAAGATCCTGCTGGACCGAGGAGCCAGTGTCAACGCTCAGGACAACGAGCTGTGGACGCCGCTGCA
Source organism: Labrus mixtus (assembly GCF_963584025.1). Lineage (NCBI taxonomy): Eukaryota > Metazoa > Chordata > Actinopteri > Labriformes > Labridae > Labrus > Labrus mixtus. The sequence continues at coordinate 15,609,249 of NC_083618.1, read as the reverse complement.
CGCCGCTGCTACCTGTGGCCACGCAGGACTCGTCAAGATCCTCATCACACAGTAAGACATGACGATTTATTTTATTGCATTTCACATGTTTATTTAACAGGGACACAGCTTTGCTTCATGCAGACACGGCATGGCACCTACAGTGTACAGTAGTACAGGTTTTTAGCCCGGGCTAATTTGCCACCACAAACAAAAGCATGAGACTACAGAAATACAGAAGCAGTGATACTATACTTTACAAATGCAGACGTTATAATGCAATACAAGAAAGACACTAACATTAGGACAAACAGTAGAATAAAGATTAAAGAGGAAGACCAGTCAATGCTCACAGACTTGTCTATGTTTCAGCCACTGTTTTAAATTTCCGATGGTAATGTGTTTCACAGGTCTGTTCCTCTTACTAGAATAATGACTGATTAAATTTAGTTCTGCGCGTTGGTGATCTACAGTTTTCACCCGGCGTAGCCCTCGTTCTGATTCCACTGTTTGGTTTATTAAGATTAAAGATGGATTTCTCTTTGACATGGACGTCACAAATACACTGGATGGACCAGATGGGTTGTTTGAGTGTTTTAGCTCACAGGTTCATTATCAACACTTGACCACTGGAGACTTTTGAGAGACACATAAAAGTAATAATAGTAATAGTAGTAAGCTGACAGATTGTTTCTGGAGAGAGGTTGTTTACACCCTTAAAACCAGTTTTATAAAAGAAATGTACGCAGTATATTTCTTTAGAATGAGGTAGAGGTAACATCTAACTGTTTTTTGATCATCTATTCTCTTCAGTACCTGCTCATATGATGACCTGATGGGTATAATAGTCGTTAAGATGCACTGGCCTCAAACACTTATCCACTATGATAAATGAGAAAATATCATGGCATGCATTATGCAACAGTTTATATATTGTCTGATTAAAAAAGTATTACAAAAGTATTTCAATATTTTATGACAGTTTTGCATAACTTCTTCACATGTTGGCTTAGTGCTAATTCACCTATCCATAGAAAAATGCAAAACTCACACTTATTGTATTAGAAAGAAAAAACACTACCATTGTATTAGAGAAAATAATTGAAGCTGTATTCAAATCATTTGAACATTACTCAGCCTTGTTGTGATACAGAAGAAAAACTACAGCTGTAATTCCAGAGTGTGCTTAGAGGCATACATTAAGAGAGCAGATTTAATAACGCTTGATAAGGTCACATAGAAGATATTACAGGATAATATTGAATCATCTTCTGCCTGTAGGACCTTTAATGATTGAGGTGTCATTAGCCATCGTTGTGAATTAAACTTTATTCAAACTTAATCAAACTCTCCCTGTTTTTCCAGAATTATAAAAGCCTTCACTTACACCTGAGCATATGGTGTAAGTACCATACAGAGTTACGTAGGCGTATACATTGTAGTCATGTTTAATTAAGACTGAATTATCTTCTGCTATTACAGCATGTTGATGGAGAAAGTGTTCATGCACATACTGATGTTGTTTCTGTCTGTGGGTATAAAGACATGACTTAATTACTATATTGCATATCAAATTAATTCAGAAAATATGCAGACTAACAGCTACCATCTGTTGACATGCAGGACCTGACAGCCCTACGTCATATCTCTCCGACTCATTCTCCAGAGTGAAATTACTGATCAAAAACTGTTAAATAATGCAGGACAACTTGTTCTGGACAGAAATCATTTAATTACCATCATCAGCGAGCGCTCTTACTCAGATTTATTTTGTCATTACTGCCCAAGACTTGACTAGAAGATCCTTTCTCAGCATTTTGTCGGCCTTTTTCTCATCAGAAATATAAAATGAAGGGTTTATTTGTTGGTTAGGCAAAAACATTGCTGATGTTAACAAAAAAGAAAATCAAAAAATATTGCAAACTCCATCAAACTGTTTTCCTGTCTTGTATTTTTGGATTAAGAGCTCATCAGTGCTCTTATTATTTTAGCTTTTGACCATCTTTTCTTATAAATCACAAATCAGAATCAGAATAAGAAATACTTTATTAATCCCGGAGGGAAATTCAGTCGTTGCAGTTGCACTAAAACACAAGCAGTAGAAATATAGTTATATACAAATCAAATATTAATAAAACAGTAATTACATTAAAATATCAAGCAATAAGAAATAAGTTGGGCTTTACAAAAACGCTGAGAGTGAGGACAATATGGACTATATACACGTTTTTAAGACTATTGCACAGTTTACATTTTGTATTAATGGACATGCCTTTAAATGTTACAAATGACTTCTCCTCACATATTCACCACATTAGCAAATGTTGTACATTTATAAGAGTAATTATCAGATGAAAATGAATATTAATAATTAATCTGCTCGTCTCCCACAGCGGTGCAGATTTGCTGGCGGTTAACTCTGATGGGAACATGCCCTACGACCTGTGTGAAGACGACCCAACACTGGACATTATTGAGACAGCCATGGCCAACAGAGGTAGGATATAAATGTTTAAAGATATAACATGACTGCACAAATCGAGCTCCGTGAACAGAATATTAAGTCTGTTGCCCTCAGCTGATAAGAGAAAAAAAGTTTCTGTGCTGCCTGGAACAAGTTTAGGAAGTCATCAGTCTCACAATGTCTGCAGACAGATGGAATGAAGTAGATAATGTACTGTAGCTGCTCCATGTACAGAAATCATGTTATTGTAGGGAATGTGCTGTATCTACCTTATTTCAGATTATGACAGTTTCTATTTGAATTATACAGCTATTCTTTTAACGCTAGTTTCACAGTTCTTGTACAAAATATTTCTGAGTCATATACTGGAATACGATGGGAGCAGGAGAACAACATGCACCTTTTAAAAGAAGCACCATTGTGCTGTTCTATGACAGCAGTGGCAGGTTCACCTCTCAAAACCCTCAGGAATATTTAAAATATAGTTTATGTCCTGTAATTCAGGCAAGTATTTTAAAAAAAAGCAGGCTTTGCATTTCCAGCATTAATTATTCTATATTTTAACATTTGTTACTGACAGGTTTTATGCCCAAGAGCCAGCTGGCTAAGTAAACTACCACCATGTCATTTCTAAAACAATGAGGCTAAAATAATACTTAACTGCTACGTACATGACTCTAAAAGTTAAAAATCCTTACAAGTTGATGTTCCTTGTAAAAGACATGTTGAAAAATAAAAGCATTCTTCCTTAAAATACTGTGTAGAGCTAAATAGTTATACTTGATTTATCCCTGTTATACAAGGGGAGGATCAGACTAATAATTAATTTTAATAAAGGTGATGAATGAGTGCTTAGCTTAAATAGTTAGCTGTTAGTAACATGTTTTTTATGACTTGAAAAAACCTTTTAGGATGAAGATAAAGTCATTCTTAAGCCAAACATGACGCTGACTTGTTCATCTGTATATAAACTTCCAGATATTCAATAAGGTCCAGAGCTAGCCGCCAACATTAGGTTAAACTCTTATAGCACCCAGGTCCTGCTTCTAAACAGAACACGAATATGACGCAGTGGATTTTACGGACGGGAACAGGTTGTTTCTGCTGTAACCCTGTTACCCAAATACCGTTCCTCAATCAAGTGCCTGCTTTGTCATGCCGGGTGGCTCCAGTAGATTGTAAGCTAATTAGCCGGACTTGCTACAAATGCAGCTTACATTAGACAGGATAAAAGACACAGTTTAATCCAGTCCGCACACTCTGGCTCGTCACTTGGCTCCTTCCCCACCTTGGCGTGCAGTTTTAAGGTTCTTTAACCTCTGCAGCAGCGTTAGAGAGTGATTGTAGCTTCCTGCAGAGTTAAAACTATGTGAACCACAAGAATAAATTGCTGAGGAAGATGGCAGCAGGGTTGTGACCTCAGGAAGCTCTCTGTGTCTCAGTTTTAGGATTGACACTTCAGGGAGCTCTGAGATATTCACAGTACTCTCAGTACCTATACAGATTGGAATATAGCATGTATTGCTGAATCATATCAGTTTGTCTGTGTGATGTGAACTATTAGAAAGAGTTCAAGAGATCAGCGATGACAGGCTCACAAATGCACATCAGTGAAGAAGAAGAGGGGACTCCCGCTGCGGGTTAGAGGTGTGTGCATTTCCATCTTTGTGTGATAGAAAGAGACACTGACACAAAGAGCGTCAGTGTGACACACAGCTTTTTTTTACACTGGAACTGAATCGCACTAAACCTTCTCGGCATCAGCTCCTGTCAATGTTTTGTTTTCGGTTTGGACTAACAGTTACATCTAGAGGCGGACGTGTGAGCACACAGTTGGCAACAAAGCAGTGAAATCTGTGTCTGCGGGGGCTTTGAGTTAAATACTGAAGTATGAAAGCCAAGATTTGCTTCTGAAATGTGGATTCTTGAAAAGACAGCTCAACGTTTTGGTAAACATGCTCATTGCTCTTTCTGGTTGAGCGTCAGATGAGACGAATGAGTCAGAAACTTCCATTTTTAGTTTTACTGGGTTATGTTGACAGTTAATTTGGCAGTCTGCGGCTGACAGTTCAAAAAAAGATAAGTCATGAAATAGTCGGTGTTGAAGCCTCATTGAAAGTGCTGAATCGTCAATTCCATTCACAAAGCATAGAATTTAAGCTAGCAAGCAAATATTGTTATGTTTGAAAAGAGCAAGGCTAGCTGTCACATTTCCTGGTTTTTATGCAAAGCTAAGCTAACCTGCTAGAAGTATCGATCTCGTTATTTTTACAAGAAAAAATTATCAGATATTAACTTTTGACTTATAACAGTTTTATTCAGACTTTGCTCTTGCCATCCCAATTTGCCAGACGGATCAAATCAGGACCTGATATGCTAAACAATGTGTTTCAGGACCAGCAGTTTAAAGCCTTTAAAATAAACTTGAGTTTAACATTTCTATAGCTTGTGTCTGAGGCGGACTGAAAGTACAAACAGAAGCTAACTACCTGCATTAGCTGTTAGCTAAATGCATAGAAAGCCTTTTTTATTCCCACGATTGATCTGCATTTCTTTCATTTGTCTCTAAATAAGCTCAATCGTACCTGGCATTAGAAACACAGCCCTTTGTGATTGATTCAACAGAATTGAAGATAATTGCTTTTGAACACAAAAACACCTTTAAACTCCTGTTAAAATAAACAAGCATGGTGATTGGATACGCTCTATTAACTTGTTTATTTTGCAGATGATTTCCAATAGCCCCCCCTCCAACTTCTTTTTCTTCTTCTGATTTCAGCCATCGTTTCTGCTGTCTTCAAACCTGTAA